>NW_022589782.1:5950815-6445481 GCF_004348235.1 Phoca vitulina | reverse complement strand
AATCTCTAACCTGTCCTGGTCACCATGGCTCCCTGTACCCTAAATACTTGAAATCCTTCAAACAAGCTAGGTCTGCACATCTTTACCCATGTAGTTTCCTCTGCCTAGAAATACCCCTGTGCCGCCTACAAGGATCCTACTCATCCTTCAAACCCAGCTCCAACAGAATCTCCTCTGTTAGAGTCTTTCCTCCTCAACCTCCTTGAACAAATATAACCACTTCGTCCTCTGGGAAATTTCTGTCCCCCCAGCCCCAGTTCTATTATCATCCTTTCTACCCTCCAGTCCCACAGTTGGCCTACACACCTATTTGCCTTACAGATAGAGAGCTTCTCAAGGGTGCCATCTGAGTACTTGTCAATATTATGTCCCTAGTCCCCAGCCAAGAGCTATATGCTCAGAGGGGCATCCAGAAAGGTTGGTGGAGTTGAGTTGGTAGTGGTGAAATTGCTGGCCTTCCTGTGTGTCTATTCTGGGTGGATCGTTGGTGATCCGGCCATATACCTGCTGGGAGAGATCTAAGCACATACTGTCTGGAAATTACACTGCTCATTATCATCATTCTGACCCATGTTCTGTGTCTGCATACCCTAAAGCTGTGGATTATGTGGCTGCCACTGGAATCTCTGGGACAATGGAGCCCTGCAAAGAGATAATTAAGAAAGAAGTGGCTGCAAGTTTGAATAGCAACAATGGACAGACATAGGAAGCTGGAAGATGATCCCCAGGTAATAGGGGAAAAAGACCCAGGAATTCTGAAATATTTCTGCCCCCTTTTGGTGCCTTCACTGGGCACCGTTCATGCTATTATCCCTGTTTACAGATGTAGAAACTGAGACTCAGTGACTGCATTGGGCTTTCCAACAGCCATTGATCACAAGAACATATTTTAAATAAGTGAACATGAAGAGAGACTGAAAGTCTGTGCTCTGCAACATCAGTATTCAATGCTTGCCGTTCCCTGATAAGGGTCACTATAGGAAATAGTGAGATCCAGGCTGCAACAACAAATTGGTTAAAATTCTGTTCCTAACTCCATGGTGACCTACACAGCAGCTTCCTTGTGGGTCTTCCAGAACAAAGGACTCCACCACATCTCAGCAGGGAAGACAGATACTGGTCAAGATGGTAGTAAGGGTATTGTTAGGGGGGGCACCTGGGTGGCTCAGTCATTAGGCGCCTGCCTAATGGTCTCGGGGTCCTGGGATCTAGCCCTGCATCGGGCTCCCTGCTCTGCAGGAAGCCTGCTTCTCCCTCTCCCACTCCCCCTGCTGTGTTCCCTCTCTCACTGTCTCTCTCTCTCTGTGTCAATTAAATAAATAAAATCTTTTTTAAAAAAGGGGGTATTGTTAGGTAGGATCTCCCTCCCTATGTTCCCCAGCAGAGAGATACACAGAATACACACAAACAAGGAAGATTCCTGTCATCTGATAATCTGGACAATTTAATTCTCTCACCTAAACACAAAGCCTTTCTTATTTTACTTAGAAACCAGTCCCTGTGGAAACTAATATGCTTTCATACTTCTCCAAATCTCATGCTTGGCTACGATGACTCGTAACTAAGCCTAATGTGAGCACCCACCTGCCCTATTCACCTCAGGGCCTGCTCCAGCTGGTTGAAATCTATCCCAACAATGACAGGCTAGTCATTGCTGGGGCCTGAAATGCAGCCAGCACTGACCCAGTGCAAATGGCCTTGTCTGCAAGGGGAAGTAATAGAGGCATGAACTTTGCTCCCCATCCTTTCCCAGAAGGAACACCTGACATGAGGAGACTCGCATCCTCAGAGTTGTACAGAAGGTGTGAAGGAAGACACTGTGTGTTGGAAGAATACCCCACACACCCCGTGGCTCTCATCTACTCCTTCCTGTACTATGTTCATCATGTACTTTCCAAACTCTAAATGCCTGAGGTAAAAATATAACTAAGACCCAGACATCATTCAGCTGTAGCTACTGAAAACTAACAGACAATTATAGTACAGCCAAAGAAAAGTAACTATGCATTCTCTTCAACAGGGAACAGCTTATCTGCTTTCTCTGTTTCCTTAGATATTGGTCAAGTTGAATCTCAAATAACATTCAAGGAAGCTTGAGTTCACAACCTACTCAGGTGTAATCTGAAACTGGTTCCTATATGCAGAAGGCAGGAAGAGATCCAAGTAATAGAATACCACCCCAGATCAGCAGTTTTAATAAGCAAAGGGAATTTACTCACAAGTCTTGTCTTGGGCAGCTGCAAGACAAGTAGATCTCCACATCCGACTGCCACATCTTAAAAGTTTATAGAGAGGCCTTAACTTGGCTCAGTCACATGTACTATCCAGATAGTCTCAATACCACATCACTATGTCGAAGCTGTGCCTGTGGGACAATTTCTGGGATGCAGAAGGCAGCAAAACACACATTCCAAGGATGAGGAGAGGGTGAGTACCCTCCAATTGCCTGGGCCAGTTCATGGGTCAAAAAGAAGTTATCCTTAGTGTTGACCTCCTAGTGTGTTTTGCCTCACCCTCGCCTGGCAAACCTAATACAGCTGTGATAATACACCCTGACCATGTTGGATTTGACTCTAGAACTCAAGGTGGTTAACAAGAAAAATAGAAATATCAGTTATCACACTAACCAATTAAGAAAAGCCCTATCATCAAAATACTTTAAGAAAAAGCATTTGATAATATTCAATTCCCATTTATGACATAAAACAAGTCTTAAAGTACTAATAGGGAATTTTCTTAACATGATAAAAGTATCTACCAAAAAACCTACAGGAAATATCATTCTTCATAGTATAAAAGTACTTTCCTCTTATACCACTTTAATGTTTTGCCTTATGTACATAGAGCCTTTTCAAAAATAGTAACTTTTTTAAAATAATAAAATCTCATCAATTAACTTTTTGCTGTACATGGGAAGAACATCATTACTTGTTCTTGTCAGGAACCCAGCCTGGGGATCCTAGGGTGAAAAGTTCAAAAATCACTGAAAAAACTACATATTTTTCTACTTTGAAAGACTTCCTGAACTGTTCAGCAAGGGGCAGAGGAGAAAGGAAAAGGCCAGAGGGTTCATTTGGCCAAGATTATCTAGGTTCACGAGCTTGAGTTCTTGACCTTTAGTTAGAACACAGGCTTCTTTGATAATCAGACAAAAGTAATGTAATCTCTCCCTAGAAAACACACAAACACTCATCAAACATTTTTGCACGCAGTTCCAAGGGATTCCCAAAGAGACATGGCACAATGGTAGCTGCCAAGCCCACTGATTTTTTCCAGACACCCTGCCTTGCCAACTGGGGCCTACTCCCAAGCTCCAGCAGGAGATTCTCTTGGTGACATGGTTATTTCCTGGACCAGGGGGACCTCTCTATCCATCTGAATCAGTCTTCACTGTGCCCCGTGCTAGGACGCACCCTGGAGGCAAAGTGTGAACAAGACTATTACCAAGGGAGGGGCACCTGGGTGGCTGAGTCAGTGAAGCATCAGGCTCTGGATCTCAGTTCAGGTCTTGCTCTCAGAGACATAAGTTCAAGCCCCATGTTGGGTTCCAAGCTGGACATGGAGCCTACTTAAAAAAAGAAAAAAAAAAAAAAAACAGGGGCGCCTGGGTGGCTCAGTCGTTAAGCGTCTGCCTTCGGCTCAGGTCATGATCCCAGCGTCCTGGGATCGAGCCCCGCATCAGGCTCCCTGCTCCTCGGGAAGCCTGCTTCTCCCTCTCCCGCTCCCCCTGCTTGTGTTCCCTCTCTGGCTGTCTTTCTCTCTGTCAAATAAATAAAAAAAACCTTTAAAAAAAAAAAAAAGACTATTACAAAGGGCACTTACACAGAGGACCTGGTGGGGTGCTCTGCTGCACGCAGACACCTCCAAAGGTATCAGGAGCTTAGGGAAGGCAGAGAAATGTGGGATGTGGAGCCACCCTACATGGGGTGGGGGGAAGGTATTTCCCATAGGAGGGTGACATGGGTTGTACCATGGACAGAGGGGTGTTTGGCCAGAAGAAGAGGAGAAAGGGCATTTTGGGCTGTGGGAATGGCCAGTTTACCATCATTATCATTGCTGAGTATGTTTATCATTTCTTGGTTGCAAAGTACAGTGTCTAAGTCAAGCTGATTTTTACTGCTGCTAATAAAGAAGTAATCAGATCACAGCCCCAGATAAGGATCCTCTGCTTCTAGGCCAAGGTTAAGGCCTACACTGGTCAGCAGGGGGCTGGAGACTGGGCAGGGCCTCTAGAAAAAATGACCATAGCAACCTGTCTTAACACTTGTCAGGGTAATTTCTGGATTTTAAGACATTTATTGAGGTAAAATTCACATAACATAAAATTAACCATTTTTTAAAATTTTTATTTTAAATTCAATTAATTAACATATAGTATATTATTAGTTTCAGAGGTAGAGGTCAGTGATTCATCAGTCTTATTTAACACCCAGTGCTCCTTAATGCCCATCACCCAGTCACCCCATCTCCCCACCCATCTCCCCTCCAGCAACCCTCAGTTTGTTTCCTATGATTAAGAGTCTCTTATGGTTTATCTTCCTTTCTGATTTCATCTTGTTTTATTTTTCCCTCCCTTCCCCTATGATCCTGTTTTGTTTCTTAGATTCCACATATGAGTGAAATCATATGATAATTGGCTTTCTCTGATTGACTTATTTTGCTGAGCATAATATCCTCTAGTTCCATCCACGTTGTTGCAAATGGCAAGATTTCATTTTTGATGGCTGTGTAATATTCCATTGTACATAGATACCACAGCCTCTTTATCCATTCATTTGTCGATGGACATCTGGGCTCTTTCCATAGTTTAACTATTGTGGACATTGCTGCTATAAACAATAATGTTCACAGCAGCAAAACTAACCGTATTAAAGTGAATAATTCAGTGTCACTTAGTACTGTTCAAGGGAAAAACCACAATCCCAATATAGAGTCACCAAACCAGGGCTTAGTACCTAATCTAATTGCAATTTCAACCTCTCCCAGAAATGTTGTCTTAACCAGTCAGTCAGGAATCTTCCGGTCAGCGCCAATGAGGTAACCTGTCACATGGACCCTTCTCCAACCTCCAAAGGAAAAGGAGGTAATCCACCTAATAGGATCCCTGCCCTTCTCCCTAGGGAGGATGATCTTGCTGAAACAATCTTTCTTTGTCAACAACTTCCTTGCCCCACCCTCCTGCCTATAAAAATCTTCCATTTTGTACAACTCTTCAAAGCCTCTCACTTGCTACAGAGGATGTGGCCTGAAGATTCATGAACTGCTTCATAAAGACAATGAGATCTCCAAATTTACTCAGTTGAATTTCATTTTTTAACAATACAGTCACAATGTTGTGCAACCACGACCTCTATCTAGTTCCAAAACATTTCCATTATTCCAAAATAAAATCCTGTACCTGTTAAGCAGGTTCTCCCCACTCTCTCCTTTCCCCGGCCCCTGGAAATCGCCAATCTGCATTCTGTCTTTAGGGATTTACCCACTCTAGATGTTTCATGTAAATGGAGTCATGTAATATATGATCTCTTGTGTCTGGCCCCTATTAATTTAAATTTGAAGATTTAAATGGTTTTATCCAACAATTCATGAATCAGCAGCATCCCACCTAGTAAACAGAAGTGAGTTCCCAGGAACTATATGAAATGGAAGGATTTTACAGATAGAAGGAAGTGGGACAGGAATTTAAGAGTGTATTATTTCAGGAAAAAAAAAAAAAGAATGTATTATTTCAGGCAAAATTACCTTCCCTTTAAGGAAGGCAAGGGGTTTTATCATGCAGATATATTCTCACTGGTGCTGATCAGGAAATTCCTGATTGACTGGTATAAAACTGCAATCCTGGGAGAGGCAGAAACTGCAATTGGGTTAGGTGTTAAGTGTTGGTGGGGCTTAACGTAAGTGACTCCATTTGGGACTTATTTCTTTTGAACACTTCCTTCACTTAGGATAATGTTTTTGAGGTTCATTCCTGCTCTGGCATGTATCAGTACTTCATTCCTTTCATGGCCGAATAACATCCTATGATATGTACTGTCAACCTGAAAATAAAAAGCCATAAAGAGAGGCAAACCAGTGCTTATTTGGGATCAAATAACACAACAGCCAACCTATGGAAAGAGCTAAGATGTCCATCGACAGATGAATGGATGAAGAAGAGGTGGTATAGATATACAATGGAACATTATGCAGCCATCAAAAGGAATGAAATCTTGCCATTTGCAATGACGTGGATGGAACTGGAGGGTATTTATGCTGAGCGAAATAAGCCAATCAGAGAAAGACATGTATCATATGACCTCACTGATATGAGGAATTCTTAATCTCAGGAAACAAACTGAGGGTTGCTGGAGTGGTGGGGGATAGGAGGGATGGGGTGGCTGGGTGATAGACATTGGGGAGGGTATGCGCTATGGTGAGTGCTGTGAATTGTGTAAGACTTTTGAATCATAGACCTGTACCTCTGAAACAACTAATACATTATATGTTAAAAAAAAAAGAAGAAGAAGAAGATAGCAGGAAGGGAAAAAGGAAGGGGGGGGAATCGGAGGGGGAGACGAAACATGACAGACTATGGACTCTGAGAAACAAACTGAGGGTTCTAGAGGGGAGGGGGGTGGGGGGATGGGATAGCCTGGTGATGGGTATTAAAGAGGGCACGTTCTGCATGGAGCACTGGGTGTTGTGCACAAACAATGAATCATGGAACACTACATCAAAAACTAATGATGTATGGTGATTAATATAACATAATTTTAAAAAATAATAACTGTAACCCAAGGGGTGCAGATTCAGGTAGAAACCCAAACACGGTTCCATTCTAGTATGAAAGCAGGGGGTTTATGAGACAAGGGGAGGGGGCAATGACATGCATTGAAGAAAAGAAAAACAGGGCTTTCTATGGAGGTTTTTACAAGCTAAGCTACTCTGACTGCTGGTTTTATTTTCAGAAAGTTTGTAACTGTCAGTCTTATGATTCCCCTGACTTCTCAAGCAATTGCTTAAAGCAACTGCCATTTTGCCTGGTCCAAAGCTTTTGGCCCAGTTCAAACTAGGCTGGTAAGACAGTTTCTCCATAGTGCCTGCTCCAGCTCTATTTTCTTTCCTTTTTTTTTTTTTAATTTTTTAAAAGATAAACTCAAAATGGATGAAAGACCTCAATGTAAGACAGGAATCCATCAAAACCCTCGAGAAGAACATAGACAGTAACCTCTTTGACATCAGCCACAGCAACTTTTTTCAAGATACATCTCCAAAAGCTAGTGAAACAAAAGCAAAAATGAACTTTTGGGACTTGATCAAGATAAAAAGCTTCTGCACAGCAAAGGAAACAGTCAACAAAACAAAGAGGCAACCCACAGAATGGGAGAAGATATTTGCAAATGACACTACAGATAAAGGGCTGGTATCCAAGATCTATAAAGAACTTCTCAAACTCAACACCCAAAAAACAAATAATCAAGTCAAAAATGCGCAGAAGACATGAAAAGACACTTCTCTGAAGAAGACATACAAATGGCTAACAGACACATGAAAAAATGTTCATCATCATTAGCCATCAGGGAAATTCAAATCAAAACCACATTGAGATACCACCTTACACCAGTTAGAATGGCAAAAATGGACAGGGAAAGAAACAACAAATGTTGGAGAGGTTGTGGAGAAAGGAGAACCCTCTTACACTGTTGGTGGGAATGCAAGTTGGTACAGCCACTTTGGAAAACAGTGTGGAGGTTCCTCAAAAAATTAAAAATAGAGCTACCCTATGACCCAGCAATTGCACTCCTGGGTATTTACCCCAAAGACACAGATGTAGTGAAAAGAAGGGCCATATGCACTCCAATGTTCATAGCAGCAATGTCCGCAATAGCCAAACTGTGGAAAGAGCCGAGATGCCCTTTAACAGATGAATGGATAAAGAAGATGTGGTCCAGGGACGCCTGGGTGGCTCAGTTGTTAAGTGTCTGCCTTCGGCTCAGGTCATGATCCCGGGGTCCTGGGATCGAGTCCCACATCAGGCTCCTTGCTCAGCAGGGAGCCTGCTTCTCCCTCTCTCTCCCTCTGCTTGTGCTCTCTCTGTCAAATAAATAAAAATCTAAAAAAAAAAAAAAAAAAAAGAAGATGTGGTCCATATATACAATGGAATATTACTCAGCCATCAGAAAGGATGAATACCCAACTTTTACATCAACATGGATGGGACTGGAGGAGATTATGCTAAGTGAAATAAGTCAAGAGAAAGAAAATCACTTATCATATGGTTTCACTTATTTGTGGAACATAAGGAATAGCATGGAGGACATTAGGAGAAGGAAGGGAAAAATGAAGGGGGGGAAATTGGAGGGAGAGATGAACCATGAGAGACTATGGACTCTGAAAAACAAACGGGATTTTAGAGGGGAAGGGGGTGGGGGGATGGGTTAACCCGGTGATAGGTATGAAGGAGGGCACGTACTGCATAGAGCACTGGGTGTTATACGAAAACAATGGATCGTGGGTCACCACATCAAAAACTAATGATGTATTTTATGGTGACTAACATAACATAATTAAATAAATAAATAAATAAATAAATAAATAATAAAATTTTATTTAAATTCAATTAATTAACATATAGTACATTATTAGTTTCAGAGTTAGGGTTCAGTGATTCATCAGTTGCATATAACAACCAGTGCTCATTATATATCACGTGCCCTCCTTACTGCCCATCACCCCACCCCTCACCCCCTCCCCTCCAGCAACCCTCAGTTTGTTTCCTATAGTTAAGTGTCTCTTAGGGTTTGTCTCCCTCTCTGGTTTCAACTTATTTTATTTATTTATTTTTAAAGATTTTATTTATTTATTTGACAGAGAGAGCACAATCAGGGGGAGCAGCAGGCAGAGGGAGAGAGAGAGGGAGAAGCAGGCTTCCTGCTGAGCACGGAGCCCGATGCAGGGCTCGATCCCAGGACCCCGAGATCATGACCTGAGCCGAAGGCAGACGCTCAACTGACTGAGCCACCTAGGCACCCCTGATTTCCTCTTATTTTATTTTTCCCTCCCTTCCCCGATGATCCTCTGTTTTGTTTCTTAAATTCCACATGAGTGAAATCATATGATAATTGACTTTCTCTGCTTAACTTATTTTGCTTAGAATAATAACCTCTAGTCCCATCCACATTGTTGCAAATGGTAAGATTTCATTTTTTCATGGCTGAGTAATATTCCATTGTGTATATATATCACATCTTCTTTATCCATTCATCTGTCAATGGACATCTGGGCTCTTTCCATAGTTTGCCTATTGTGGAGATTGCTGCTATAAACATTGTGGTGCAGGTGCCCCTTCGGATCACTACATTTGTATCTTTTGGGTAAATACCTAGTAGTACAAAATCTATAAAGAACTTATGAAACTCAACACCCAAAAAAACAAATAATCCAGTCAAGAAATGGGCAGAAGGCATGAACAGACATTTCTCCGAAGAAGACATACAAATAAATGGGTTGTAGACACATGAAAAAATGCTCCAGCTCTATTTTCAAACAACTCCAGTCACATCAATTTTTCACCATATATACCACAATTGTTTATCCATTTGAGACAGGGAAACTAAGGGGACTCCATGAAAAACTGCTTCTTAGCCCCTTTTCCTGCTTCTGTTCTCACTAGCACTGACACCGCATCTTACATACGCCTTATAGAACAGATAATGTCTGTTCTCCTTGTAAAGGTCAAGGAGTTAATGATTCCTTTGGAGTCTTCCAGCACAATAGATAACACCTAAGGAATGACTGGGCAGGTCATCATGAATGTTTTCCAAGACCACTAACTCATCAAGACCCCTGGTTCCAGGGCATGAGTGACTTATGGAGAACACCTAAACACTCATCTTTGCTCCTGGATTACTGAGAAGACACTGTGCACCAGACCATCAGCCTCAATAAAAACCCCAGGCCCCCAGCAACAATGAGACTCACTCTTCTTTCCTTTCTGAGTCTCCCAGACACTCTGTCCATACCTACACTCTCTCTATATCTTTAATAAACTTTGCTCTCATTTCCTGTTGGCTTGTGTTTTATTTCTATCCTGTGCAAAGCCAAGGACCCTCCTTGTTTGTCTTGCAGGACTCCCCCCCCCCCCACCTCACCCCTGGTCCTCAGACCCAACCAGCCTGCATCACATCCATCCATTAATTTCCATTGTTTCCACGTTTTGGCTATTGTGAATGCTGCTGCTATGAACATGCAGGTAGATGTGTTTCTTTGGGAAACTTGTCAGTTTTCTTAGGTACTTAACTAGGAATGGAACTGGTGGGTCATATGGTAGTTCTATGATTAACTTTTTGAGGAACTGCCAAACTGTTTTCCACAGTGGTTGCACCATTTTACATTGCCACCAAAAATGTATGGGGGTTCCAATTTCTCCACAACCCCACCAATACTTGTTATTTTCTTTTTTTATTTTTTATAGCTATCCAAGTGGTTATGAAGTAGTAAGATTTCTGGGCTTTTTGATTTTGTGCAACCAAAATGGTTAAGAATCTGAAAGAACATAGTATCCAAAATCTCTAAAGAACTTATAAAACTCAACACCCAAAAAACAAGTAATGCTATTAAAAATTGGGTAGAAGAGGGGCACCTGAGTGGCTCAGTCGTTAAGCGTCTGCCTTCGGCTCAGGTCATGATCCTGGAGTCCCGGGAATTCTATGGAACATAATGCAAGATATTCCAGATGGCTCCAAGCTCCTTTCACAGAACTACTGTTTCTGAGACTGATACCCAGCATCGCCAGTTCCCCTGTGAGGGCATTTCCTCTCTTCACTCCAAATGAGTGGGCTATTCAGCTGTCCCCAAAGTTTTGTGTCTTTGCAGGAAATGGAAACATTTTTCTGCTGATTTGGTACCCATCACTCCATTAGGAGGACAACTTAACAGGAGGTGAAAAGTTTGGAGCCTTCAAAAACAGAACCTCTGGACCTGAAACTAATGTGACCTTCCCTGTGACCTTGCCCTCCCCACACAACAAAGGAGGTGCCTGCCCCACATTACACAGCTGGTCTGTGTTGGAGTGCGGTTTAAACCCAGGCCGTTGAACTCCAGGGCAAGTGCTCGAATCTGCATGAAGATGTTCCTCATGACAGTCCTTACCATGGCAAAAATCTGGACTCAAGGCTCTTTCTCAAGTTGGTTTCAACTGTTGCACAAAAAACCCTTGAAATTAAGTCTGGGGGGCCTATTGATCCACTGACCATTACTTTTCTTTTCCCAATTCTTGACCTCTTCCAGGCTTCTTTTCCTTCCCCAGGCAAACTGTCCAATACAGCAGCCACTGGGTTATTGGGCACTTAAAATGCGGCTGCCCTGGATCGAGATTTGCTATAAAGCATTATATGAATTTACTGGATTTTGAAGATTTAGTATAAAAAAAGTAACATATTTAATTATTAAGTTGCATGTTGGTCACATGTTGAAAATGATAGTCTTTGGGATATATATTGCATTAAATAATATATACTATTAAAATCAAGTTCATCTCTTCCTTTTTATGTTTTCAATATGGTTATCAGAAAATTTAAAATGCATATGTGAATCTCATCATATTCCTGTCAGACACTGTTGTAGACTCTCCTGCTTCCTCAGGGCATCACTGTGATTTGCACAAACAGCCAGGTTTAAACTGTCATAGCCAAAGTATCCTTTATAAGGAAAAGAAGGGGTAGCTATGTGGCCAGAGACAAAATTACCCTCACCAAACCAGAGGATGAAATGCTGGGCCAAGTCTGCAAACCCTTTTGATGTAATATCTTTTTTTGTAAACCTGAAACACTAACATAATCCAGCAGGGAGAAAGAATGGGGGCTCCTAGGACACAGACAAGGGAAAAATAAGACATTACGTGTCAGAGAGGCCTCTTTCTTTTATAAGTAAGAAAAACCCAATGTAAATGTATATAAATGGAAAAAAGAATTCTCTGGCTCTAGTAACCATGTTGGCTTCCCTCCCCAACATTTTCCCCCTGACAGCGCAAGGTGGCCGGCAGCAGCTCCAAGCTCACATCCTCATAGTTCAGTAATCCAAAAATGGACAAAAACAAAACAAAACAAACAAACAAAAAAAACACACATGTCTCTTACCTCAATTGTTCTAGCAAAAGTTGCAAGTCTAACTCTCATTGGTCTGAATCAGGCACATGCTCACCCGTAAACCAACTGCTCTGACTCTGATTGGCCAGGCCTGGATCACCTGCCCAACCCCAGCACAGAAGAATAGAGTCAATCTATTGATAAGAAATGAACTTGGAGTAGGAGAGGGGTGTTTCCCAAAAAAGGGAGAAGAGAAGCTGGAAGGCAAGAGCAATAGATGTGGCCACACACAGCCTCTCCCTTTCAATCCTATGAAAGGACGTGAATATGCAAGCATGGTCTCCAGCACACAAAGAGAAAAATAGGTGGTAGTTTCTTTCAAATTGCAAAAAACAGAGATATGTTTAGGTGGTCCTAGGTAATGGTAGTTTATTTCAAGGATACATGGAAATGTGAAGAGACACAGAATATCAACTATATTGGAAAGGAGGCATCTGGCTTCAAGTAATAGACAAATAATAGTGACAAAGACATTTAGTTATCTCCCATAAAAAGGATTCTGGAGGTAGGTAGTGCCAGGATTGGTGCAATGGGGTCATTCAAAACAAAACTCCTTTAATCTTTCAACTCTGTCATCCTCAGAGTGCCCACCTTCCCCCTCATGGCTGCAAAATGGCTGCTGCAGCTCTGAGCATCACATCTTCACATAAATATGGGAAAACATAGGAAGGGAAGGTAGGGGTAAAAGGAGTTCTCTCTTCACACACTTCTCTTTTATCATGGAGGAAGATGTTTCCCAGAAGCCCCTAGAAAATTTCCTTTATGTCTCACTGGCTAGAATGGCAAACATACATCCACTCCTAGACCAATTACTGGCACAGGGGATGATGGCCACATTTAGCTTTGATGACCCATCTCCTATGGACCTTGGCACTCCAGTAAAATTTCTGGATTTTAAGCCACCAGCTTATGGTAAATTTGCTATGGCAACCTAGGGCAATAATACTAGTGTCATCTCTAGCCTGCTGTGGCAAAACCAAAAAACAGAAAACAAAAAACAAAAAAACAAAAAAAAAACCCTCAAGGCTCGCTTCCAGTGGGCATCTTCTGAACTTTCTGGTAGAATTAGGTCATCAGACAGCCATAGTTCTTAAAAGAGAGATACACTTGTCATCTCAGGAAGTGCCTGCTCACTACAAAAGAGCTCCAGAAAATGGGAGAAACCAAGGTGGGGTAAGCAGCATGATTCACAAATCATAATAGCAAAACAGGAAAAGAGGGAAGGCAGGGGAAAAGAAAGTCCCAGGAAAGCATGAGAGGTGTGGTTCATTCAAGGAAAGGAGAAGTGATGCATGAACAAGCATTCCTCAGGCACCTGCTCTTGCCCAACACAGACGTGGGAACTTTCAGGTAACCTAATCATAGGAAAAATAGTCTTTCCTTATAAGAACTCAAAATCTAGCTAGAAAAATATAAATCGGGGCGCCTGAGTGGCTCAGTCGGTTAAGTGTCTGCCTTCGGTTCAGGTCATGATCTCAGGGTCCTGGGATTGAGCCCTGCACTGGGCTCCCTGCTCCACGGGAAGCCTGCTTCTCCCTCTCCCACTCCCCCTGCTTGTGTTCCCTCTTTCGCTGTGTCTCTGTCAAATAAATAAATAAAATCTTAAAAAAAAAAAAGAAAAATATAAATCAATTCACTTGATTAATGGTAGTTTAAAGCTAGGAAAAAATATTAGAAATCAGTCCATTGTCCAGATTCCTTCATTTGTCAAAAAGGGTTTATTAAGTGCCTATTTTTTGCCATTCTCTGTTCTTGGCATTTGAGCTTCTGATGACTGTGCAGAATAAAATAAAGTCCTTACTCTTGAGTAATTTGCATTCTAGAAGGAGGAGGTAGATGATAAGCAAGGAAATATATGGTGTTCAGAAGAGCAATGATGAAAACAAACAGGCAAAATGATAGGAAGTGATAGAGGGTAGTTCAGGATGGTTGGTTGACAAAAGCCTCTCTGAGGAAATCATGTTTAAGTCTTGAGTGACAAGAAAAAGCAACAAGAGCGTATAGTAAAGGGCTAACTCAGCAGGCCTGAGTTGTCCAAACCCTACATATTCCAAAGAAAGGATGGATCCTGACCAGCTCCAGGGAAAAAATGCTTAAGCCCTTGGAATATGCTGCCTACTATGAGTCTTTGCATACCTGGGCCCTGCGGTGTACCAGATAGTTTATGCCAGCAGTGTGAATTATGGTAGGGGTCTTGGGCCATGCTGTATTAGTTTGACCTTTGGAAGTGCTAGAAACGGAATAACTAAGGTTAGTCAAATGAGCACTCCCTGCTTATGTGACCAACCCTCAACAAAAACCCTGGGCAGCAAGGCTCGGGTGAGCTTCACTTGTTGGCAACACATCATACATGCTGTCACACATCATTGCTGGGGGGGATTCAGGGCTATCTCTACAACTTCATTGGGAGGGGAAAACTGAAAGTTTGGATCCTGTGTGCCTTTTACCTTTGCCGATTTTAATTTATACCCTTTTGCTGTAGCAACTCATAACCATGAGTATAAAAGCTTTACTGAGTTCTATGTATCCTTCTCGCAAATCACTGAACTTGGGTATGGTCCTCAGGACCCCTAACATAGAGATAAATGAGAGGAAGACATCTCATACAAAGAGAACAGCTTGTGCAAAAGCCCTGAGGTAGGAATGCAAATGAGATTAAGACCAAGAACAACCAAGGGGTCTGCCCAAGGTCACACGTTGATGTGGAGAAAAAACTGAACCCAGAGCTTAGATCTGCTGACCCTCACTCATGGGCTTTCCCCCGAAGCATCCTGGGATGGCAGAAATGGGACAAGCTTAGGAGTCACACAGACATAGTTTCAAATCCTGGTTCTACCTGTATTAGCTGTGTGACCTTGAGGAATCTGTTCAACCTCTCTGAACCTCAGCATCCTCATCTCTAAAAAGGATTTGGTGCATATTTCATGGCTTGTGCAAAAAGTAAGTGAGATAATGCATGTAAAACCCCTGGTACATAAGAGGGCTCTTAGTTTGAATTTTCCCCAGAGGCAGACCCTGAGACAAATATTTGTATGTAGTTAATTTAGGGGGTGATCCCAGGAAGCATTCTAAAAGGATGGAGACATGGCTCAAGGAAGGTAGGAATGTGAATACAGTGTATGTTCATGAGCAGGTCACTGCTGTGGAAAACTATAATTGAATGTTAGTCTTCCTTCTCCTTTCCCTTTTTGCCTGGAGCATATACCCTCAAAGTTTTCAGAAGAATGGAATTAATAGCTAATGAGTTGGAAATCTTGATAGAAGTAAAACTGTTTTGAGCGCCTGGGTGGCTCAGTCACTTAAGCATCTGACTCCGGCTCAGGTCACGAACTTCAGGTCTTGGGATTGAGCCCCGCTTTGGGGTCCCTGCTCAGCAGGGCGTCTGCTTCTCCCTCACTCTCTGCCCTTTCCCCGACTCATTCTCTCTCTCTCTCTCTCTCTCTCTCATAAATAAATAAAATCTTTTTTTAAAAAAGTAAAATTGTTTTTATTTCTCCATCATCGAGTACCATGCCCGGCAAGAGAGCTTAGGGAAGACATGCTTATCCGTGGATGACAGTGAGAGCCTTTTTATGCTCAGCCATTCTCTCCTGGCCTGTCAACGGCTAATGCTGTCTCACCTCCTGTTCCAGAGCCTCTACAGGCCACTCCCATGGGCTTGCAGCTCTCTCCATCGAGTCCAGCATAGTCCTGGAAAGCAAAGTCCCCACAGGGAGACAACACACAGAATTGCTGAGTTGGAACAGAGTATATGTCTAAAGGATGAGAAAAGGATGGAAAGGAAGGAACTGGGCAGCAGCTTGAGTGAGCACTCCAAGATCAGCCAAAGGGTCAAGTCTGACCTCCTGGAACAGCTCTTTTTAAATGGGGGCTACCTATGGAGGTGGAAAACAGATGTCAGAAGACAACGATGCCAAGTGGACAAGGCCCAGGCCTCCCATCAGCTTCACCCAGAGCAACTTTGTAAATTGTGGCTTAGCATTCCTTCCAAGAATACAGTCAAGGTCTCTGGGTCACAAAGTGACCTACAAACAGGGCACTGAAGAAGGCAAAGAGTGGAAAGTGGGAAACAGCCAGATTAGACCAGATATGACATTATAAAGGAAATGAAGGGACAATTGGAACAGTATTGTTGGGGAGAAGTCACAGGAGTCTAGATCTGAGGGTCCCACTCCAATCTGTTATTCATTCACTTGACCATGGGCAAGACCCTTTCACTCTCAACTCCTTGTCCATCATGTAAGGAGGTTGTACTATATGTTCTCAGTGCCCAGGTACTAGGATTCTATAAACTAAGTTTTAAACTTCCAAGGTTGCAGACCTAGAAGACAGAGATAGAAGGCAGGAGTAGTGGCTGAGATCAATAACCAGATAGAATATGTTGCAACTCAAATCAAGTCACCAATTACAACACATATCTGATGTTTTCCCACAGCACTACTTTGCTGGCATAATCCTTGTTGAATATTAAACAATGACCTCAACTTGGCACATGAACCTTAGGAAGTTCAGATTATAATCAGACTAGTACAAGCAGGTTGAGAATATGAACTCAGCTCACCAAAGAAACACACTATTAGGAAACAGCTCTAATGCCTGCCACTCAAAGTCAAGATTTCTTTGACAGTTTCAATTCTCTCAGAATATATACATTAAAGTAGAACCTAAAGGCTATTATGTGCATGCCCAGGAATTATATTCACCAAAGAAAAAGCCCTATGGAAGTTGACTGAAATATAACAGGTCCATACCCATTAAATTATCTGGGGGACTGGGGGGCTTAAATCAACAAACCCCAATGCTGATGAAGTTACTCTAGCAAAGACAGAAGCCAGAATTTTTCAAATACTTCTCAAGAGGGAAACCAGAAGTATGTAATGTTTCCTTAGTATTCTGACAGGCTGGTAGAAATGGATTCTTCTTTTTTTTTTTTTTTTTGCTACACAGTAACTCAAAAACCGTACAAACTATATAGTTCTCCAGTAAAGATAAATATATGAACAAATATAAAAACATGTATTATACATGTATTATGGTAATTTTGGCTTTAACTCCACTTTTTATTGTACTATAGGATTTAAAAGACAAAAGCATAAAAAAGAACTATAAATCATATTAATGGGTACACAATATATAAAGATATAATTTATGACATCAATAACATAAAATGGGGGGGCGGAGTGCAGAGCTATAAAGGAGTAGAGTTCTTTTTATGTGATTGAAGTTAAGTTTAAAATATTGTTATAACTTCAGGATGTTTTATATAATCTACAGGGTAACCACAAAGAAAATATCTATGGAATATACACAATAGCAAATGAGAAGAGAATCAAAACATGTCACTACAAAAAGCTAACCAAACACAAAGGATGGTAGTAAGGTAGGAAATGAGGGACAAAAAGGCTATATGACATACAGAAAATAAATATCAAAATGATAATAGCAAGTCCTTCCCTATCAGTAATTAGTTTAAATACAAATATAAATTAAACTACCCAATCAAAAGACAGAGATTGTCAGAAATAGAATCCAGCTATATTGTGTCTATAAAAGATTCACTTTAGGGGTGCCTGGGTGGCTCAGTCAGTTAATTGTTCAACTCTTGATTTCGGCTCAGGACATGATCTCAGGGTTGTGAGATGGGCGTGGAGCCTGCTTAAGATTCTCTCTCTCCCTTTCCCACTGCCCCTACCCCCTTCTCTCTCCCCTTCTCTTAAAAAAAGAGATTCATTTTATTTATTTGAAGTTTATTTTTTAAAATAATTTCTACAACGAACCTGGGGCTCGAACTCACGACCCCGAGATCAAGAGTCACATCCTCCACCAACTGAGCTAGCCAGCTGCCCCAAGACATTCACTTTATTTTTTTTAAGTAGGCTCCACACCCAGCATGGAATCCAACATGGGGCTTGAACTCACAACCCTAAGATCAACACCTGAGCTAAGTAAGATCAAGAGTCAGGCACTTAACTGACTGTGCCACCCAGGTGCCCCCCCAAGAGATTCGCTTTAGATCTAATGACATGCATAGATTAAAAGTTAAGGGATGTAAAAGATTATTCCATGAAAATGATAGCCAAAAGAGAACACAGGTGGCTATACTAATATCAGACAAAATAGACTTTAATTCAAAAACTGCAGACTCCCCACAGCTTTCTTAGTGGAAGATTCCATAGTGTTCATTGGTACAGACCCCAGTGACCTGCTTTGCAGGAGACAGAGGAAGCTTTTGACACTGTGGTAACTAATGGCCATTGCAACAGAAGACCCCCCAAAAAAAGGGATATGCTGCTGCACATCCCCCAGAAGGAGCTGCTCTTATGCCACCTTAGGACCAGGGCAGGGCTGCCAGCCTCCCTTAACCTCGTGCATGCCCCCAGACTCCAGAGCCCTGGCTGCTCTTCCTGTGCCCACACTTCAGACCCTGATTCCATAGCCACTCTGCATGTGCTCTCACTCCAAATCCCAGATCCATGGCTGCTCCACATACATCCCCTTCTCAGGTACCAGAGACACCACTGCTATGGGCTAGCTAGCGCCCCAGACCCTAGAGCCACCACTGCTCCACGCACACCCATGCTCTAGACCCTGCCTCTGTGGCCACTTGGTATGCACTCACATCTCCTGCAGCAGAGCCTTTGCCACTGTGGGCTAGCCAATGCCAGGACTCCACGGCCACGGTCATTCTGGAAGCACCTGCACTCCAGACTCTGGCTCTGTTGCTGCTCTGCAAGTGCCAGCATCTGGGCAACAGAGCCATCCCCATGTGGACTATCCAGTGTCCCTGAACCTGGAGCCACTGTCCTCATGCATTCCAGTCCCCTGTTCCATGGTGGCCACATGGTCATCCACACATTAAACACAATCTCACCACTACTGCAAGGGCACCCACAAGCTGAATACAGTGCCAAAAGGGGTCCTCCCAGCCATGATAACACCTGTAAGAGAAAAAGAGATCAGGAGGTTCCCAGTAGTGAAAGATCCCCAATAGCTGCTGCAGATATTTACAGCCTTGACTGTTGAGAACCCCTTGCTATCTTCACCAACCTTCACCTCAGCTAATGGAGCTGCACAAAGACTATGCTGCTGGGCCTTCTCTGGAGCTGAAATTGCCACATCCTGCCCAGCAAACACCCTCACGCCTACCCATAGGTAAAGGTATTCCCCATCGAAACCAGTCTGTAAAATCCGTTAAGAGGTAATTGCTCTATCAAATGCACAGATATCAGGGCACCTGGGTGGCTCAGTCGGTTAAGCATCTGCCTTCAGCTCAGGTCATGATCTCAGGGTTCTGGGATTGAGCCCCACATCAGGCTCCCTGCTCACTGGGGAGTCTGCTTCTCTCTCTCCCCCTGCCCCTCAACCCTGCTTGTGCTCTCTCTCTCAAATAAATAAATAAAATCTTTTTTAAAAATGCACAGATATCAATGCAAGGCTACAAGAAACAAACAAACAAAAAAAATCAAGGAAACATGATAGCACCAAAGGAACACAATAATTTCCCAGTAACTGACCCCAAAGAAATTGGTATCTGTGAATTGCTATACAAAGAATTTAAAATAATTACTAACCATCTACAAGAGAACACAAGTAAACAATTTGATGAAACCTCTTAAAGAGTACATGAGACAAATCAACAGAGATGAATCATTTTTTAAAGAACCAAATGGAAATGTTCGAGATGAAGAATACAATGACTGAAATGAAAACTGAAGAGGTGAGCATCAACAGAAGACACGACCAAGCAGAAGAAAGAATCTGTGAGGGTTGTTAGAGGGGAGAGGAATGGGGGGATGGGGTAACGGGGTGATGGGCATTAAGGAGGGCACCTGATGTAATGAGCACTGAGTGTTTTATACAACTGATGAATCACTGAATTCTACCTCTGAAACTAATAATGCACTATATGTTATTTAATTGAATTTAAATTAAATAAAATAAAAATTTTTTAAAAAGAAGAGTCTGTGAACTCAAAAACAAACCATTTTAAATTATCCAGAGGATAAAAAAGAAAAAAAGAATGAAAAAGAGTGAAGATGGACGCCTGGGTGGCTCACTTGTTTAAGTGTCTGCCTTCGGCTCAGGTCATGATCCCAGGGTCCTGGGACTGGGTCCCACATCGGGCTCCTGGCTCATCGTGGAGTCTGCTTCTCCCTCTACCCTTTCTCCCTGCTCATGATCTCTCTCTCACTCTCTCTCAAATAAGTAAATAAAAATCTTTAAAAAGAATACCTCACATGGCAAAGCTGTCCTTCAGAAAAGAAGAAAATATAAAGACTTTCCCAAACAAAAGCTGAGGGAATTCATCACCACTAGACCTGCCTTAGGGAAATCTAAAGAGAGTTCTTTAAGCGAAAATGAAAGGATGCTAATTAGTAACAGGAAAATATACAAAGGTTTAAACAGATTGTTAAAGGAAATTATACAGTCAAATTCAGAATACATTAATACTGGGGGCACCTGGGTGGCTCAGTCAGTTGAGCATCCAACTCTTGATTTCAGCTCAGGTCATGATCTCGGGGTCATGAGATCAAGCCCCAACTCAGACTCCACACCCAGTAGAGCTTAAGATTCTCTTTCAGGGTGCCTGGATGGCTCAGTTGGTTGGGTGTCTGACTCTTGGTTTCAGATCAGGTCATAATCTTGGGGTTATGGGATTGAGCCCTGCTCAGCTTGGTGTCGCTCGAGATTCTCTCTCCCTCTCCTTCTCCCTCCCCGTCTGCCCCTCCCCCTGCTCATGTGCTCTCTAAAATAAATTTTAAAATAAAATCTTAAAAAAAAAAAGATTCTTTCTCTCCCTCTCCTTCTGCCCCTCCCCCCGTGTGTGTGCTCTCTCTCTCTCAAAAAAAAAAAAAAACTAATACTGGAATAGTGTGTGTAAATCACTTCACTCTAGCATAAATGTTAAAAGACAAAAGTATTAGGTCACCTGGGTGGCTCAGTTGGATAAGCATCCAACTCTTGATTTTAGCTCAGGTCATGATCTCAGGATCATGAGATCAAGCCCCATGCTGGGTTCCAGGCTGGGCATGGAGCCTGCTTAAGATTCTCTCTCCCTCTCCCTCTGCCCCTCCCCCACCCCGCTCATGCTCACACTCTCTCCTAAAATAAAAAAAGTCAAAAGTATTTTTTAAAAAAGTATAGCTACAATAACTGGTTGATGGATACACAATATAATACAGAAATTGTGATATAAAAACATAAAATGTAGGGGAGAGGGGAGTAAAAGAGTACAGTTTTTGTATGCAATAGAAGCTGAGTTATTAGCCCCTTAAAATAGACCCTTATAACTATAAGATGGTTTATGCAAGCCTCGTGGTAACTACAAAGAAAAAACCTACAGTAGATACACAAAAGATAAAGAAAAAGAAATCAAAACACACCACTATAGAAAATCATCAAATCACAAAGGAAAACAGCAAGAGAGGAAGAAAGGAACAAAGGATCTATGAAATACCCAGGTAATAGTCAACAAAATGACAAAAGTAAATCCTTACCTATTAATAATTAACTTAAGTGTAAATGGATTATGTTCTCAAATCAAAAGATATAGAGGTTGAATGGAATAAAAAATAAGACATCCCCACACATACCAAAAAGATAAGACCCAATATATGCTGCTTACAAGAGACTCCTTTCACCTTTAAGGACACTCATGAAAAGTGAAGGAATGGAAAAAGATATTCCATGCAAATAGAACCATAAGCTATACTTAGACAATACAGACTTTAAGTCAAAAACAGTAATAATAGACAAAGACAGTCATTATATAATGATAAAGGATCAATTCATCAAGAGGATATACAATTGTAACTACACATGCACCCAACATCAGAGCACCTAAATGTATTAAGTAAATATTAACAAATCTGAAAGTATAACCAACAATAAATAATAGTAGGGGACTTCAATACCCCACTTTCAACAATGGGTAGGTCATCCAAGCAGAAAATCAAAAGGAAATATTGCACATGAATTAGATTTTAGACCAAATGGACCAAATACATATATACAGAACATTCCATTCAACAGTAGTAGGATAAACATTCCTCTCAAGTGCACACAGAACATTCTCCAGAACAGATCATATGTTAGATCACAAAATAAATCTTAACCAATCTAAGACTACTGAAGTCATATCAAGCATTTTTACAACCACAATGATATGAAAGTAGAAATAAATAATAGAAGGAAACCTAGAAAATTCACATTTTTTGGAAATTAAACAACATATTTCTATACAATCAATGGGTCAAAGAAGAAATCATGAGGGAAATCAAAAAGTATCTTGAGACAAATATAAACAGAAAACACAATATACCAAAACTTATGGGATGCTGCAAAAGCAGTAATAAGCAGGATGTTTACAGCAATAACTGTCTGCATTAAGAAAGTAAATCACAAGTAAACAACCTAACTTTATTCCTCAAGGAAAATAGAAAAACAACAAACTAAGCACAATGTTTTGCAGAATGAAGGAAATAACAAAGATCAGAGCAAAAATAAATGAAGTGGAGCCTGAAAGGACAATAGAAGAAAAATCAACAAACTAAGAACTGGCTTTTTTTGAAGAGATAAACAAAATTGACAAATCTTTAGCAAGACTAAGAGAAAAGAAAAATATCTCAAATAAACAAAATCATAAATGAAAGAGGAGACATCACAAATGATACCACAGAAATGCAAAGGTTCATAAAAGACTACTGTGAACAATTATATACCAACAAATTGGAAAACCTAGAAAAAAATGAATAAATTCCTGCATATATACAATCTACCAAGACTGAATCATGAAGAAACAGAAAATGTGAATAGACCTATAACTAATAAAGAGATTGAATCAGTAATCAAAAATCTCTCAGCAAAGAAAAGTCCAGGACCAGATGGCTTCCCTGGTGAACTCTACCAAATGTTTAAGGAGAAATTAATGTCAATCCTCCTAAAACTCTCCTCCCAAAAAATGAAGAGGAGGGAACACTTCAAAACTCATTTTATGAGGCCAGCATTACCCCCAACATCAAAGCCAGACACTACAAGAAAATTACAAGCCAATAGTCCTGATGAACATAGATATAAAAATTCTCAACAAAATACTAGCAAACTGAATTCAAGAGCATATTGAAAGGATTATATGACATGATCAAGTGGAATTTAATCCCTGGGATGCAAGAACGGTTCAACATATGCAAATTAATCAATGTGATACATAACATTAACAGAATGATGGGGAAAATAATCGCTTGATCATCTCAATAGATGCAGAAAAAGCATTTGACAAAATTCAACATCTTTTCATGATAATAACTCTCAACAATTTAGGTACAGAAAGAATATACCTCAACATATTGAAAACCATATATGACAAGTTCACAGCTAACACTATACTTAACAGTGAAAAGCTAAAAGCTTTTCCTCTAAGATTTGGAACAAGGCAAGGATGTCCACTTTCACAACTTTTATTCAACTTAATAGTGGAAGTCCTACATTTTTCCAAAGAAGACATCCAAATGGCCAACAGACACATGAAAAAGTGCTCAACGTCGCTCGGCATCAGGGAAATCCAAATCAAAACCTCAATGAGATACCACCTCACACCAGTCAGAATGGCTAAAATTAACAAGTCAGGAAACAACAGATGTTGGTGAGGATGTGGAGAAAGGGGAACCCTCCTACATTGTTGGTGGGAATGCAAGCTGGTGTAGCCACTGTGGAAAACAGTATGGAGGTTCCTCAAAAAGTTGAAAATAGAGCTACCATATGACCCAGCAATTGCACTACTGGGTATTTACCCCAAAGATACAAATGTAGGGATCCAAAGGGTACGTGCACCCCGATGTTTATAGCAGCAATGTCCACAATAGCCAAACTGTGGAAAGAGCCAAGATGTCCATCAACAGATGAATGGATAAAGAAGATGTGGTATATATATATACAATGGAATATTATGCAGCCATCAAAAGGAATGAGATCTTGCCATTTGCAACGACATGGATGGAACTGGAGGGTGTTATGCTGAGCGAAATAAGTCAATCAGAGAAAGACATGTATCATATGACCTCACTGATATGAGGAATTCTTAATCTCAGGAAACAAACTGAGGGTTGCTGGAGTGGGGGGAGGGGTGGGAGGGATGGGGTGGCTGGGTGATAGACACTGGGGAGGATATGTGCTACAGTGAGCGCTGTGAATTGTGCAAGACTGTTGAATCACAGATCTGTACCTCTGAAACAAATAATGCAATATATGTTAAGAAAAAAAAAGGAAGAAGAAGATAGCAGGAGGGGAAGAATGAAGGGGGGGAAATCGGAGGGGAAGACGAACCATGAGAGACGATGGACTCTGAAAAACAAACTGAGGGTTCTAGAGGGGAGGGGGGTGGGAGGATGGGTTAGCCTGGTGATGGGTATTAAAGAGGGCACATTCTGCATGGAGCACTGGGTGTTGTGCACAAACAATGAATCATGGAACACTACATCAAAAACTAATGATGTAATGTATGGTGATTAACATAACAATAAAAAAATTTTAAAAAACATAGTGGAAGTCCTAGCCAGAGCAATTAGGCAAGAAAAATAAAAGGCATCCAAACAGGAAAGAAAGAAATAAAACTATCTTTCTTCACAGACAAAAGGATCTTATATGTTGCAAACCCTAAAGATAACACACACAAAATATAAGAACTAATAAATTCAGCAAAATTGAAAGATATAAAAATCAACATACAAAAATCATCTGTGTTTGTGCTCATTAACAAAGAATAGCCCAAAAACGAAATTAAGAATTAAGAAAACAATTTCATTTATAATAGCATCAAAAAGAATAAAATAGGGCTGCCTGGGTGGCTCAGTTGGTTAAGCATCTGACTCTTGATTTCTGCTCAGGTCGTGATTTCAGGGTCATGAGATAGCCCCGAGTCAGGCTCCACACTCAGTGGGGAGTCTGCTTGAGATTCTCTCTTTCTTCTCCCCCTCTGCCCCTCCCCCCCAAGATAGATAAATAAATCCTTAAAAACAAAAGAATAGGTGCGCCTGGGTGGCTCAGTTGGTTAAGCGTCTGCCTTCGGCTCAGGTCATGATCCCAGGGTTCTGGGATTGAGCCCCGCATCGGGCTCCCTGCTCAGCAGGAAGCCTGCTTCTCCCTCTCCCACTCCCCCTGCTTGTGTTCCCTCCCTCGCTGTCTCTCTCTGTCAAATAAATAAATAAAATCTTTAAAAAAAAAAGAATAAAATACTAGGAATAGAACCAACTAAGTAGGCAAAAAATTTATACACTGAAAACCACAAAAAGTTGCTAAAAGAAATTAAAGACACCAATAAATAGAAAGATACCCCATATTCATGGATTAGAAAACTTGTTAAGATGTCAATACTATCCAAAGCAATCTATAGATTTAATGTAATTTCTATCAAATTTCAAATGGCTTTTATTTTCAGAAATAGAAAAATCTATCCTAAAACTTGTATGGAATCTCAAGAGGCCTTGAATAGCCAAAACAATCTTGAAAAAGAACAAAGTTAAGGTCTCAGACTTTTTTATTTCAAAACTTAGTATGAAGCTACGATAATCAAAATAGTGTGGTACTGGTATAAAGACAGACATATAGACCAATGGAACAGAATAAAAAGCCCTGAAATAAACCCTCATATGTATGGTCAAATGATTTTTGACAATGTTCCAAAACCATTCAATGGGGAAATAACAGTCCTTTCAACAAATGGTGCTGGGAAAATGCAATATCCACATGCAAAAGAATAAAGTTGGATCCTCACTTTACCACATATAAAAATTCACTGAAAATGGATCAAAGACCTAAATGTAAGAGCTAAAGCTATAAAACTCTTAGAAGAAGGGGCACCTGGGTGGCTCAGTTGGTTGGGCGGCCAGCTCTTGATTTCAGCTCAGGTCATGATCTCAGGGTTGTGGGATCAAGCTGTGCTGGGCTCTGTACTCAGGGCAGAATCTGCTTGTCCCTCTCCTTCCCCCTTTACCTCTCCCCCCACTCTAAAATAAATAAATTTTTTAAATAATTAAAAAATAAAACTCTTAGAAGAAAACATAGGGTAAAACCTTCACACTATTGGATTTGGCAGTGATTTCTTACATATGACACCAAGAGCAAATGAAACAAAGGAAAAAATAGATAACATGAATACCAAAATTTAAAACTTTTCTATATCAAATGACACAATGAACAGAGTGAAAAGCAATTTATGGAATGGGACAAAATATTTATATATCATATAACTGATAAGGGCTTAATATCCAGAATATATAAAGAACTCCTATAACTTAATAATTAAAAAAAGATCTCATCAAAAAATTGGCAAAGGATGGGCGCTTGGGTGGCTCAGTCGCTGGGCATCTGCTTTGGCTCAGGTCATGGTCCCAGGGTCCTGGGATCGAGCCCCACATCAGGCTCCCTGCTCGGCGGGAAGCCTTCTCCCTCTCCCACTCCCCCTGCTTGTGTTTCCTTTCTCGCTGTGTCTCTCTCTGTCAAATAAATAAATAAAATCTTTAAAAAAAAAAATTGGCAAAGGAACTCTGGAAAACAGTATGGAGGTTCCTCAAGACGTTAAAAATAGAACTACCCTACAACCCAGCAATTGCACTACTAGGTATTTATCCCAAAGATACAGATGTAGTGAAAAGAAGGACCACACACACCCCAATGTTCATAGCAGCAATGTCCGCAATAGCCAAACTGTGGAAAGAACCGAGATACCCTTTAACAGACGAATGGATAAAGAAGATGTGGTCCAGGGGCGCCTGGGTGGCTCAGTCGTTAAGCGTCTGCCTTCGGCTCAGGTCATGATCCCAGGGTCCTGGGATCGAGCCCCGCATCGGGCTCCCTGCTCAGCCAGGAGCCTTCTTCTCTCTCTCCCACTCCCCCTGCTTGTGTTCCCTCTCCCCCTGCTTGTGTTCCCTCTCTAGCTGTCTCTTTCTGTGTCAAATACATAAAATTAAAAAAAAAAAGTAAAAAGAAAAAAGAAAAGAAGATGTGGTCCATATATACAATGGAATATTACTCAGCCATCAGAAAGGATGAATACCCACCATTTGCATCGATATGGATGGAACTGGAGGGTATTATGCGAAGTGAAATAAGTCAAGCAGAGAAAGACAATTATCATATGGTTTCACTCAAAGTGGAACG
Source organism: Phoca vitulina (assembly GCF_004348235.1). NCBI lineage: Eukaryota > Metazoa > Chordata > Mammalia > Carnivora > Phocidae > Phoca > Phoca vitulina. Next base: position 6,418,203 of record NW_022589782.1, on the reverse strand, counting down.
TAAGCAATAGCACGGAGGACCACAGGGGAAGGGAGGGAAAACTGAATGGGAAGAAGTCAGAGAGGAAGACAAACCATGAGAGACTCTGGACTCCGGGAAACAAACTGAGGGTTACAGAAGGGGGGGGCGGGTTGGGGTAACCGGGTGATGGGTATTAAGGAGGGCACGTGTGGTGATGAGCACTGGGTGTTATACACAAACAATGAATCGTTGAACACGACATTAAAAACTAACGATGTACTACATGCTGGCTAACTGAACATAATAAAAAAAATTGGCAAAGGATGTGAATATACATTTCCCCATAGATATACAAATGACCAACAATCACATGTAAATATGTTCAAAGCACTAATCATTCAGGAAATGCAAACCAAAACCTCATATCCATTAGAATGTCTACTATTATATATACAGACACACATATATATACATACATACGTAAAATATATATGTACATATACATGTGTATATATGTGTGTGTGTATATATATAAAACAGTATCCACTCTACCTCCCTCCCACTTGTACAAAATAATTACAAAAGTTTCAATTATCATTGTTAAGAAGGCCCTTAGAAGACAAAAGCAATTCCACCTTGTGCTGGTGCTTGAGTTCCCTCTGGCAAGACGAAGTTTTAGCCCCTTGACCATAAATTCATATGTAGAAGTGTCCAAGTCACAGTGCCCTCCCATGCTTGCATATACTTGCTGACACCATTGTGTGTGATTCCCTAAATGTTTCACACGTATTTTATATTTATTGATGTTCCCTCTGTAGATTCTTCTTTGTTCCTAATAAACTTTAGTAAGTAAAAACAGAAAATAAGTGTTGATGAGGATGTGAAGAAAGTGGAACCTTTGTGCACTGTTGGGAATGTGAAATGGTGCATCCGCTGTGGAGAACAGTATTGGAGATTCCTAAAAAAAAATTAAGAATTGAACTACCACATGATCCAGAAATTCCATTTCTGGGAATCTACCCAAAAGAACTGAAAGCAGAATCTCAAGGAGATATTTGTACACCCATGTTCATAGCAGTATTATTCACAATAACCAAAAGGTAGAAGCAACCCAAGTGTCTCATCAACAGATAAAAGAAAATGGGCTATATCTATATGGTGGAATATTATTCAGCCTTAAAAAGGAAGGAAGTCCTGACAGCTGCAACACTGATGAACCTTGAGGAGATTATGCTAAGTAAAATAGGCCAGTCACAAAAGGACACATACTATATGATTCTGCTTATATGAGGTATCTAGAGTAGGCAAACTCATAGAGACAGAAAGGACAGTGGTGGTAGCCAGGGAGCTGGGGGGAGGGAGGAATGGGAGGTTGTTTCATGGGTACAGGGTTTCAGTTTGGGAAGATGAAAAGAATTCTGGAGATGAGTTACACACCATATGAATATTCTTAACACTACTGAAATGTACACTAAACAATGGTTAAGAAGGTAAACTTGATATTATATGCATTTCATCACAATTTTTTTAAATGACCATCAACATAAACACTGAGTTCTAATCTGATTGAATAAACAACATGAATTCCCTGCACGGAAAATAAAAAGTAAGAAAATGTTAAGGCTTTCCCTGTAGACAAAAGTAACAAATTAAACCCCTGGAAGTAGTAACTTTCCAGTAGAGAAACCCTAAGGAGATGATGTGTCTGGAGTCCAGGAGAATTGGGCCCAGCCAGACCCAAGGCAATTACTGCACATTTATTTTTAACAATGCCCACGGAGTATTGTTCCCTAGAGGCCAAGGGCAACCCTGCAAATAATTCAAGTGTGAGCCCCACGCATCTCTCCTTGGCCCAAGAATCAGGGAATGAGCCCTGCTCTCTCAGCCTCCTTGCTCACCCTGCCTTCCACCCACACACTTGCTCTGCATCTTGCTTCCAGTGGGGCCCAGGCTTGAGTCTCTGGCTCTAGGAAGCTTATGAGCCATCTGCCTCTCCTTAGCGAGGAGGAGCAACTCAGGAGGAGGCAGCTTCCTTGGGTGGGCTTGGCAGAAATCAAACCCACTGAACACGTCAGTGATAATGTGAGGGCAGAAGAAGACACTCTTCTCTCAATGCCCCAAAATGTGTAAGCCTAAGACATCCTCCACTTCTCAAAGACAAGCAGAATCAGAGACCTGTAGGGGACCTTGGAAACCAGGCAGGGATCCAACCCCATCACTTTACAAACTTCCTAAACTCATGTAGGATTAGATTTCGGGACAACCTCTCTCAGCCCTGCCCTCACTCCCGACTATGAGGGCCTATCCAGTAATTCCAACACCTTCTAATGCTTATCCTTGGCAGAGACATCTGAAAATATTTGCTGGCGCTCAGGCACGCTCAGAAGCAGAGGAGGTGACTGCCTACAATGGCCTAATTCCTATAGCTTGTTTAATGGAAGCAACTTAGCAAGGAAAACACTAGCAGAAATTAAACCTCAAAGTGTTCCCATTACCCTCCAAATTAACATTTTTTTTAAAGATTTTACTTATTTGACAGAGAGACACAGTGAGAGAGGGAACACAAGCAGGGGGAGTGGGAGAGGGAGAAGCAGGCTCTCCGCCGAGCAGGGACCCCGATGCGGGGCTCGATCCCAGGACCCTGGGATCATGACCTGAGCCGAAAGCAGCCACTTAACGACTGAGCCACCCAGGCGCCCCCAAATTAACATATTTTTGTTGTCAGATGTACATAGATGTCATCTGTATGTACCTGCTACTTTATGTTCAGCTTTTAAAGCCTATGTCATAGACAAATATCCAGAAATCAACACATTTTTTTCATTTTTAATATCTGTATAATATTCCACTGCATTCTACATCATAGTTGCAAAGATATAGACTCCGGGGTAGAATTTAAAAACTAATGTTTAGGGCGCCTGGGTGGCTCAGTTGGTTTACTGTTGATCTATTAGTAAGGAATTTACTAATTTTTGTGTAACATTACACTCTACAACTCTGCTCAGCTAACTTTATTTTTAGCAGTGACTTCGTTTCTTTTAATAGCTTAGCTATAAGATAGATATTTTGCAAAAAGTTATGTTTTTATTTCTTTTTTCTTTTCAGATAGCCATCACCAGCATTTCTAGCAAGATATTAAATAAGGAATGAAAACAGAGAATACCCATATTTTGTTCTTCTTTTTAGGGAAAAAGTATAAGTCTTCAAAAAACATGATGTTGACCTTTGTTTTTAAATACACTGCTTATCATATTAAGAAAAAAAGCATTACTACTGTTTTCAGAGTTCTAATCTATAAGGTTTTGACAAATTTATCTGGATCTCATTACAGTAGTTGGTATTTTGTTTGTGTTAAACTAGGTAATGGATTTCCTTGAATCTGATGGATAATTCCTTTAATGCATTGTTTTCTCGGCTTGCACATTTTTTTACTTGGGGCATTTGCATCTGTGTCTGTAAACAAAATTGGTCTAAAATATTCCTTTCATTATCTTGTTTAGTTCGAGTTTAAAATCATATTTGCCTCTAAAAATGAATTGAAGAATAATAACAGAATAACAATAGCCAAGCTAAGTGGGCGCCAACCATGTGCAACACTGCTGTTCTGTGCACATTATGGGTATTTCCTCATTTAATATTCAGAACAACCCCTGTGTGCAGATATTATTAATCCATTTTACAGATTATTACTATGTCATAATTTTGTTTTTATACTTTTATTATTGAACTAATTGGTCCTTAGAGGGTTGGAATATTTTCTTCATTGGAGTCAGACTGTTTAATAAGTTTGTATTTCTTTCTCCATTACTGTTATATTCATGCTAATTCTTTTTGCATTTTGGGGGCTATTGAGCATATTTGTGAGTAGTCATCTATTTTATTTGATAAGATGTGTTAGCCTCTAGGGTGCCTGGGTGGCTCAGTTGGTTAAGCATCTGCCTTCAGCTCAGGTCATGATCCCGGGGGTCCTGGGATCGAGCCCCGCGTCAGGCTCCTTGCTCTGTGGGGAGCCTGCTTCTCCCTCTCCTCCCCACTTGTGCTCTCTCTCATTATCTCTGTCTCTCTCTCTCAAATAAGTAAATAAAATCTAAAAAGAAAAAAGAATTTTAAAAAAAAAGATGTATTAGCCTCTAATTGAAAATAATAGTCAACTTAAATATAAATCTTTTGTACTAGCTATTCAATTTTCCAAATCCTGACCTCATTCTCATTTTCATTCTCATTTGTTTATCAAAACTGATATTGCTCATTAACTCTTTTTCAAAGAATCAATTATCAGATTTCTGCTTAAATAACTTTTCTTTTTCTGGGTCATTTGATTTTAGTTTTATTATCTACATTTTAACTTGTTTCCCCTTCTAAATTATTTAAGCAGAGCTAATTATGGCTCAATCACTGGATAAAATTAAACATGAGGACTCCAAAGTCAAAGACAAGCATTTTCTCCACCCCTTGGGCTCTCACAGAACAGGTCCCGTATTCAAGCCAACACAAACCCCAGAGTTGTGGTGGTCACCGGAGAGAGAGATGCAGGACTGCTGCTGAAGCAGAACACAAGGCCAGTCTGTGCGCTGGCTGGCTAAGGATCAGATCTCAACAAACAGGTGTCTGAGTCCAGGTACGTATGGGTTAGTGCAGTGTAGGGCCTGTACCTATGGGGGCTGAGTAGGGGCATTAGGTGGTTTACAAAGGTGGAGACAAGTAGCATCAAATCACTTGGTGAGAAAGTGATTCCTTTTTGAGTTCTCCCTCAACCCTTCTGACTCCCTCTCTCAGAGAAATCCTCAGGTGCTATTTCCCAGCTCCTCCCTGGGACTTTACATTCTCCTTTTTTAACCAAGCAAAAGTAGGTTTCAGACTGAGAACTCTCTGCAGGTAATGGTGTCTAGCTAAAATTCAGTAAGTGATACTGTTTTCTTATGTATCATGGAGCACAAATTTTCATTTTAATAAATGAATTTCAATTAACAAAATCAGTGAGTTAAATAAGAGTATTAACGAAACAATAATACAGGTGATAAGTAAATGTGAGTGACATTTGGGAGACACAAAGTTGATATCAGGTGAAGGAAGACTATATTTAAGGTCTCACCCAATCTCAAAGATGTATGGTCACGAAAGGGAACATTAAGAACAGTTATCCCTTCATTCAACAACAGCATAAAATCATTGAGTGTCTCCTTTAGTCCAGGCATGGTTCTAGAAACTGGGGATATAGCAATACATAAAAATAAAGCTCCTGCCCTCATGAGCTTATGATATGATTGGTCAGAAAATGAGGAGGACTGAGGGCAAGAAACCAGTGAGGCAGGAGAGGTGCCACAACAAAACTGCGCTCTGAACCCAGTGGGGAATGTGTTTCCAGAAGGTAGATGTGACTGACCCTGCCAACTGCGGCTTGTTGGTTTTAGTAAGATGGAGCCTGAGGACCAACCGCAGATGTGGCAATGGTGGCTTTGACCAGGGAAGTTTCATGGATTGTGGGGAAGCCTCAGAAGGGGGCTTCATGAGCAAACAGGAAGAAGGGAACTGCGGTTTGCATACTGGACATAGTTTGAGGACTTTTCTGGAAAGGGGGAGTAGAGAAGTGAGCTGACAGCCAGAGGGGAATGTGGGCCAAGGGTGGATTTTCAAAACTGGGTGATGTCTGGATGTTGACAGGAATGATCCAGAAGCCAGGAGAAAAATCCTTTTTGTCTCAAGTTAGACTCTCTTAGCTTGGGTTTTCCTCAAATAGGCAGTACTTGGGAAGAGTACTTTCCTAACGAGTGGGAAGTAGTAACAAGAAATTTTTCTTCTCCCACATCTCTGGGGAAGTGGAGGATTGGAAGGAAAAGAGGATGGTGTCACCCTGGTTGGAAAGGAGTACTAGTCAAGGAAGGGACAGAGCTTTTGCCACTACACACACCGCAGCTCCCCGTCTCAAAATGTATCTCTCCCAGTACAGGCGATCCTCTCCCCCCACGTCCCTGCCCCATCCCACCTGCTCCACATGCCCCTTCTCCTGCCCCAGCGCTGGCCACTCCAGGAAGCCCTGACCCATTTACACAGAAGCCCTAAGGCTAAGTGCACCTGGTAGCACTTTTTTGGTCTTTTGGAAAAAATCAAAGCAGTGAAATTGAAGGAGCACGTTTATCTTCCACACTAAGGAACAGGCCGAGAACTCAACTGGGATCTGCAGCATAGCCAAAATCTCCATCCCTCCTTTACCCTCCCCACCTGCACTGGTTAAGTTTCTTTGCTCCAAGCAGGCTCCACCTCAGCAAAATGGTGGGGTGGACAAAGGCAACCTCCCAAGACGGTTTTCCCCTTGTCACTCCCTGCCCAGTTCCTGGTGGGCCATAACCCTTTATCCTGTGGGCGATGACAGCCCCTCTCAGGGCCTTTGTGCTGGGAATGGGATGAACCAGGGACAGGCTCCACATATAGAAGGCTGGAAAAACACAGACCTCATTGTCTTGGGTCACCATGGCCAGGGAGTCCTCTCATTACTCCATAAGTAATTTGCAAGTCCCTTCTTGGCCCCCTGCACAGACTGCTGAGGGACATAAACTCTCCCCTAAAGACAGAACCACATAAACAAATGCAAATTAGCTTTATCTACAGACCTTCTGGAGAGGGTTCACGTGAAAAAGGTGAACTCATAGGAATCTATGGCCTGTGCTGATAGCCTATGCCAAAGGAATGCCCTCTGAGAGCCCCAGACACCCCCAGGTCCTCAAAATCCTTAACCCTCATGCATCGCAATTTCTAAACTCCCCTGCTACATCCCCACTTCCTCAACCACCATCCCCACATTCTGGGTTGAATCTAGCTCTGGGGACAGACTTGATTGTCCTCAAAGCCATCCCACTCGTGGCCTTGGATGCTGCTGGGTGGGGTTCCATACTCTAGGTACTTGCATCAGGAATGCCTGCAGCAATATCTCAGCTGAACACCTAAGCAGGTGGCAAGGGGTATGGTAGAGCTTGAAAGAACATTACACAGAAAGTCCAACCCACTGGGGCCGCTAGTCCTGGCCCCACAGTTACTGGCCATTTGACTCCAGTCCATTTGAAATTCACCATTCTACCAAACACACTGTGCTTTTTTAGTCTCTACTCTGTGGTTCCAGCAGGCCCAACTTGCCCATTTCTATCAAAACTCCAGGTGTCCTTCAAGCTCAGATAAAATACCATGCCCTTCATGAAGCCACCTCACATCTCCCCGACCAAGAGACAGTATTTTCTCTCCCCTGGAACGCCATATAATTCTAATTCTGTCAATCCTTTTCATACCTGGCTTTGCATGATTCATGTTCACCATAACTCCACTCCAAACAGGATGGCTGGGTCCTTTTTAAATTTTATAAAAGGTCCTATTCATCTTAAGAAACATCCTCAGAAGACTCTATCATAGTGCTGGGTTTAAAATAATGACTCAATAAAAGTACGCTGGTAATAGATGTCGATGACGACCATGACAATGGCAGCACATACTGCAAAAAGAACACTTATGTCCTCTCTCCCCATAATTTAGTCTTAACCAATACCTTTTCTATCTCCCCCTCCCCCTCCAAGAAAAAAGAGCTACCAATCCAACTGGTCAGAACCTAAAGAGTTCACTGGTGCATATTTTATGAAGGGCAGTGTGCCCTAAAGGGTTAGCATCCAGGGATGAAGCCCCCTTCCTTCCAGCCTGCCCCTGGTTATTCCTCTTCTATTCATGGTCTCCTTGGAGTCCCCATTTTGGGCCGAGTCACCCCTCTTTCTATATATACACCATGGCTAAGCACGCAGATCCTCGATTCAGATTTGGGACTAAGAGTGGGAGGGGGTAGGCCTAGACCATTTTCCAGCTAACCTTTGACCAGTGAGTCCACGATGGAGGTTACTGGGTGTAACTCAGATACTAACAAAGTGGCACTCTGGCTCAAAGTTTGCTATTGTTCTTTGAGCATATTGTTTCCTTAGGAGCCCTCAGGAGCTGGGATGATTGGCAGGGCAGGATAGGCTTTCCTGGGACTCTGACCATAAAACCACAACAATACCAACAAAATCTCACCTCAAACCTGTAAAAATGATGTGAAGAAATGTTGACGTCAACCACCCTCACAGACTTGGCAGCATAAACCCAATCCCATGAACGTACCAGAACATTAATTTTAATTTTAAAAAATATTCAAGAAGAAAGGAAGAAAAATAGTTCCATTATCTACATTTTTAAAATAGCATTATTAAGTACCACTAGTAATAAAGTGGAAGTATCTTCAAGAATAATGAGAATAGGGTGCCTGGGTGGCTCAGATGGTTAAGCGACTGCCTTCCGCTCAGGTCATGATCCCAGAATCCTGGGATCGAGTCCCACACTGGGCTCCCGGCTCAGGGGGGAGCCTGCTTTTCCCTCTGATCCTCTCCCCTCTCATGCTGTTTCTCTCTCTCTCTCTCAAATAAATAAGTAAAATCTTTAAAAAAAAAAAAAAAGAATAATGAGAATAATAAATATCACCTATATGGCATTTTCCAAGTCACATAAAATCTTTTCACGCCAACACCTTCTCATTCACACTGTATGCCTTTTCCACACCAAAGGGCCACAGCTACATCCACTTAACACATACAATTTGAGCTCGAGTGACAATTCTGTACCAGGTACTACATTCTAGGCACTGGGGATATATCAGCAAACAAAACAAAGGTTCTACTTTCATGCAGCTGGTGTTCCAGGGCAATGGGAGGAGAACAGAAAAAAAAAAAAGAGAGAGAGAGAGAGAACAAGTATAGATAAAATATGTCAGAAAGCTCTAAGTGCCATAAAGAAAAACATATCCAGGTCGGGGACTAGCAATTGATAAGGAGAGTAATTGTGGCAGGGTTGTGCTTCAAGTGTCCGTTGCAGAGAAACAAACCACCCAAACTTAGTGACTTAAAATAACAGCAATCATTGAAGCATCTGGCTGACTTAGTCAATGGAGCACGTGACTCTTAATCTAAGGGTCATGAGGTCAAGCCCCATGTTGGGCGAGGAGTCTGCTGAAAATAAAAGTAATAATAAAACAATAAAAAATAAATAATGCCTACTTAACCAGGACTGTTATAGAGTTCAGGCAAATTCTTGTATATAAAATACCTGTAATAAATAGTAAACACTCAATAAAATATTACTTAAAGGAATTTAAAAAAATAACAGCAATCATTTATTTTATCTCTCATCTTTCTGGGAGTGGCTGTGTTGAGCTAGGCAATGCTCCTTCGGGGTCTGTCATGTGGTTGCAGACAAACAGGCTTGGGCTGGAGTTATCCTGAAGGATTCCCCACTCACGTATCTAAGGGTTGATGTTGGCTGTCAGCGAGGACCACAGTTAGGGCTATTGTTGCTGGAGTATCTATGTGTGGCCTGTCTGTGACACGGGCTTCCTCACAGCATGATGGCTCGGTCCCAAGGGCAAGCATCCCAAGCACTGTTTTTCATGACGCAGCCTGAGGAGTAACAGCATCACTGCCTTCATATTTTATTTGTTAAAAGTGAGTCACTATGGGACGCCTGGGTGGTTCAGTCGTTAAGCGTCTGCCTTCGGCTCAGGTCATGATCCCAGTGTCCTGGGATCGAGCCCCACATCGGGCTCCCTGCTCTGCGGGAAGCCTGCTTCTCTCTCTCCCACTCCCCCTGCTTGTGTTCCCTCTCTCGCTGTGTCTCTCTCTGTCAAATAAATAAATAAAATCTTTAAAAAAAAAAAAAAAGTGAGTCACTATGGCCAGACAATATTCAAGGGGAAAGGAATTAGACTGTAACTCTTGATGGGAAGAATGTCAAAGAATTCGCAGACATGTTTTAAAAATATCACAAGTACTTAGGGAAGATCTCTCAAGACAGAAACTCACGTGAAGAGAGAGATAAAGTCGTAAAAGGTCTTGAGGAAATGGGTTCCAGGCACAGGGAACAAGAGCACAGCCCCTAAGATTAGGGAGCATTCTTGGCATGTTGGCCAACATGCTCCAGAAAGAACTGTTAGCTAAGTAAGGTCTTTGACTTTTACTCCGAGAAGAGAAGCCTTTGGAAAGTTATGAACAGAGAAGTGAAATAATCTTATTTATATTTTCTAAAGTTCTTTTATGATGAAGAGACTATAGAATGGAAAGAAAAGAAGCAGCTCCCTGCTAAAGTCGTCCAAGAGAGAAGATGGTGGCTCAGACCTGAAAGTGCTGGAGGTAGTAAGAAGCTGCTAGACTGTGTGTGGTTTGAAATAGAACCGACAGAATTTACCGATGGTTTGGATTCGGGGTATGAGAGAGCGGGCTCTAGGCTTTTTGGCCTGAGCAACTGAGGGAATGTAAGATCTATCCACTAAGATGAGAAAAAAAAAAAAAGAGGTTTGGATGGTGGAGAGAAAACAAAGAGTTTGAGATGCCTATTTGATCTTCAAGTGGGTAGCTGTATCTGTGAGAACTCACAGTGGAATTCAAAGCCCCCTGGGATCTGGCTTTCCCCTCCCCACCCCGCCCACCCCCCAGCTATGCCACCGAAACAGATCTCACCAATATCACCAATGATTCTCTAACTTGATAAGGCCAGTAGCATTAAACACATTCACACTGTTGTGCAGCCACACCACCATCCATCCACAGAACTCTTCCTTTTCCAAAACTGAAATTTTGCCCCCATCTAACACTAACTCCCCATTCCTTCTGCTCCCGGCACTTGGCAACCACCCTTCTACTTTCTGTCTCTATGAATCTGACTACTCTAGGTACCTCATGTGAGTGGAATCATATAGCACTTGTCCTTTTATTTCACTTAGCACAATGTCTTCAGGTTTCATCTGTGCTGTAGCATGTCAGAATTCCCTCCCTTTTGAAGGCTGAATAACCCATTGTATGAATAAACCACATTTTATCAACTCATCCATTGATGGACACCTGGGTTGCCTCCACCTTTTGACTACTGTGAATAACACTGCTATGAACATGGGTGTACAAATATCTCTGAGTCCCTGCTTTCAATTCTTTAGGGTCTATACCCAGAAGTGGAATTGCTGTGTCATAATGGTAACTCTAGTTCTCATTTTTTGAAGAGCCACCAAACTGTCTTGCAAAGCACTTTTTGCTTTTTTTTTTTTTTTACTTTTTGCATTTTACATTCCCACCAAAAGTGTACAAGTTTTCCAATTTCTCCACATCCAAACTAAGAGATAAAAAAAAAATTGAGGGGCGCCTGGGTGGCTCAGATGGTTCAGCATCTGCCTTCGGCTTAGGTCATGATCCCAGGGATCTGGGATCAAGCCCCACATCGGGCTCATTGCTCAGTGCAGAGCCTGCTTCTCCCTCTCCTCTGCCATTCCCTCCACTTGTGCTCTCTGGCTCTGGCTCTCTGTCAAATAAATAAATAAAATCTTTAAAAAAAAAATTGAAATCTCTGTTAAATATCTTCAGTGAAAAGTTGCATGTCTTTGCTATCTGTCTCTAGTTGGGGTTAATCTAATTCTTTTTTTCTTTTTTGCTGCTACACTTAGTAAATTAGGAAAGGAAAATGAAACGCAAGAACATAATACATATTAAGTAAAGACCCAATGTTGAGATAAGGTGTCAGTATGTTCTGTATGAACGGAGTTATTCTGACAATGATATGATCTATACAAGTGGTGGTCTAGGAATGGATCTCCCCTTAGTTGGCACTTAGAGTCAACTCCATATAAACATTAAGTTGGGTGGGACAATGGAACAGTTTGGATAAAAGTGTGGAAAGGAAATAGATACTAAAACTGAGAAGAGTGCTCACTTTGACCACACTTATACTAAAACTGGAGCAATACAGAGATTAGCATGGCCCCTGTGCAAGGATGACATGCACATTCGTGAAGCGTTCTATATTTTTGTATGGAATCACTGAATCACTAGATTATACAACTGAAACTAATATAACATTGTATGCTAACTCACTGGAATTAAAATTAAATACTGAGAAAAGATCCAGTGGGGTGACCGATGTTTATAGCAGCAATGTCCACAATAGCCAAACTGTGGAAAGAGCCAAGATGTCCATCAACAGATGAATGGATAAAGAAGATGTGGTATATATATACAATGGAATATTATGCAGCCATCAAAAGGAATAAGATCTTGCCATTTGCAACGACGTGGATGGAACTGGAGGGTATTATGCTGAGCGAAATAAGTCAAACAGAGAAAGACATGTATCATATGACCTCACTGATATGAGGAATTCTTAATCTCAGGAAACAAACTGAGGGTTGCTGGAGTGGGGGGTGGGGTGGGAGGGATGGGGTGACTGGGTGATGGACACTGGGGAGGGTATGTGTTCTGGTAAGCGCTGTGAATTGTGCAAGACTGTTGAATCTCAGATCTGTACCTCTGAAACAAATAATGCAATATATGTTAAGAAAGAAAAAAAGAAGAAGAAGAATGTAGCAGGAGGGGAAGAATGAAGGGGGGGAAATCGGAGGGGGAGAAGAACCATGAGAGACGATGGACTCTGAAAAACAAACTGAGGGTTCTAGAGGGGAGGGGGGTGGGAGGATGGGTTAGCCTGGTGATGGGTATTGAGGAGGGCACGTTCTGCATGGAGCACTGGGTGTTATGCACAAACAATGAATCATGGAACACTATATCTAAAACTAATGATGTAATGTATGGTGATTAACATAACAATAAAAAAATTTAAAAAAAAAAAAGATCCAGTGGGGTGAGAAGGATAAGAATTATTATTTTTGCTATCTTTGCATAATAATGGCGCGAGCCAAGCTACTCATGCTGTTTGACAAGGTCCAAGTATGGGGAACGATCCTGAAAACAGGAGACTCCACAGCTGGCTCCTGCTATTCTCTTTCATTTCGTTTATGGCAATCTTTATAATTGTGGGAATATTTCCGGGGTTTCATGATAAAGTGACTACTCATCTTAGTTACGCCTATCTAAGCAATCATAATGAAACTAATTCCAGGAAGAATTAGTTTCTATAGAACAAAATAACAAGACGGTCACACTCTGTCTAGCACCTTTCTCTTTGCATACTGTTTTTTAGTTTTAGTGAAAGCCAATAAGCAGAAATCAATAAAGGTCATGTTAATCATTACAAAGGAAAAATGAAAGAAGGCTATGGCTGTAATCCAGAAAATGATCTAAGATTTGGAAAAACAAAAATATCCTAACATATAAATAAAGTTCCTCCGAGGCTGTCAGGAGGAGATGCTTGCAACCTGATCCTGTGTCTGTGTCTCCTCATTGGTCGACGCCGTCCTTTCCTACGAGAGACCCACCCCGGCTGGAGCTGGACTCTGGCATAATAAAGCATACATGCCCTTTGTGATGGCTTCTCCCAACAAAGTGATAGCCAAATCTACAAATGGCCTTGCACTCACTCTTCCCCTCCCTTATCTTCCTCCCCCTTACCTTCTTTTTCCTTCAACAAATCAAGACATCCCTTTACTTTAGTCAGGCACAAAAGAATGACATCTTAAGATATTTTACTAAGAATCCAAGGTAAAATAAGAGGAAATAACACCTCATTCAAAAGAAGGCAAAAGGAAAGGGGTTTTTTCTTGAATAGACATCTGAACTATCTAGAATCCAGTCTACTGTTGAACTCGACTTCTGGACTGGGACTGATTCCCAGTTGCAAAAGCTGTGCTCTTTCCCAAACTCTCCTATATCATTTCAGTGGTCTCCCCATCAATGCCCTTGATACCCTCCAAGTCCTCTCCTATAGTTATGTAGAACAAAGATCTACCAGTTTACATAAAAGGATACTGTTAAAGATCTTTCACAGATACAGATCTCAGAACTTACAGATATGGTTCCATTGAAGAGTTCCTAACAAACCCTCTGTGACACTCAGACTCTCCCAGCTACGTCACACCTACTTTGCTGTGCTGTCCACATCCAGCCCAGCACCTAGTCAGGGATAAGCACAACCTCATCTACATCAGAATTCAAGCATTTTTCCATTGAGCTGCACCCTTGGGACACCCAAAAGAAAGTGCTTCATCCTCCTCACCCATTATGGGGACATAAAAGTGGAGTAAAGCAATGGCAACCAAGAAAATTGGGGAGGGACGGCCACCACGGATTCACTGAAGAAATCTTTCTTTTTTCTTTTTTTTTTTTTTAAAGATTTTATTTATTTATTTGAGAGAGAGAGACACAGCGAGAGAGGGAACACAAGCAGGGGGAGTGGGAGAGGGAGAAGCAGGCTTCCCACGGAGCAGGGAGCCCGATGTGGGGCTCGATCCCAGGACGCTGGGATCATGACCTGAGCCGAAGGCAGACGCTTAACGACTGAGCCACCCAGGCGCCCCAAGAAATCTTTCTTAAGCACATTTATTAAGCTGGGCATTACAGTGAACCCTGAGACAGAGTGAATGGATCTCTGACAAATAAAAAAAAAAATCAAAATCAAAGTATTTTTCTTGGGAGAGATCAGGATGTAAGTATCCTGTATTGTTGAAGAGATTCACATGTTATGGCTACAACCTGAAAGGAGTAAAATAACACTTTGCTGTGGAAAGTCATGCCTTGCTGTTCCTTCTTAGGGCCGTATCTGCTTTGCGCTGGTGGGGGTAAACTTCAGGATCTGTTCCAGTGTTTGAATGGGTGTTCTGGTGAAGCCGCATGTTTCCCACAATGGAGCTATTATTCCTGAGATTTATGTGATTATCACCTGAGGGGCTGCGTAAAATGAAGATTCCCTGTGGACATCCACAAATACATTTTAAACAAGTTCCCCAGGTGATTTTGATGTTAAGTGATACTGTGTTAAGTAATACTGTGAGAATCTCTGTTGAAAAGCATTATTAAAAGACAAACTGAGGCATATTAAAAATGTTAAGAGTTTGAGCAAAAATCAATTCCCATCAGACAGTACCAAACCAGAAGTGGCTAGCAGCCCTCCACCCACGGGAGGTAGCGGCCAGACACTTATAAACATAGGAAGCAAAGCAAAGAAACTATTTCATTGGCTATAGCTTAAAGTTGCCTTATAGGGGAAAGCCTATGGATATTTGTGGTTGTTTGCCCTTATGTTTCAATTCCTTAACTTTGAGGCATTGACCGACTTAGGTTTGGGGTTGTTTATGTAGGCTGCCAAGGCATTAGTACTACCTGTTTAATGGCCTCCTTGTTTAAGTAATTTAATAGCATGAAGGACAAAATCTCAATCTGGAATATCCTAAGGATAGTTTTCACCTTAAGTATTAAGTATGTCAGGGACTTGCCAACTCCACTACCAGCAAAGGTGTGAATACGGCTCATGGCTCAGCAAGCTGACAGAGCTTGTTTTACTGAGTGTTGACTACCACCCAGAGGCAGCAATTTTCTCTGCAGGATCACGGAAAGCAAGGGAAAGGTCCTAAGACAGTGGAGCTGGATCGCTTGCTTCTAGATCTGATACATTGGATCTTTTGAGTCAGATGCCATTATTCCATGAGCAAATGATCTTCTAGAGTCCAACCCCACACGATCTAGTTACCTCTCCTACTGCTCCCCTGAGCCTCCTGAAGTATAAAGTACTTCAATGTAGAGGTATGATAAGCGCCAGGTGGGATTTACCAGAGAGGCATTTGGGTCATTTTTGGAGTCAGGGAGGGCAGAGAAGCTAGGGAACAGTAAGGACACTGGAATGTTGTGGGTCTCTAGGGGTAGCAGCTCCTGCTGATTTAATAGTGCATGAAGACACTGGATGTGGGCTGGAGCTGAGGTCCTCTGAGGTTTGCTAGGGCCTGGGGTTAGGGGAGCTTTCAGATGTATACCTATAGTCACTGGGTGGTACATAAACTCTATCACACACTAGAGGTGTCAAGCGAATGCCTTTTGGGTACCTAATTCCCAGCAGATCAGCTAAATCTAAAAAACAAAACAAAAAAACACAAAAAAACTAGGCTTTCTGAAGACCAGTCCCCAACATCTAACAGCCCTTCTGTTATTTCATATTCAACAATTCTAAAATTAGACTCATTTTTCCCTTTTAATTCATTGCTGCTCAAACCAGTTAACCCAGTTAACCCTCCAGATTTCATTTATTTGACCATCAATTTTGCCCTGCTATAGAGGTCTGTTCATAGGCACCAAGTAAGATACAAATTGTGAAATAATTCCAAAACACTGTGAGACTAAATGCCACCGGGATACTTGTACATTTGTATTAACCAGAACATGCATTAATTACCAAAGATGCTCCCTGAAGCAATGGGCTAAAACCAGCAGATTTGGGGAAAATGATCCCTCATTTGGAGCAGAAGGTATACGCCTACACAAAACCAAGCCCAGGGATGAAGACACTGAAAACAGGACTTTCCATAAAGGAAGCTGCCACACGAAAGGTCTTCCTTCAGTCACTGCAGGAAGGAGCCTTGGTCAACCACACGCATAGTGGAAAAAGCATGGGAATGAATCTGCAGCTCTTGTGCAAGATGAGGTATGATCAATTCAGCGCATCTCATTAGCTATACGCTGTGTCACCCTCCTGCTCCCACCTCAGGGCCATTATCACTGGACAAGGACTTGCTACCCTTTTCTTCCCACATTCATAACTAGTAAATCCCGTCGGGTTTTTTTTTTTTAATTTTAAATTCTTATAATAAAATAATTTAAAGCTTACAGGAAAAGTTGCAAAAACAATAGTGCAAAATACCCATATATCCTTTACCCAGGTTCATTTATCATTAACATTTTTACCTTCTTTTCTTCCCTCCTCCTCTGCCCTGCTTCCACCTCCCCTCTGTGTATATATATATGTGTGTATGTATATATTTGTGTATGTACACACGACAGTCCTTTATCCTTAAATACTCGTGTGTATTTCCTAAGAACAGAGATATTCTCTTACATCACAACATAGTTATCAATGCTAGTACTTTTAACATCAATACAATAATTTTATCTAATCTAGATCCATATTCCAATTGTGAAAACTGAATCAATAATGTTTTTTAAAGCTGCACAACATTACATTGTGTGGACGTGGCATAGTTTTTTCAATCGCCTATTCTGGATATTTACGCAGCTTCCAACATTTTTGCAGTTAGTAAGAAGGCTGTAATGAATAATGTTCTGCATATGTATTTTCATATTATTAGAGATGCCTCTTTAAACCCACCCATAATTTTGTAAGATACTGCTAAATTCTCCTCCGCATGAGGTTGCACTGTTTTGCATGCCATCAGCAACACATAGGAATTCCAGTTTCCCCACAAACTCATTGACAGCACATACTGTCAAGCTTTGGAATTTTGGCCAATCGGATGGGAAAAAAATCTCTCAGTATAGTTTTATTGGAATTTAAGTGAAGGTCAACATCTTTGAATATGCTTACTAGCCATTTTCATATCTTTTTTATGAAGTCAAGTTTGTCAGTTTTTCAATGGGATTGTTTCATTCGGTTTTTTTTTTAAAAAAAAGTTCTCCACGTATTAGAAATATTAGAATTTTGTGTTATGTTGCAATTTCTTTCTCCCAACCTGTCATTTGTCTTTGTTTATTGTTTTTGCCATTCAGAAGTTCTTAAAATTTTTATGTAGGAATGCATCAATCTTTTTTTTATGCCTCTGGATCCTCAGTCCTAGATTTAAAATCTTTCCCTGAACCCGCGTTTTAGAGGAATTCACATCCACGGTGTTTTCTGGTACTTGGATTCTTTCATTTTTCACATTTGGATTCCTGATTCATTTGGAGTTTATTCTTGAATGTGATGTGAGAAATAGGTCATTTTTATCTTTCTCCAAATCACTGTCCAATTATCCCAATGAGACTTCTTAAAAAAGGGAGGCTCAGTCCATTCAGCATCTGTCATCAGCTCGGGTCATAATCTCGGGGTCCTGGGATGGAGCACCAGCTTTGGGGCTCCCTGCTCAGCAGGGAGACTTCTCCCTCTCCCTCTGCCCCTCCCCCTGCTCCTTCTCTCTCTCTCAAATAAATAAAATCATTAGCCATCAGGGAAATTCAAATCAAAACCACACTGAGATACCACCTTACACCAGTTGGAACAGCAAAAATTGACAAGGCAAGAAACAACAATTGTTGGAGAGGTTGTGGAGAAAGGGGAACCCTCTTACACTGTTGGTGGGAACGCAAGTTGGTACAGCCACTTTGGAAAACAGTGTGGAGGTTCCTCAAAAAGTTAAAAATAGAGCTACCCTATGACCCAGCAATTGCACTATTGGGTATTTACCCCAAAGATACAGATGTAGTGAAAAGAAGGGCCACATGCACCCCAATGTTCATAGCAGCAATGTCCATGATAGCCAAACTGTGGAAAGAGCCAAGATGCCCTTCAACAGACGAATGGATAAAGATGTGGTCCATATATACAATGGAATATTACTCAGCCATCAGAAAGGATGAATACCCAACTTTTACATCAACATGGATGGGACTGGAGGAGATTATGCTAAGTGAAATAGGTCAAGAGAAAGAAAGTCACTTATCATATGGTTTCACTTATTTGTGGAACCTAAGGAATAGCATGGAGGACATTAGGAGAAGAAGGGGAAAATGAAGGGGGAGAAATCAGAGGGGGAGATGAACCATGAGAGACTATGGACTCCGGGAAACAAACTGAGGGGAGGGGTGTGGGGGGATGGGTGAGCCCAGCGATGGGTATTAAGGAGGGCACATATTGCATGGAGCACTGGGTGTTATACACAATGAATCATGGAACACATCAAAAACTAATGATGTACTGTACGGTGACGAACATACATACATACATAAATAAATAAATAAATAAATAAATAAATAATCTTTTTTAAAAATAAAATAAGTAAATAATAAATAAATAAATCTCTGCCCAGAGATTTGAGATTCCATCCTTAATACACACTAGATTTCTATACAGAGCCGGGGCTATTCTCAACGTTTTCTGTTATCCCATTGGTCTATTCATGCACAAGTCCCACACTGTTTTACCTGCTGGGGTTTTTCCCCAACACTTATTTCCCATTCCTTCCATCAGTGCCTCAGTCCGGCAGCAGGAACCCTTCGAAATAAAGGCTGGAAAAACCTCGTGAGTATTGAAGTACAGTTAATCAGGCTGCAGGTAAGATTCATGCCATACCTTTTGAAAAGCAAATGTTAAAGTAATAACTCCCCAGGACAGACCTTGGGCAGAAAGTTATCTGGTTTTATCACCACCCAAAGGATAAGGAGGGGTTTCTCTTACAAAGGTCATACCCCCTTGGCACTCTTCATTATCACATGCAGCCAGCCCTGAAAGTGCACATTATAGTTGGGTGAAGAAACTGCAGACACCAAATCACACACGATGAAGGCTATAAACAAAGTGACCAAATATCCCCGTTTGTCCTGGAGTCCCACTTTACAATACTGTCCTGGCATAATTAATAGCACTTCCCTTCACTGTCAAAGGAGCAGGAAATGTATGAGATGAGCTTGCAACATCTTGTCATACCAGAAAGCAAAGAAGCTACCAAAGATGATTTAGGGTTATGTCAAAAGGAATCAGGAGCCAAGTTGAAAAGGTACTGACCAAAGGTGAAATGATCTGAGCATCAATAAGAAGAACTGCAGCAGACTGGTTTAAATCCATGAATGCACTTTGAAAAAATAATTGATCAGTTACAGGAAGCAAAGCAACCAGATCATTATTGCGAAAACAGGCAAAAGGAAGAACCAAGCATTTTCTTTTCTGTATGAACTGTAACTAAAAGTAATCTATTAGTTAATGAGGGGGAATTTCTGATACAAGAATCCCAGTTAATAAACGAAGAATCATTTATAGAATTAATGAAATAAATAGATCTAGGCTCCTAACATCATATATAAACAACCAGACATGCCACCATCTCTAATGTGTTCTTGCCAAAATATGAGAAGTGAATCTTGTTACACCTCTAGACTTGTAAGTTTTTAGTTAATACAGAGGGCAGAGAACTATATTAAATAATATCATAGGTATGCAAACAGCAAAATTCAAAGACAAGAAATTCTACAGGATAAATAATGCAGTTGTTTCAATGAATGAATTTCAAGAGAAAAAATAGGAACTATAAATTATAAGACTTAGGAGACAAAGCAACGAATTGCAACTTATGGATCTTATTTGGACCATAACTCAAATAAGCTTTTAAAAAAGTACGTGGTTGGGGCGCCTGGGTGGCTCAGTTGTTAAGCGTCTGCCTTCGGCTCAGGTCATGATCCCAGGGTCCTGGGATCGAGCCCCGCATAAGGCTCTCTGCTCAGCGGGAAGCCTGCTTCTCCCTCTCCACTCGCCCTGCTTGTGTTCCCTCTCGCTGTGTCTCTCTGTGTCAAATAAATAAAATCTTTAAATAAATAAATAAAATTAAAAGTGCGTGGTTTTTAAGAAAACATTAATTACAAATTAAGGAATTATTCACTTTTATTGGTATGATAATAGTATTGTGGGTTTTCTTTTTCAAAGAGTTCTTACCTTTCAGAGGTACACACTTAAATATTTATAGACAACATTTGGGAGTCGTTTCAAAATACTTCAGTAGGGATGGAAGACAGGGAAGAGGGGGTAGAAAAAAAACAAGATTGGCTATGATTTTATGATGGGTAAAGCCAAATAACACATGGGGATTCATTATATATGTTTGAAATTTTCTATTAAAAAAAATTTCTAAATAGAAAAACAGAGAAAACAAAATACTTAACATTTGAATAAGTAACAAAAATATTACTAAAACTCCACGGAAATATTTTTTCTTTTGAGGCTTTTTCGAGGCATCATCCATAAATTTTGGTCTCAAAGCAGATAGGGGAACCTAAAAGAAAAAGCCAGCAAGGCCTAGCTCCTACCAAAGCTTCTCTGAAGAGATTCCAACTGGCTGAAAACCCGAAGTCCTATTTGGCTAAGGATATGATCAAAGAGAATCTATAAATTTAATTCAGGTAAACAGAAAGACCATTGATGAGCTACTCCCAGCCTGTAGCAGCCCCAGACTCCTTGACTAGTTTTGGAATATGGACCTCCTAGAGAAGGCCAAACTCAGGCCACATCAGCCCCAGGTCCTACAGACCACAAGCCAGAGACTTAGGGAAAGCCTTCCCCTGGGTTTGGCTGCAAGGTGGCTTGTAAGCTTAGCCAAGCTTGTCTGGGAAGTGGGAAAAAAGAGCTGATTTTACATCTGGACCTCAACATTGCTAAGTAGCAGCAACCTAGTGTCTCAGACAGTGCATGACATCTCAGATACACTTATGCCCTGGCTACTGCAGGCTCATAGGGACAGCTGAGAGGCCAGGAAGTCATCTGCTAAATTAAAATGAAACATCATGGCTATCTACCATGGCTATCTAAGAAACATGTGATAAAATAATGTGTTTCAAAGTAGACTGAGTAATGAAACTCTCTGTGTTGAAGTCATCATTTATCTTATTTACAATGAAAAAATGGGGAGAACAATACTCAGGAAAAGAATCTAATATTAAAAGGCACCATAAAGGACACCTGGATGGCTCAGTCAGGCATCTACCTTCGGCTCAGGTCATGATCCCGGGATTCTGGGATCAGCCACCATCGGGCTCCCCCTGCTCAGCAGGAAGTCTGTTTCTGCTTCTCCCTCTCCCTCTGACCTTCCCCCTTGCTCGTGCTCCCATGCGCGCGCGCTCTCTCTCTCTCTCAAATAAACTTTTTAAAAAATAAATCAATAAAAATAAAAACAAAAGGCACCACAAGACAAATCACATCTTGTAATTATAGTACTCAGACTCTCTCTCAGCAGCCAGCATTCGAAGGCACAGCACTACAACAATACTGCTGTGTGGTCCACATTCATTACACAGAATTTTAAGCAGAAAGGAAACTCTTTAGTGATGGCAAAATAAGAAAGCATGAACAGTTACAAATACTATACCTGCTCATTATTATGTATTTTTAAATGCCTACAAACATCTTTATTTTTCCTGAATTGGCACTCATGCAAAACAGATCACTACCACCTCATCATCCATAGTTGGCGACCAAGATCCTCTCAGATAACAAGGCTCTAGATCTATCAACAGAGACTATTTAGTAACAAGGGGTAGGTGGCGAATGCATTTCAAGGCAAGACACTGACAGGACCAAGAACAAAGGCGCAGATCCCAGATCCAGTGTTTATGGGAGTATCCACGGGTTCCACCTTAGGTGGTTCTGAAGATCAAATATATTCACTAAAATGTAAGCTCTACAAGGTCAAGGATCTTTTCCCCCTATTTTATTCACTGATGTATGGCGAACACCTAGCTGAGTTCCTGTTGGGCCTCAACAAATATGTGTGGAATGAATAAAGAATAGAAAAAAAGGCATCTTATATACTGTAAAATGCCATCAAATATAAGGTATTAATACCAGTTCATCTTTTGGATTCATTTAATCAGATCTTTATATAGAACTGAATGTTTTTTAAAATACTTTCATGTTTATTCAGTGATCAATAACAAAATATTAATTTCCTAATGGATGGGTGAACAGTTGTTACAGTACAAGGAATAATGGGGAAACTTTACAGATGAGGGTACAATGGTACAGAGACAAAGGGGGTTACAAATAAAGTAAAATCAACAAAGCTGCCTGAGAGATCCCAACTGGGGAGGGAAAGATCCAGGCACCTGAGCAGCAGGGCAGAACGAGTGAGCACCAGAAGACTATCCTCTCACACAGCACTTAGCACAAACATAACTTAGAACGCCTGGAGTTATTAATGGTTCTGTGTGTTTCCATTGCTAAATCACAAGCTCTGGGAGGCTCAGATCTCATGTGTCTTGTTCACCACTGTGTTCCCAGCACCAGGCACAGAGTAGCTGTTCAATAAATATTTGTTAAATGGAAAAGAAGGAAGGCAAAGTCTGAACTAAGGATCTTGCAGGTAGATACAGCCCTCATAAAAATGAGGTTTAAGCTTCCAACATGGGAGAAAATTTTGCTTTAACTACCAGACTTGCTCAAGAGGCGGATATGAACATTCCACCAAAGGAGGCTCTGAAATTCAGGATATCCTTTCCCCAAAAGACGGTGAGAAACTGTTCACATCACTTGGATAAAAGACATGAGGAGCTGTGCTCTCTGGAAACTCAAAATAAATCAGGCCTTTCCCTGGTTCTGTTTTCAACAAATGGAAAGAAAATGGGTCAAAGTGCCTTTCCGCACCCCATCACTCTTCAGCCCCCACTTCAAAGCCCTTCAGTGAGTAAAGACGAATGCATCCTCCAATGAGGTCTCCCTCCATTTGTGGTCCTGAAAGGTCCTGCACCTTCCAGGACGTTCCATTTACAAAAAAGGTGCATTTCAGCATGGCACCCTTACTGCACCAGGGTCTCCTGGCGATGCTGAGTTTTCTGGTGCCGATTGAGGATGGACCTCTGGTTGAAGCTCCTCCCGCAGGCAGGACAGTGGTAGGGCTTTTCCCCAGTATGGATCCTCTGGTGTCTGACCAGCCGCTCCCCTTTACTGAACCGCTTCCCACACACCTGGCACCCATACGGCTTCTCGCCTGTGTGGGCTCGCCGGTGCACAGCCAGGTTTGCGTTCCTGCTGAAGCTCTTGCCGCACTCACAGGTGTAGGGCTTTTCCCCCGTGTGAGTTCTCCGATGCACCTGCAGATGCTGCCTCCGGCTGAAGCTTTTCCAGCAGTCACCACACTTGTAGGGCTTCTCCCCCGTGTGACTCCTCTGGTGGACCTCAAGGTGGTGCCTCTGGCTGAAGGTTTTCCAGCACTCACTGCACACATAGGGTCTCTTTCCCAGGTGTGTTCTCTGGTGCTTCATGAGGTACTCTCTCAAGGTGAACCCCTTCCCACACTCGACGCACCCATAGGATTTCTCTTCTTCATGAGTTCTCTGGTGTCTGACAAGATTTGAGCTCCGACTGAAGCCTTTTCCACACTCGGGGCACTGAAAGGGCTTCCAGAAAGAGCTGTGGGTCTTGAGGTCATCCGG
This sequence comes from Phoca vitulina, assembly GCF_004348235.1. Classification (NCBI taxonomy): domain Eukaryota; kingdom Metazoa; phylum Chordata; class Mammalia; order Carnivora; family Phocidae; genus Phoca; species Phoca vitulina. The sequence goes on along the minus strand of NW_022589782.1, from coordinate 6,394,360 downwards.
CAGGGGTATGACGCCATGCTGAGGAGGCGACGGCCCTGGCATGTTTCCCACAGAACTACTGGGCTCCTGCTCACAGCTTCTTCCAAGCTCAGGGCTCTGAAGCGTGGCTTCCCCAAACCTCTCTGACGTCACCCGAGCAAGCGCCCCCTTGAGGTCTGCCTGCTGGGTTTTAGACTCCTTTTCCTTGCTCCCAATGCCTACAGGACAAAGGAGATACAGGCTGATTCTACAGCAATGATGAAAGTAAATTTATACGTTAGAATCTGGCTCCTAAGGTATCCCCCCAACAATTCCTTCTTTTTCCCTTTGACTGACAACCTCAATACAGTTTCCTTTCACTGACTCTAAAACCAAACTTTGCTCTACTTCTCTCCATCTCTGTTATTGACTGAATGTTTGTGTCCCCAACCCCCCAAATTCATAGGTTGAAGCCCTATGCCCTAATGTGATGCTATCAGGAGATGGGGTGTTTGAGAAGTAATAAGGTACAGTCATAAGGGTGGAGCCCCCCAAATGGGATTAGTGTCCTTATAAGAAAAGGAAGAGAAACCAGAGCGCTTTGCACACACAGGTCATGTGAGCATGATTCCTCATGATAGGATTACTGCCCTTGTGAAGAGGCAGAGACACAAGATGGATCCCTCCATTGTCTGCCATGTGAAGACACAGTGAGGTGGCAGCCAGGTGCAAGCGAGGAAGAGGGTGTTCCCCAGACACTGAATCTACAGGAACCTTCATCTTGAACTTCCAGAACTCTGAGAAATAAATGTCTGTTGTTTAATCCACACAGTCTATAATATTCTATTATAGCAACCCGAGGTAAGACAATCTCTGTACCTTTTTACAGAATAGTCTGCCAAGTTTTAACAACCACTCACTTAACGTTCTACTAACTCGGACTTTCATTTCCTTCTAAATCTAACTCAATGATTTCCTTGAAGAAAGCAACCCTGCTTGCTCTCTTCAGCGAATATATACTGAATTAGCACTTTGCTTATCCTGTACTTATTTACACACAATCTTGTTGAAAATGCTATTTTACATTCATCAAGGTGTTCTGCCTTCCCTAGAGATTACCAACCTATTCCAGGGATGGTGAACTACTTGGAGTTCTCCATATCCTCCCTACACTTGCTCAGCAAGTGGTCCCTGCTCACGCTGCTCCCTCCGCCTAACCAGGTTTTATCAATCTGGGTCTCCTGGGAGCCTGGCATAGGCTTACTGGCTGCTGGATGAATGAACAAACCCACTCTGTCACTGACTTCTACCAGACTGAAATGCCCGTGAATGCTACTGAAATGCCTCAAGCTGTCTAGATGTCCTTCCTCTGATCCCTCTTTCATTCTCTCTAAATTAACACAATTATTTACAGAAGAACAGGAGGAAGGCGAAAAAAAGGGAAGGCTCTAGGGAGCAAAATAGCCAAGACAGAAAAAAAGAGAAACAAGGGGCACCTTGCTGGCTCAGTCCATGAAGCATGCAACTCTTAATCTCAGATTGTAAATTCGCGCCCCAGATTGGGTATATAGATTACTTAAAAATAAAATTTTTAAAAAAAGAAAGAGAGAGAGACAACAAGCAGCACTTAAGGATGGAAAGGGTCCTTTCAGGTGACGCTGTTAAAATGCAAAAAGAAAAACATCACATGCCTCCTGACCTAAACAAAGATGAAGGACTCTCACCTCTGACGGATTCTTTTGTAAATTTCCCAGGAAAGTAAAACTGCACAAAACATTAACTATAGAGTTCAAAGAATTTTCATAATGAACACAACCATGTAAACAGCATCCAGCTCAAGAAACATTACCAGCATCCAGAAAGCCCTCTCCCATGCCCTCCAGTGACTATATCCTGCCCCCCTTGGCAAACATGCTATCCAGACTTTTATCACCATAAAGTGCTTTTGCCTGGTCTTGAACTTTATGCATTGGATTCACACATTGTTTATGGCTGCTTCTGCTCATTATTATGCTTTTAAGATTCACCCACATTGTGGAACATAGCTATAATTACACTATGTTCTTTTTTGTTAGTGTATGGTATTAGTTTCCAGTTTTGAGGTGTTATGAATAGTAAAACTGAAACTAAATGTAAAGCACAAGCCTTACCTAGACTCTGAGGAGATATGAGTATGTGCTAGGTATTACATATCATGGAATTCTGGTGTCTCAGGCCCAATCCTACACAGCTGTCAATGCAGGAGCCACACATTCATGGGACTAAATCCCAGGATGATCTGAAGGTTGAGACAGCCATTAGACAGTATGCGTGGGAAACGGACCTCAGCCCACCAAGACAGCATAAACACTTAGGGAAGTGCTTAGGTTTTTTGAAACAATGGGAAGAGGACAAACATACAGCCAGACTCTCTAGCAGAGTCAGAATGGCCAAGGGCATGTAAAAACCCTCTAGCAATAGGAGGGCAGAATCTTCCAGCACACAGCAGCGTTGGTGGCAGAATTTTGTCCCTGAGGGGAACCAAGGTGCTGGAATGCTAATACCACCATCTGGGGCACACTGCAGGAGCTCCTGCGCTGCACAGTTATGTCCGAGGGTTTCCACGTCCTCTGCCATTACAGAAGTCTTACATCTTTTATAACGTATGTTGGCAGCCTTTGGCCACTCACATCACTGCCATGGCATGACAACCCTACCTGGACCCAGTTCTCCTAAGTCCCTCCTCTAGTGTCCCTTACACTACTCCATAACGACCATTATTACATACACTTGGGCTCTTCATCCGAGCTGCTAAGATTGTAGAGGCAAGGACCTTTAAGACTTCATAGTCACCAGAATGTTGGTCACATAGCAAGTGCCAAATAAATATTTTGGGGTGATAAATAAATGAATGTTGACTGACTCATAAAGAAATAATATTTGTAGAGCTAATAAAAATATCTAACACTACTATATTCGCCAAACATTAATCCTCACAATGCCATGAGATTTCCCATTTTGCAACTGAGAAACCAGAGTCCTAAAAAGGTCACCTGTGGTGTCCAAGGTCACAATCAGTAAGTGATGGAGCCAGGATGGATTCTCATGTGCTAAAGGCAGTATAGTGATACTCTCACTCATCCCTCAACATGTTTCAAGATGAAAATCGGCCAGATGGGGTGGGGTCAGTAGATGAGCAGTCAGTACATAACTTAGAAAGTTATGAAAGGAAAAGAAGCAGAGGGAACAAAGGAGAGGGCCATTCCCAACCACGTTTCTTTTCCTCCCTCCCTCCAACCCGCAGATATTCCTCTCCACTCTGGCAGTCCCTAGCCCCCTCCTCCCGGGCTTTCCCACCAGGGCCTCTCCTTGTACTTCCCTGGGCTCGCTCTTCCCTCCTCTCTTGCTGCTCCTCCTCCTGTGGGCTTTTCATTTGCATCGTGGTCTCGCCCTTCCAGCTCCAACCCCAGGTAAAACCTGGCCACCACCTGAGACAGGCCCAGCCCAGGCTCTGCTCGCTCTGTGACATGGGAGCACATGGACCTCTCCGGTTTCTAACATCTTTCTGTCCATCCTCCTGCCATCCTCTGTACACACACCTCGTGCTCCGAAGGCTTCCCTGCCATTAGTCCTGCCCCAACACAAAACTGCTAAGGTGGGGCCAGCACCCAGAGGGCACTCAATAAATCCCTACTGAATGAACAAGATCAGAGGATCATTTTTTGCCGCTCTTTTGCTCTCGAGCCTGGGTACTCTTCGGTCACAGACAGAGTAGGTGCTCCAGGAATCCTAATGACCGACCTGTCTCATCACAGCCTGGTGTTTTCTTGCCCCCTTGTCCACTCCTCTCCTGAAAGGAAAGCACATGGCCAGCTCCTTAAACCTGGATCCACGCTCTTTCCTTGGACCCATTTACTCATTTTCTTTTGTCAGTAGTACCAGGTTCTGAAATCTGGGGCAAGGGCAAGAACCCTGACCTGGTCTAGCTAAAACTTTGGGCAAGGTTTATGCCTATGTCATTTCCTATTCCTGTTTTCAAAATTCCAAAATTTCAAAATTCCTCAGTTTCTTACCTTTGGGATGGAAACAGTCTTACCTGAAGCTGAGACCCCACAGTCCCGGGGTTCCACGTATTCCCCAAAGCAGTCTATCTGGGCTGGAGTCACATGCCTCCACTCCTCCTCGGGGAAGGCCAGGGCCATATCTTTAAATGGCCCCAACCCCTGAAACAATAGGAAATTGCTATAGATAGAAAAATAATCCTAAGGTAGGAAGAGTCTAAAAGCAGAAGACAACAGGGGACAACACTCTAGGGAAGAATGGAGCAAGAAAACCGAAGGAACTGAAGTCGTTAGTGGTCTGGGGGGCAGAAAGGCCTACCTCTCGACAGTTAATGACAGGGGAGTAATGGATTCATCTGAGCCACTGTATTTCCGAGACTTTGCTGCAGACACCGAGCTTATACCCTCACAACCACAAAACCCAATTCCCATTTTTCAAGTGCCTCCATTCAAGCCTCAGAGCAGATCCACTCATCTAAAACTGATTTTCCCTCAGAGGTAAGTAAATATTTGGGCAGGCCTTGTCTTTTTTTTTTTTTTAAGATTTTTTTATTTATTTGACAGAGAGAGACACAGTGAGAGAGGGAACACAAGCAGGGGGAGTGGGAGAGGAAGAAGCAGGCTTCCCACCGAGCAGGGAGCCTGATGCGGGGCTTGAACCCAGGACCCTGGGATCATGACCTGAGCCGAAGGCAGACACTTAACAACTGAGCCACCCAGGCGCCCCCGGGCAGGCCTTGTCTTAAGAACAATGTTGTGTTAAAATAAATTCAGTATCATTCAACACCATGAAGAACTATTACAGGAGAAGGGGAGGGTCTGGCAAAATTAAAACATGTTGTCATCCTTTATCTCCATCCTGGGAAAACAGGAATAGGAAATGACACAGGCATAAACCTTGCCCAAAGTTTTAGTTAGACCAGCCTTGATTCATTTTTTTTTCCTGCCAAATGACAGCTTTCCTTCTACAAGAACTCTTCACTTTAAAACCACTGTCCCCTTCAGAAAGGTGCCATGCTGGAAATCCCCCACCTCCCTGGTAACAGCACCCAGTGGACATGGCAAGAGTGCCCCATCTGTGCTCTTTTCCCCCATCTGTGGCAGGCAAAGAAGTGCAAACAAAGCCAAAACTCCTGGTGTAGCCAGGATAGGGGCCAGTGGGACCACTCTGCTCAGTGCTCCAGGGAGTCCCGAACCCTGAGTCAGCTACGTTCTTGCTGATGTGGGAGAAGGAGGGTTCAGAGGAAGAGTAGCAGCAGAAGTATCCATAAAGGCTATCTGCAAAGGGTTACTGACCAACTGCCACAGCCTAGATCAAGCCTAGGGGGTTTCTATCAATAAGGTCTTCTTCTTCCTCACAATTAAAAGAGTAATCCTGAGTCAAGCAAAAAAAAAAAAAAAAAGTCACAGAGCAATAAAAATGAGTGTACTGAGCCTTATTGACCCTAAGGGTCCAGGCATAAGGCTCAACTCAAGTTAACTGAGGATGATAAAGTGGAGAAAACAAAACTGTCATATCCATCAGAACAAGAAAGGTACTTAGTTGTGCAGAGAAACCTTAGGGAAAGTGAACTCATTCAAAACAATGTCATGGTCCCCAGAAGGGGAGAGGTACAGCTCACCTGGGATCCAGCTGTAAGGAACCCAGCTGCCATCTCTTGGTCCCTGGTGTTCACTGGAGGGAGGCCAGGACCAGCCTGAAGAACTGGTAGAGCTAAGCAAAGGGAAAAAAGCATGAGAAAGATTAGCACGGTCTTGCAGTTAGCTTGTTCAAAGGTGTCCACTGCCTGACAAATAGAACCCTAAGAACCTTAAGGAGACTCCATACAGATGGGGTTTGGGTACAGCCTACCCTGTTCTCAACCAAGAAGACAATCCCAACCCAATATGCCCTGCCCCTTGAAGACCAGCCATGCTCCCTGGTCACACTCTGGAAATAACCCCCTTTGAGATTCAGTAACACAATGAAGTCACATATTACTTTTAGGGATATGGTTTGTCTGCCCACTTAAAAAATATCTCTACATGTCACCTGCATATTCCAGGAGGTTTCTAGAAAGGGATGTGAGGGAAAAGAGAAGAAAAGAAATGGTAAGAGAGCATAATCCCAGGTATCCCCTACAGAAATCAGAGAGTCAAGATATAGAAAACAATTTCACTTCATCTGTTTCCTACTGAAGTCAAGGAAGTAACCAGGAAAACTCGTAATTACAGCCCACAGGTCACTTAATTTATCAATTGCTGGGCTTGTAAAGGACAGAGTCACAAAGCACAGTTTTCTGTGTCCTTACTTCTTTACTGTTTGCATCTTACCCTGCTCCTGGAAGGCTTGGGTCCCAGCTCCAGGATCCTGACTGAGTTGCTCCTCAGTGCCTTGGTCTAGGCCTTGAACTCCTTCTCCATGGGGCATCCCCCACTCGGGCTTGATCTCCACTGGCCCCAGGTGGACACCTGGTTCCCAAGGGCCTCTGCCAAGTGCTGTCTCCTGTTGTTCTCCCTGCACGTGGCATGGAACCTAAGGACAGTCCCCAACACCTATTAGAATGAGGCCTGGGTGAGGGATTTGAATTAAAACCTAAAAAGAGAACCAAGAAAACAACTATTCCAGCTGCAAAGGAGGGGAAGAAAAAGCTGGCTAGGTTCTTCCCCAGGATGTCAGTGGGAAGGTGAAAAAGAGGCTAACCTCTCTTTATCAGGCTCTATGCAACTGTTATGTGTCCATGCCATTTTGTAAGGGTCCCTTTGGCCTGACCGAATTCCACCATGAATAATATCACAGAGAGGCTAAATATTGTTTGGTTGAGAACTTTAGCCCAAAACACTCCCTACTAGGAAAAAAATCCCCCAATTATAAATGCTAAAAGTAAAAAATACAAACCTTGATTCCGTAGTGAATTAGCTAGTGAGAAAAACTTGCTCTAAAAATAGCAAGAAAAATCAGGACAACTCACATTGAGACACAGTCACAAAAACAGGCCCTTTTTGGTCTACTTTAAAGCTCCTGGGTTAGGAGTAAATAAAACAATTCTTAGGATTATGGAGGAAGTCAGGGGTAACTACAGTAGGAAAAGGAAGAATGAAGTGAAGAAAGATGGTTACTTGCAAGCAAAACAGTTATGTTAAGTCCTGCTCTCTTCTTTCCCAGCCAACAATCAGGTGACTGTACCAAAGAGTCACAGACACGTTGCCAAAGTCCCAAGGAAGCATCTGAGATGCAACTGCCTGGTATCACCAGAACACCACCACAGAATCGCTAATGTGAGCCACTTGAGCACTGTGCAGACCATGCTTCTTAGTAAGAATATTCACCCAAGTGGAATTCTCTGTATTCCCACATGCATCTCTGCCCAAAGAGGAATGAGTCTATGAGGGACCTTAAAACTGGTCACAACTGCCTTCTTTAGGCCTGAGGCTCACAAGGGAAATATGGCCAGGCCTCTGTCCTGATGACCAAAAGGGAAGCTAACAGCCCTTCTACAGGCCCTGCAGCTTCCCTGAGAATGACTTTTCTTCCTGAAAACTCCACTGCCCTCCAAACAGTACCTCAGGGAGTCTGGGAGCAGATGAAGGAGACTGTATACCTCATCTACTCCCACTGCTTCCTCAAACTTTTCAATTCTTTAAATCTCCCCTTCCCACACCAATGAAACAAGACCCAGATACCCCCTTCTCACCCACCGCCTTGGCCTCCAATGTTCTCTCTGTGAAGTCCTCCACCATGGCCACAAGAGCCTTGCCACTCTCCAGGCCATGCTCCCGAATCCAGGCATAGAACTCCCGTGGCAGGATGGTCAGGAACTGCTCCAGCACCAGCAACTCCATGATCTGCTCCTTGGTGTGCAGCTCAGGCCTCAGCCACTGGCGACAGAGTTCCTGGAGTTCCCTGAGGGCTTCCTGAGGACCAGCTGCCTCCTGGTAGCGGAACTGCCGAAACCTCAGACGAAAAGTCTCCGGACTAGGGTCCTCCCTTCCCCTGCCCCATGGCAACTCTTTCTCTAGCTTTACCACAGGAACACCCATCTGCTGCTGAGGGTCTTCTGCCATCCTTGGACGCTCCTTAAGCATCTTCACACCCCTCCCAGAAGACTGAAGGTCTGTTGGGAAGACCAGACAAACAAAAATGGCAGCAAAAATGAGACAAAGGAAAAGTCAGTCCATCCCAGTTCTGTGTCTACATCAATGGATATTCTGCTAGAGAACATGACAATTACTTTCAAAAGACTGAACATATACCCTGAAAATCACGTCAATTCAATTCAGTAAATATATGTTAACTAGCTAGTATGTGCAAAAAAATGTATGGGGTTTACTTTATACCCACAAACACTGCAGGATCTCATTAGGGAGATAACACTAAAATCAGAGAATATAAAATAGGTTATAATTAGATCAGTCACACGGGCCTACTCTTCCAAAGGTATAATACACCTTCAATAAATACATATGCCAGACCTGCAGAAACTAGAAATATAACACAGATTGGGTGCCTGGGTGGCTCAGTTGGTTGAGCATCTGCTTTTGGCTTGGGTCATGATCTTGGGGCCCTGGGATCAAGCCCCACATCTGGCTCTCTGCTCAGCGGGGAGTCTGCTTCTCCCTCTCCCTCTGTGCTCTCTCTCTCTCTCTCTTGCTCTCTCTCAAACAAAGAAATAAAATCCTTAAAAAAAAAAAAAAAAGGAAATATAATACAGAACAAAACAAACAAGGCACTTACCCTTTGATACTTATATACTAGTGCAGCAGACAAAAAATATATAAGCAAATAAAATTATAAATGGAGATAAGCTCTAGAAAGCAAACAGGTAGGGTGCTCTATTAATGGAGGATGAACAACTTGAAGAACGATTTTCTGAAAAGATGACATGTAGGCTGAAACCCAAAGAATGAGAATGAGCCAGTCATTCAGATTTTTCCAGGCACAAGGATTGAGGCCAGAAATTACTCTGTGTATCTGAGAACAAGCCAAAGTGCAGTATGGCTTCTGCAGAGTTAAGTGAGGGACAGAGCTGCATGAGAAGAGGTGGCAGAAGCAGGCAGAACCAGATTATCCAGGAACTGGGACACACTAAAAATTACGGCTTAACCTTACTTTGGCGGGAAGCCACCTGTTTTACGAAGGTCATTTTGCCTGTGCTGTGTCAACGGACTATAGATTAGAGGGGATAAGAAGGGAAGCAGCACTTACAGTGGTCCAAGCAGGAGAGGCTCGGGATGGTGGCAAAGCAGACAGAGTCAAGACATATTTTGGAGGTAAAACCAATAGACTTGCCAGTGGCTTGGATGTGACCGTGTGCTCAGCCTAAAGAAAACAACAGAGTGACACATATGTCATTATAACTGATCAAAAGATTTTTAACTTGTGGGGTGCCTGGATGGCTCAGTCGGTTAAGGGCAGACTCTTGATTTCCCTCAGGTCACGATCTCAGGGTCCTGGGATCCAGCCCTGCTTTGTGTTCCGCGCTCAGTATGGAGTCTGCTTCAGGATTCTCTCCTTCTCCCTCTGCCCCTCCGCCCCCTGCTCTTTCTCTCAAATAAAAAAAAAATTTTTTTTACAGATTTTTAACTTGTGTAGGCTCTACCAGTTAGAAAGCCTTTGAACACACACTCTCATTTAATACTTAATAACCATTCTGTATAAGGAGTATTAGCCCCCCCCCTACTTTTCAAAACGAAGAAACTGGAGATGGAAGAGATTAGTGGCCAAGGTCCGCAGCCCAAAGGATATGGCACAGATAAGCCACAGGGGGAGCCAAAAGGAGAGAAAGGTGAATGTCGTTCAAGTACTCATGAATAAAGAAGGGGCTTACACTAGACTGGAGGATGAGTACTATTTAATTTCATGCCGGATTCAGGTTGGGGGTGCAGGGTAGGCTGGGGAGACAGACCTGGGAGTCCAATGTGGGGAAGGGGCTCAGTTTTTAGAGGAGGGAAAGATCAATCTTAATGCCACAGAGAATAAACTGGCAGGAGGTACTTCCGAAGCTCCTACTTAATATGCTATTGGGTGTTCGTGTACTTATATACCCTTCTTAAACCTATTTTACATTTTCAGTCGATTCATTTTCTCCGCTGCACCAACTGAGATTTCTCTTCCATGACTTCCCAGCTGCTGCATTTATTCACTCCCCTGTTGCACTGAGGGCACTACAGCGCAGATGTTTACCAATGTGTCTCCGACTACCAGATTCCCTGAAGGCGCGAAAGGTCCTCACTCATCTTTCATCCCTGGCACTTGACGAAGAGAAGGCTTAAAGAGAAGCCATTCTTTACGTGAGGGTCCCACGTCTTGCTCTAAAATGGCTACTTTCAATTTTGTGAGAGATCCGCGCTGGTTCCAGGTCTCGAGTTCGTGGACGCCCCCGAGGCTGAGGCAACCCTGGCCGGGCCGGCCCAACCCCGCTCCCACCTGAGCCCCCGCGTCCCGCCCCGCCATGGCCTCCGTGCCGCGGAAGGCAGCTCTGGGGAGACGCGCCGCCCGCTACCTCAGCCCCGCCGCCGCCACCGCCACCGCCACCGCAGCGGCCCGCAGCGGCCCCGAAGCCCGGCCCGCCGCCGCCTCCGCCTCGACCCAGCCACCCCAACCCGCCTCTCACCCGCGGTCCCTCAGCAGCGCCGGCCTGGCCCGAGCCCTCAGCGGACCGGAAGTGGGCCGCGGACGCTGTCAGACAGGTGCGTGAGGAAAGAGCCCCTTCCGCTTCCTCTCTAGGAGTCCCGGAGGTCGGTGTGTCTCTATGGTCGCTGGTCCCCTGGGCCTGTTGCGGGAGACCGGGCGCCTCTTCCCAGGCGAACTCGTCCCCTAGAGGCTCGCGGTCCTCGCGATCGTCAGGCCCTTTGGCGCCTCTGTGTTTTTGCATCTGCTTTCCCTCCGTGAGAAGGTCCCTCCAGACATACTCCTGGACACGAAGCCTGTGTCAATGGGCTTTAGAGTCCAGTCGGTCAACACGTGCTTATTCCGCGCTTTTTGTACTTTGTGCAAGGCGCAGGGGCCGAGGGTGACAGAGGGAAGCACCGAATGCTATAGGTTCGCATAAGAGGGGCCTCCACCCGAGTAGTTGGGAGGAGGGAGTCAGGGAAGGCTTCCTGGAGGAGCCGGCACCTCAGCTCAGATTTGAAGGGTGGACCTTTTAAAAAGTGAGGTGAGTGTCCCTAGTGAGTGTGGAGGGATTGACCTCATTCCCACACCACGCAGGCCACTCGAGCAGACGGTTAAACTAAGTATGTCGGTTGATAAGCTAAAGGCAATGGGAAGCCATGGAAAGGTTTAAAGGCGGGAAGGGACACATTTTGGAAAGATGTTGCTGAGAACCCGTCGAGAAAGACTGAGCAAGAAGGGAGGGAGGTGGAGAAATGAGACGGCTGACTGTCGCATAAAAAGAGGCTTAAAAAGGCAGTCCAGGAGAGAGAGGGTGAGACAGACCTGGGGCATTCGGTGAGAACAGAGATTGCAAGGAGTGATTCAATAGGAAACTTACTGAGGAAGTAAAATTGCCAAGGTTTGAGGATTGATTGGGTCTGGAGGATGAGAGAGAAGGTGGAATAATTTAGTAAATGACCAAGGCCACATTTATCGATAAGAATGAACATTTAAAAAGCAGACAACTGGTTGGTCATCTGGAAAGAGATAATGTTGGGTCCATACCTTATACCGCATCCAGGACCAAGTCCAGCTGGGCTCATGGGATCTCAGATTCTTTTATATTACAAATTACATGATCAATCCACCTTGGGAATAGTGTCGGATAGCCTCCATCCACTAACATGCACTCACATCTGAGAGGTATGAGACAACCTTGTCATCCGGGGCCAAATGAAACAGCCCAATTGGCTCAATCTGTCTGGGAAAACTGAACTATTCCTAGTGATATCAAAAACCTTCCTTCAGCTTATCATGGAGAAGACACAGGGAAGAGAGCATTCTGGCAAAGGCAGGAGGAGATTGGATCAGATCACAGGTTTCCAGGGCAGCTTTGGAGAGGAAAGGGGACTCCTCTGAATTGGGAAGAAAAGATTCAAAGATGAGTGATGGTCTAGGTTGGGGCTCAGCAAACTTTTTCTATGAAAGGCCAGAAAGTAACTATCCTAGGTTTTGCTGGACACATTTTCACATACTCATTTTTGCAATCCTGTAAAAATGTCAAAGCCATGTTTAGCTCACAGCCAGCACTAGATTTGACACAAGGGCTGTAGTTGGCTGACCTCTGAAGTAGATGGTTTTAAAATCATACTATGGAGGCGTTTGAGGAGTTCTTTCTTTCTTGGCCTCCTGCCCCAGTGATATTACCTGCTGAGAATGCATGGGACAGTGATAGGCTTAAATAATGGAGTAAAAACTGAAATATCTATTGTGAGGAATGATGTAAGAAAAAATTATATGGGCACCTGGGTGGCTCAGTTGGTTAAGCATCTGCCTTCCACTCAGGTCATGATCTCAGGGTCTTGGGATCAAGCCCCAAGTTGCGTTCCCTGCTCAGTGGGGAGCCTGCTTGTCCCTCTCCCTCTGCCTTCCTCCCACACACACTCGTGCTCTCTCTCTCCCCCTCTCTCTCAAATAAATAAAATTTTTTACTTTTTTTTTTAAAGATTTTATTTGACAGAGCGAGAGACAGCGAGAGAGGGAACACAAGCAGGGGGAGTGGGAGAGACTCCCACTGAACACAGAACCCAACTCGAGACTCAATCCCAGGACCCTGAGATCATGACCTGAGCTGAAACCAGGAGCCAGACGCTTAACCAACTGTGCCACCCAGGCGCCCCCCTATTTGTCTTTCTTAAGGAACTTCATGCACGGCAAAAGATTGTATGTTTTATGTATTCAAATTCAATCATCCTTTTTTATTTTTTTTTAAGATTTTATTTATTTATTTGAGAGAGAGAGCGTGCGCACACACATACACACAAGCCCAGAGCAGGGGGGTTGGGGAGGAAGGGGCAGAGGGAGAGGGAGAAGCAGACTCCCCGCTGAGCAGGGAGCTCAATGCGGGGCTCAATCCCAGGACCCTGAGATCATGACCTGAGCGGAAGGCAGATGCTTAAGCAACTGAGCCACCCAGGCACCCTTCATTCATTCTTTTTTAAAAATCTCTGTGCCTTCCAGGGGCTCCTGAGTGGCTCAGTCCGTTAAGAGTCTGCCTTCGGTTCAGGTTATGATCTCAGGGTCCTGGGATCGAGCCCCGCATCAGGCTCCCTGCTCAGTGGGGAACCTGTTTCTCCCTCTCCCTCTGCTCCTCCCCCTGCTCATGCTCTCTCTCTCAAATAAATAAAATCTTTATAAAAAAAATATCTGTGCCTTCCATATTCCCAATGGCTAACAAGTTTTCCTCAACACCATTTGTTGAAGGCTCTATTTTTCCTTGTATAAAGTTGCCTCTGTATTTGGATTCCTATTCTGTAATCTACCTGGATCCTATGTCAGGACCTGCCAAATTGTTTAATAACCACAGTTTTATACTTATCTTTTATATTTGCAAGAGCTTTTCTACATCACTGGCCCTTCTTTCCCATGATATAAAGAGAAGATTTTTGAAGAAAAATTAACAACAATAGTCTAAAAACTGCAAAGGAAACCAGACAAATTCCAACCTCATGCTCCTGGCCCTGAGAGATCAGAATATAACCAAAGGATTGCTAGGGAAATGGCAATGTCAAAAAGAAGACAGATTTTCAGGGATGCTGAGCAAATGAAGGCACTTTTTCCTAGCAAGGAACATGGTACTGAATGAGTCAAGAGCATTGTGAGGTCCTGAGAGAAAAGAAGGGGAAAAGGGAGGAAGGAAAGAGGGAAAGAGACAGAGGGGCAGAGGGAAAGAGGAAGAAAATTATCTGATAGAAGACATCACCTCTCTGGTTCTTTAAAGAAAAATGGGTAGAATTATACCTGGCCTATCTTTAGCAGGACAAAGTAAAATAGCGGATGTAAGAGTTGCTTTAGCATTAACCGTAGAAATGAAGGTTATAGGGGACACCTAGTTGCTCAGTCAGTTGAGCGACTGACTCTTGATTTCAGCTCAGGACCTGAGATTGGGCTCCCCATACCTGTTTCTGAAGTTGCACTGCTTAAGTTATAAGAGCTCCCCCCCTCCATGTGTTCCTTGCAGAGCAAAGTGGGGAAGCATTGCTGGTGGGTATTGTTCAGATGAAGGGTGGATATGAAGTCTGCAGAGGGCTTGGATCACTGTTCTAGCCACCCCCCCACCCCCCCCCCCCCCAAGCGTTCCTACTTCCCAGCCATACCCATCCTAGCTGGGGGGCTGAGAGCTCCCCAGTCTGTAAGCACCGTCAGGACACGTTAGAGATGCCCCTGGCTTTAGTGAGAGGATGGACAGCCATATGTTAGTTGGCTAACTTGCCTCTGCTTGCCCCCGGGGGGTTACAGACCCATTAGGCTCAGACTTCCAGATCTGGGGGCTTAATCCTGAGAAGCATTGACCTTTAACCACTCCCAACCCTTCCCTCCAACACATACTTAAGTTTACTGTACTGAGTCACACCTTTGTCTGGGGACATCAGTTTTTCTTTTTTTTTTAAGATCTTATTTATTTGAGAGAGAGAGAGAGACACAGTGAGAGGGGGAACACAAGCAAGGGGAGTGGGAGAGGGAGAAGCAGACTTCCCACGGAGCAGGGAGCCCGATGTGGGGCTCGATCCCAGGACCCTGGGATCATGACCTGAGCCGAAGGCAGACGCTCAACCAACTGAGCCACGCAGGCACCCCCATCACTTTTTCTTTTTAATGTCACTAACTCAAACACTCTCTGTTGTGGTTATATTCTGTTCGGTTTTTGTTTTACAAAAGCTCGCTTCACTTGATCATTTTGTCATATTCCTTCCTCCCCTCCTGTCCTCCAGGCTGGTTTTCTTGAGGTTTGGATTAACATTCAGTAGTCATTTTATTGAAAACACCTGCAAAACAAAACAAAACACACACACACACACACACACACACACACACACACACACACCCCACTCAGGAAACAGAATAATTCAAAAAACTTTTAATAAATTGCAAAGACAAGCAAGACAGAATCACTGTGAGTACGGGGAAGGGGAGCACTGATCTGACTCGGGAAGCTCATCAGAAGCTGCAGAGACTGGCTGCCCCTTAGGCCCCCACGCAGGCACTCACACAGCTGACGGGTGGAGGACATTCTCCCGGACTAGATCATCGTTTCTTCCTTCAGCAGTGTCTCCTTTTGTATTGAGCTCAGGTCTCCTCCCAAACTCTCCAGATTCTCCAGGTGGGGGACCCCTTGGGTTTCCTCGATACTCCGGGAGTTGGGCAACCGATGGCGGCTAAGGCAGGCTGTTTCTTGAAAGAGGCAGATGGCACCTGGGTAACAGCGAAAGTTTGGGTCAGGCTGGAGAGTGAGGTCAGGAACTCCCTCCTCGAAGGTGACCCCCTCTGGTCTGCACCCACCCTTCCTAGTTCTCCCCTCCAATATAGAGTATTACAGAGACAGACAGAAAATAGAATGCATCACAAGACAAGGCATACAAAAAGATGGATAAAACTCACAAAACCATAGCCAGTACTGGAAGGCATCTTAGCAACCGGCTAACTATTAATAGGTAAGAAAACAAGGTTTAAGAGGAAGGTCAAACACAAAACCCAGGCCTCTTAATGCCCAACTCAAGACCCCCAGTAAAGTAAAAGAAAGGAAAAAGAGAATTGTTGTCATAAAACAAATGGAGACATCTTGAGTGAATAATAAATGTTGTATTAAGGTTAAGGCTAAGAGAAAGAACAACTTCTATGTTCAGCATGATAGCAGACTACATACTCTCCCAATAAAAACAACAAAAATTCTATAGAAGATATTTCTTCAAACACCTATTTGTAAATACATCATCAAACTGGCATCAGGGTAAGGCATTCTTAGGAACAAAACCCTAGTGAAAACAGAAACCTAGAGAGTTTAAGCAAGCACACAATTAGCCTTCACGTTGGAGACATACACTCAACCCAGGTAACCCTGAGTTTTCGTTCTGTTGGCCATTTGGGACACAAAATGAGAGGAAAAGCTCAGGGCCTGCTCAAGATGAGCAATCTAAGAAGGGTCTGCCATATGAAGCTAGAACTTCCAAGTTACCTGTATTGACTGAGAATTCATAAACAGAGGCTAGCTGTTCTGTGGGTCTGCAACTAAAATTCACAATACCTGTTGTGATCCTTGGCTAGCTGTGCACCCAAGCATCAAGCAGAAGCAAATGCAAATCCCTTTCTGAAAAAACGCTTTAAATACAGGCCTCAAAGAATTTCTACCCGAAAAAAAAAAAAATTCCAAGGAAAATGAATTCACAAACATACCAAGAAACAAGACACCATAAGCAAGAGCCTGCAAAACAGCAGCCGACGGACTCAGACCAGCATATCATATCATTCAGTTGTTAAACTTATAGGACACAGAATGCAAAGTATGCTTAACATGTATAATAAAAATATGTTTAGAGAACAGATTAAAAATGTGAGGGGGCGCCTGGGTGGCTCAGTCGTTAAGCGTCTGCCCTCGGCTCAGGTCATGATTCCAGGGTCCTGGGATGGGGCCCCGCATCGGGCTCCTTGTTCAGCAGGGGAGTCTGCTTCTCCCTCTCCCACTCCCCTTGCTTGTGTTCCCTCTCTCGCTGTGTCTCTCTCTGTCAAATAAATGAATAAAATCTTTAAAAACTATATATGTGAGGAAAAAGAGTATAAAAATAACACGAATTAAGGGAAAATATAATTTCCAGTTATAAAAACAGATTGACTGAAATAAAAATTTAATAGGTGAAGCAGCCAACCAGACTCAGCTGAGAAGTGAATGGATGAAACTGAAGATACATCTATATGAGTTATTCAGAATGCAGCCCAGAAAGACAAAGAGATGGAAAGCATGAAAAGAGAGAGAGAGACATATGATAGAGTGACAAAGTCTAACAGATGTCTTCCTGGAGTTCCACAAAGAAAAGAAAAGAGAAGGAAAGAACATAGAGATAAAGAGATTAAAATGATAGAGAAATTTTGAAAGACATCATTCCTCAGACAGTTCATACCACAAGTCATGATACAAATATCCACACCCTGTAAAGTAGCAAAGAAAGTCTGAGAAAAAACAAAGATTGCTTCAAAAAGAATGATATTTTTAGAGTCAACAACAATGGAAGTGGTAAAATAATAATAATAATAATAGAATAATATCTTGAATGCTTGGGGATACTGTC
The DNA here is from genome assembly GCF_004348235.1 of Phoca vitulina. Lineage (NCBI taxonomy): Eukaryota > Metazoa > Chordata > Mammalia > Carnivora > Phocidae > Phoca > Phoca vitulina. The sequence continues at coordinate 6,377,168 of NW_022589782.1, read as the reverse complement.
AACTTAAAAATGTAAGTTCAGCAAAACTAATTTTCATAAACAAAAATGAAAGGAAGATAATTTCATACAAACAAAATATGAGAGAGTGTATCTCTAACTGACCCTAATAAAACCCATTATAAAGGATGTATTTCAGGCAGAAGGACAGAAGGTCTGAGAAGGTTTGATAAGCAACTAAATTGGCAAATATGTGGGTAAATTTAAACCAACAAATATCGAATGCATAAAATAACAGTACAATCAAATATATAGAATTAAAAAGAAAACAGAAGAAACTAAAACGTGCGAAATAGCATATAAATTGGAAAGGCATTACCTTGTATTATTTATAAAGAAAATAAATATGTTGATGAACTTTCACCTTTGTTTAGTAAGCATGTTAAAATGTCAAGAGTAGCTACTACAAAAATACAAATAGACTACATAACTTCCAAACTAAAGAGGGGGAAAATATAATGAGAACTGTATCGATAAAAGTCAATCAATTCAAAGCAAGGCAAGAGAGGTTGGGGGGTGGGGAGCAGAAAAAACTGAAAACAAAAAGTAAGGTGGTAGGAAAAAATAGAACCATATCAGTAGTCACAATAAATGTATATCAATAATAAATGCTCCAGTTAAAAGACAATGATTATAAAACTAGATGAAAAAAATACAATCATCAGCTATATGATTACATATAAGTAAAAGATTAGAAAGATATATAACAGGCAAATACTAACCTAAAGAATGTAGAAGTAGCTAGAGTAATATCAGATAAAACAGACTTTAGCAAAAGGGATTACTAGAAATAAGAAGGATCACAGCATGCATAATGATTAAAAGTTCAATTCACCAGTAAAACAGAACAATTCTTTTTTTTTTTTTTGCCTTTAAAATCATTTTATACACAATTTTCCCAACTTGTTCCCCCCCCCAAGTTAATAGAGCATGAATGGCTCTCCACATCAATACATAAAGACTTATTATACTTTTTAACAGCTACATAGTACTTCATTACATGAATGTAACATAATTTTATATATTTCCCTTCCTTAGATAATGCTGCTGAGAACATTCTTGTATTTTCCCATACTTGTGCTAGTATTTCCATTTCGTTGGGTTTTGAAAGGCTTGTTCTATAGTTGAACTGAAATCTGTCAACCTGTGAATTTCTCTGCGGCTGCCACTCCTTTGATGTGGTTTTCTACTTCGCTGTGAGCATGAGTCGGCTTATAAAAAATTGTGAATACAATTTCATTATACATATATTTGTCTCTTTTACTGGCAAAGTTGAACACATGTGTTTTCTTGCTTTATCCTTGAAGCAAGTATGATGCAATTAAAACGTGAGTTAACTTTGTTAATAACTGAATTTCTGGACAGGTATGCTTTTATAGGAGACTGTGATTTTGTGGATCTTTCCACGTTGCTTCAACTCTGTTTCTTGGCCTGAGTGATGCCAACCATATCTGTGCATTCTGTGGTAGAGCAAGGTCAATTGTTAGGCTGTCATTAAGCTGCTTATGAGGACAGTTTAGAGGAGTTTTGCAGGCAAAAATCAAGAGAAAAGCATATTTTTGAAAAACAAATTCATTATTTTCAGCTATTGTTTTAATTTTTTTATTGTGGTAAGAATACTTAACATGAGATCTACCTACGTAACAAATTTGTAAGTGTACAGTACGGTATTGTTAACTATAGGCATTACGTTGTGCAGCACATCTTTAGAACTTACTTATCTTGAATAACTAAGACATTATATCCATCAAACAACATTTCATTTCACCGTCCTAGGCCCTGGCAACTACCATTCTACTCTGCTTCTACAACTTTGACTATTTTGGTCATCTCATATTGTGCAATCATGCGGTATTTGTCCTTCTGTGACTAGCTTAAAATAGGACAATTCTAAATCAAGATTAGAATATAATAAATAAGCTTGATCTAATGTTTATAAAAGTTGCACTCAACATAAAACATGAAAATGGACCTCAAACTAGGCTATAAAACAAGTCTCAATAAATCTGAACACATTAGGATTATATAGACCAAGATCTCTCATCACATTGAAATTAAGTCAAAATCATTTAACACAAAGATACAATAAAAAATTATATGCTTGGAAATGTAAAAGTATAGTTTAAAATAATTCATGGATCAAAAAAATCATAAGGGGAACTAGAAAATATTTGAAATAGAACAGTAACATAAAATATTGCATATGAAAATGGGAGCTGCAAATGAAGCAATTCCTAGAGGGAAATTGAAGCTTTAATTGCCTACTTAGAAAAGAAGAAGTAGGGGCGCCTGGGTGGCTCAGTCGGTTAAGCGTCTGCCTTCAGCTCAGGTCATGATCCTGGAGTCCCAGAATAGAGCCCTGCATTGGGCTCCCTGTTCAGCGGGGAGTCTACTTCTCCCTCTGCCCCTCACCCTTCTCATGCTCTCTCTCTCATTCTCTCTCTCTCTCAAATAAATAAATAAAATCTTTAAAAAAAAAAAAGGAAAAGAAAAGAAGTAAGCAATGAGTTTAGATCCCGACTTAAGAAGCTGGAAAAGGAATAGCAGAATAAATGCAAAAAAGTAGTAGTGACGGAGGTTCAAAATAAGAAGCAAAAATTAATTAAATAGAAAACAAACATAAAATATGAAGGTTCAAGAAAGCTAAACGCTGGTTCTTTGGAAAGACTAAAAATGTGGTAAACCTCTGACAAACCTGGCAATGAAAAAAGAGAAAATTAAGTATGAAAAATGAAGCACGTAACTACAGATGCATCACAAAATAAAGTTAAAAAAGAAAACATTTCGAGTAACTTTATGTCAATAAATTTCAAAATTTAGACAAAATATATAAACTTACAGAAATATATATAAATTACCAAAACTAACTCAAGGAGAAAGCAAATACCTCAATAGTCCTATAGTCATTAAAAGAAACTGAATCGTGAGCTTAAAATTCTCCCACAGAGAAATACCATGCTCCTTCTACAAACAAGCTTAGTTGTACAATTAAATACTTAAGATGGTAAAAATGAATGAACCTTAGAGTTCCTTGTATTAACATGGAGGTTATACTGTTGTACAAACACAGTATGATTATACAAGGTTTTAAAACAAGTAAAACAAAGTAATAAAGTGTTTAAGGATAAATACACATGTAGTAAATATGATGATCACAAACTTCAGAATAATCGGTTCCTGAGGGGAGACAAGAGGACGAGATCAGGAAGAGCCACATGGTTGAGCGGGGGAAGACTTCAAAGATACTTAATATTCTACCATATTTCATCAATGTTGACAAGCCCATTTTTTTCACATTTCTGAAATGAGGATGTGCCTTACAAGCTACAACACCTTATAATTAATTATTCTTGGCATCCTTTTTTCTTTCTCGGTGATACATAAATAAGAATGTAACTTACAAACAGTGGATTCCATGAAAATATGGCTAGTTCTTAAACTAAATGGTGGAAATGGGCATACAGTTTATTTTTAATTACCTAGCTCACATATTATAAATATTTTTATATATTCAATGTATAATAAAATCAAGTTAAAATAGATTATATTATGGGTCAGGTTAATATAGCAGGAAGATTAGGAAAAAGGACAAAATTAGATAGTATTGAGGGCTTAGATGGGATGGTATACAAAGATAAGACAGTAAGGTGAAGGTGAGGTGAATAGATAGAGACAGGCATAGAAACGTGTAGGAGTCAGGACAGAATAAGACAGAATATGAAATCTGGAGGTTGGTTCTAAAGTCAAGGAGGACAAGGATGAGAGATAGGGCTGAGCTCCAGAGCAGTGCTGTTCAGTAGAGCTTTCTGCAATGATGGAAATTTCTACATCTGCACCACTAAATATGGCAGCTACTAGATACATCATAATGTTACCAAACACCTGAAATGTGGCTAGCAATGACTGAAGAACTGAATTTCTATTTACTTCACTTTAGTTAATTAAATAGCCACAAGTAGCTAGTGACTACAGCTTTGGACAGCACCACTCTAGAGCGTCCATGGCTCTTGAATCCAGACAGAGGACAGGGAGAAGGGCACCAGCCCCAGGACACTCACCAGCCACTATGAACAGAACGATGGCAAAGCCAAGGACGTAGTAAGGCCACTGCACGGAGATCTGGGGGGGGGTGGGCTTCATCCTCAGATTCTGGATCTCCAGGGCATGCAGCAACAAGGCCAGGAAGGCACAGACCCCTGCAGGGTCACAGGGAGGCCCTCTTGCTCTCCTCCCGTGGTTCCCACCTTTGCTCTTAATCAGACAGAGTCTCGTGGCCCACAACCGGTGCGGCTCCTGTGTGGAGGCCCTTTTCCCCAGCCCACACCTGTGCCCTCTCAGAGCCCGTAACCTCTACCCCACATGCCTGTCTTTCCCTCCATCCCAGCTCATTTCAAAGCCCATGTGCCTCACCTCCCAGGGGCCCCATAACCAGAAACCCCTTTCCCGGGTCCCCTCTGTGCCCGTGCCATCGGCTGACTCCAGATGGGGCCCCCTGGGTGTGATGCTTTGGGTACAACTCAACCTGATCTTCCCACTGTGAGCGTTCCACCTCCTTCATGTGATGGGAGCCTCCCAGGGTAGGGCCATGGCCAGCCTTTTAAAGTCAAAAGGTTCCAAAGGGCAGAGATGGTGTCTTCCATCCATTCGTCCAAGAACACTTATATTTCACTTATATTATATATTTCACTTCCATATTATCATTCTGTGCCAGATTCTATGACAGTTGCTGGGATAGAGGTTATGGTAAAAAGAGCCCCAGACAAATGGCCCCAAGCCAATGCAGTGAGTGCTGTGCTACTTGGAAGTGCAGGGTGCCCAGCGACCCCTGGGAAGAGCGACTGTCATCCTGGGGGGCAGGCTGCCTCAGAGAAGGCAGCAGGAGAGAGGGGCCCTAAAAATTCCCTCTCTCCTGACATCACAGAAACCAACCATCTCCCTGCCTTTGGGTGCCCCCCTCAAACCCTCCCCAAAGCTGAGGCTTGCCTGAGGACAAGGCTTGCCTGCCTGTTCCACACCTGTGAGGAAGCTGATGAAGGCTGACACCAAATTGTGCTTCCGGGTCCTCGGAAACAGCTGAGATGCAAAGGACACCAGGATGAAGGTGGTGAGGAAAGACAGGATGACTGCAGACAGCAGGAAAACGCGGCCAAGAATGATGTGCACTGCAGAGGAGGGAGGCTGGGCTGCAGCTGGGCACCCTGACCCGTGACAGGGGACAGAGCCCCGCAGAGCCTGCGCAGAGAAGGCCCCCGGAGCTCGCCACCCTCAGTCCCACAGTGTGGCCAGGGACCATGGCTCCAACCCCACCACTTTGCCTCCAAGAGTGCTCTGGTCCCAACATTTTGTTCCCTGTGACATGGAAGTGTATGGGGAAAAAAAATTAGATGGGCAAACGGTCATTTTAATAAACAATAAAAATTATAAAATTTGCATGTGAAAACGTGAAGAATTGTATCAGTACTGGTTCACACTGAAATAAGCCGCCGGTGGAAAATCAGAACTTGTGAGGTTAAGATGTTCTGAACTCTGGGGGAAATGCTTATTTAATTATCCTGGTTAACAGAAGTAATGAAACAGACCCAAAATAGCAGAGCCAGGGTCTTGATGATCCCCTACTGGCGTGACTCAGACCCATGTTAAAACAAGTTTGTATACCCTCCTAAGCATTCAGAGATGGACAGCTGGTGGTGGGACAAAAACACAAGGGTGTTGCTAAAGACCTAAATGTTTTAGATTCTACTCTTGGGTTAAACCAATGGTTCTCAATTGGGGGCAGTTTTACACCCCCACCAGGGATATTTGGCAGTGCTAAGAGGTAATTTTGGTTGTCGAAACTGAGGGCATCAATCGGGTAATAGAGGGTAAGGGTGCTGTTAACTGTCCTGCAAGAAACAGGAAAACCCCCACAACAAAGATTATCCAGCCAAAGTGTCAGTAGCGCCAAGGCTGAGGAACTCCAGATCAAAGAGCGCACACAGTGTGGCCCATCTTCCCCAAAGAGGTTTCTCCTCTTCTATTACCAGGAGAGAGCCCCTAAGGGCTCTTCCCCAAAGAGGCTCACCTCTTTTCCAAGACAGACATCCTCCTGACCTTCCCAAGTCCCTTGTAAAACACGGCCTCAGGTGTGTCCACAGTCCATTGAGCTCATATTCGTGTGCATTCCCTTGAAAACGCGGTACTCGGGCCTAAGTACCTTATCTGCAGAGCTGCCACCCAGAGTTGGACAGGTGTTTGGCAGAGGGGACAAGCGGGGGCTGAAATCCAGCCTGCACTCTACTAACAAGGCTGTTCCCCAGCTGGGAGCTGTGCCCACACAAAAAGGTCCCATGTCGGGGAGCTAACAGCAGCCCTGAGAGGTGGCAGGCCCTCACACAGTAGGGCAGGACCCCCACCCCTCCATCCTAGGTGGAGCCACTCCTACCCCAGAAAGAAACTTTGTTGCTGACACATTTGCTGCTGACCCTGGTGGTCAACGTGATACTATTAACCTTTTGCTAGCCACATACATTCAGCTAACCTCAGAGCAGAGACTCAGAAAATGCCCTTATGGGCTTATTAAATTCTGTCCTCTCTGACTCCATCCAGTCCTCTGTCACCCAACCCCCAACCTGGCCCCATCTACCCCTGTCCTGTCCCTGCCTCCATCCCTCCTTACCTGATAAGGGTCGAGGCTTCCAGCATTTGATATGGAAGCAGTTCTCAAACAGGCCACTGAAAAACACCTCATGGGACTCCTCGTTTACAAGCCGTACCCAGAAGGGAAAGATGGAGACCAGCAGTATGAGCAGGTAGCCCAAGGAGGTCAAGGCAGGGGCTACGGCCCATGTGAATCCCTTCACGTCCTTGTCCTCTAAAGTCAGCATCACCTGTTCAAGGGAAAAGGGAGGGGCAAGGAGATGACGCCCGCAGAAATGTTAGCCCATACGTGAGCCTCGGGAAATGTTGATTTCTCTGCGTGGATAAACTTTACAACCTTACAGACCTCTTCAGCAGACCTAAAAAATGCATGACATTTTCTGCTGCTAAGTCACCGGGGTATCTTGGGCAAGTAGGGTCCCTTCTCTGAGCCCCGATTTCAGCCTCAATAAAATGAGGTTTAGGTTGGACTAGGCCATCCCCAAACCTCCGCCAACCCTAAAGTTCTCACCGCTGGATTCTGTTAACAATCACCCCACCTACAAAGACCCTCGGCACTGTGCTCCACCGGCAGCTAACGGCCAATAGCCCTGGGGATTTCAGGATGACCCCGGCGGTGGTAATTAGGCCGGGGTCTGAAGTGTAGAAGACGAGGCCCTCAGAGGGAGTGGGCTGCTCTCTCTGGTCCACACCCTGTGCAAACATCTGTGCTCATGCCCAGGCATTGTGGCCTCTCTCGGTCCCGAGGCAGACCCCCTCACTGCAGCTGGGGCAGGGAGTGCCTCTGAGGTTGTGGGACCCGCAGAGGGCAGAGTGTGGGTGCACTCTTGCAACCCCCCTCCCAGATCCACTGTTTATAAACACATTAACAGCTATTCATCTCTGAGTGCTGTCAGACTGGTTTGCAAACATCCTCATGGGCTTTCACCTCCTTCCTGTCACTAGCTTCCCTTCTTCCCACCTGAATAATCCTTCCCTCTGTCTAAGGCTCCCCTTAGATCTTCCCTCCACCCTCCAGGCCACACTGATAAGTCACCTCAACTGCCAGGCCTCAGTTTCCTTTGCCCTAAAATGATGGAGGGGCGCCTGGGTGGCTCAGTTGGTTAAGCGACTGCCTTCGGCTCAGGTCATGATCCTGGAGTCCCTGGATCAAGTCCCGCATCGGGCTCCCTGCTTGGTAGGGAGTCTGCTTCTCCGTCTGACCCTCCCCCTTCTCATGTGCTCTCTCTCATTCTCTCTCTCTCAAATAAATAAATAAAATCTTTAAAAATAAAATAAAATAAAATAAAATAAATAAAATAAAATAAAATGATGGAGTCGGTCGGCCCCAAGAGCAGTCCTGGCTCTAAAACTCTCTGGTAGGAGTCATGGCTCCATCCTGACCCCCATGCTCCGGATGGGACGGAGTTCGCTAGACACTGTCAGCGAGCGGCTGGTCTGCGCCCCTGTTTGTCCTCCCACAACCTCAACTTGTCTAAAACTGGCTTTCGTGTTTTCCCCCATTTTGGCCATGATCCGTCACCATATACTGGCCTGGAGCTTGCACTGGCCTCTCTCTGTCTCTCACCACGCCTCCATCTCATTGGCCTTCCTCCCGGGAAGTCCCCAAGCCCCCACCCTTCCTGCCTGATGCCCACAGGTCTCCTTTCCAAGCACCTCCGGCCTCCACGCAGGCCTTCCTTCCCTGGGGGTGCCCTGCCTTCCCTGTAAAGCTCAGCTTGGCCCCGTAAACCACATGCAGCCCTCCCAGCCACCAGCCACTGTCCGTCATTCCCTCCACACTTACTGGACGCCCCATGCCCAGCTCAGGACAGCAGCAGCGATTCAGGGATGAAAAAAGACAGGAACTCGCAGGCTCTTGGTAACTATGGGGGAGAAAGACATATAAACAGGTCACTGGGTACAATGCTTTCCTCCCCCCTGCCTGGGTGACTTCAGGGCCAGGTGCACCCCAGCGCACCACCTCCTGTCTGTCGTTATCCCCCTCCTCTGCCCCTCCCCACCCCGCAGCTCTCCATCGAAGAGGACCTTGCCAGCCTTTTGGAACAGCCCTTAGCACGGGGATTGGATGACTGTGCCCCATGGATATACAACTTGGGGGATGCACTGATCTAGGCCAGACTCAAAGGACCCTAGCCATGTTAATACAATAGGGAATCTGCAGATCCCTTTGTACTGTTGAAATGGAGAACAGGAGACAAAAGACCCACCACTGGTCCAGGATCCCATAGTCGGTCAGCGCTGGGGCAAGGACTAGAATCCCACATGGTTACCTTCCCTCTCACTTCAGGCCTCAGGCCAGGAATTCAGTTTGGTGACTCTCAAGTCAGGAATTTAGTGGAATCTGTGAATTCTTCCTACTAGGTATGCTCATTTGCATGTGTGAGAAAGGGAGAGTGAATGGGGGGGAGGGGTAGAATTGACAAAACTTTTTATTTTGCCAAAAGCATTCAAAACAGGGACGCCTGGGTGCTCAGTCAGTTAATCCTCTGATCCCGGGGTCCTGGGATAGAGTCGTGCATGGGGCTCCCTGCTTAGCAGGGAGTCTGCTTCTCCCTCAGCCTGCCTCTCCCCCTGCTTGTGCTCGCTCGTTCTCTCTCTGACAAATAAATAAAATCTTAAAAAAAAAAAAAAAAGCATTCAAAACAAAACAAAAACAACTGTCAGCAACTATCACACTGTCTTAATTATTATTTAAAAAGACCCAGGAAAGTAAAAGAGTTGCTCGCTCGCTCGCGGAGCCTGGACCGCCGGGAGCCACCACGGGCCTGGGGGAGCTTCCTCAGTCCGGGTTCCCTCTGGAAGAGTCCCTGAGCCACCCTGCAGCAGCCTGGATGCAGCCCTGTCCCCTCCCAAGGCCCCGCGCAGCCCCCGGCTCAGCAGGGAACTGTACTGGGGGTTGAAAGAGGTGGGCGACAGAAAGTACTTCTGGGTTGGAATGGTGGGGGTACCTGTCAGGGCCGCGGGGAGCCTCATTCCCTTTCCCACCAGTGATTCGGGGCAACTTGGGCAGCAAACTGGACCCCGGTTTGGTCAGAGGATCCTTCCTGCTGACAAGCCTCCTCGGCCCTTCTCTGGCCCCAAAACCACGGGGACATTTTCCAGACCCCAAAATGGACCCAGATCTGACGATCCGCCCCCACCCCGCAGTGAGTCCCAACAGCCCGTAGGGTTCTGTGTGGCCTGGAGGTGGGGGGTTGGGGGCCCTCTCCACGCCCCCCTCTCCGTGTAGCCACCCCACCCCTCCCTCCCCGGTGGCCTCCCCTCCCTCCTTGGGCACCGTTGGGGTCTCCTGGGCAGGACTTCCCTTCAGGAGGGCCCCCATGCGGCGGGGCAGCCCCTCACCCGCCCCTTGGACCCACGGCCCTGAGCTTCCGTTGGCCAGGCCCGCAGCGAGAAGATGCGCCGTCTGCCCACCGAGCCCGCGGGGCCCTGCGGAGGCCGGCAGGGACTCACCCGCCCTGTGGCCACGCCCTCCGCTCACCTGGCCCTTGGCCCAGGGGCACCTGGCCTCCGGGGCTGTTCGCGGGGCGGGCCTTGCTCACCTGTGCACTGAAGGGGGTGGGGGTGGGAGCGATCGGGAGCCGGGAGGAACTGAATTCGAATTCCAGCTCTGCCATTACCAGCAGGGTGACCTTGGGTAAGTTACTTGTCCTTCCTGGATGTCAGTTTTCTCATCTGTGAAACGGGAATAATAATAGTAACTCCTCCGGTTGGATGGCTGAAAGGGTCTAATGATAAGCGCCTGGAAGAAGCCCCCTGACTTCTCAGGAGGCTGCCAGGTCACTCCCCTTCTCCAAGACCCTCACACCCCCCCCCCCCCCCGGCCCCACTCCTGCGGCCTCCGGAGCTCCTGTCCTGCGCATGGCCCGATCACCCTCAGGCCTCCCTCATCCTCCGTCCCTCTCCCCTTCTCTGCGCTTCCCTAAGACTGCTGGCGGCACCTCTGACCACGCGGGCTGGTTTTAAACTGTGGGAAGAATCTTCAAAGAGAGGGCACTGGGTGGAGGTAGGACTGGTCTCCAGCTTAGGGAGACTGGTAGGGGCCGGAGTGGCCATACTTGGAGCTGGATAAGCCACCAGTCCCCACCTAACCCTAACCCCACGCACACACCCCACCCGGCTTTGAGTCTGCCCTCACCAAGGAAATGCATTTGTAACTCCCAAGATTTTAAAAAGCCAGTACCACCTCTGGCACTTCCTCCCACCTTTCCACTAGCCCTGGACATAGTCAAAAACAACAGGAAGGGATGAGGTGGGAGGGACCACTGATTTACCCAATCACCTGGGAGAGGCATGTGACAGGCCCCTGTACTGTCCGAGATTCTATCTGTCATCGGGCTCAGGACCCAATTTGTAGAAGCTCACCAGGGAGGGCCTCTACTGGCTGAGCCGGTAGGACCAGAGCTAGGCCAGGAAGACGCCCCTGGAACACTTTCTGCCTTGATCTGGGGCAGATGACTTTAATCTCCTCCACCCAGTTGGCTTTCGTTGTCCAGGTGATGGGGGAAACAGTCCGCTTCCAGACTCACATCCCTATATTTAGCCGCCTTGGAGAAAAAGAATGTTTTCCTCACCCTATTCTCACTCCTACTTGGTCCATGATTTCCCAGGGAAGCATTCTAATAAGCTCAGCTCGGGTCACATGCTCATTCCACTCTGGTCAGAAAAGGTTAAGTCAGCTGTTGGGTTAGGGTTTAGGGTTAGGTTTAGGGGGTTAGGATTAGGTCATTGAGAAGCTAGCAATTTGGATCACCTATCTGGAGCAACATAAGAACTTTCTTAAAGGAAAAGGGATGGTGTTCTCAGAAGAAGGGAAAATTACAGCCGACCCTGACAGCATTTTCATATGCACTGTTATATAATACTTTAGATATCATTACACAGTAAATCCAAATGACAGGCATTATCATCCTCATATTGCAGATGAAGAAACTGAGTGTCAGGTTAAGAACTTGCCCAAAAGATCATGGATGGTTGCTAAAAACATTAGCCTGTAGAGGAAAAGATTATTTGCATGGTGCTAGAGTTTATCATCCCTAAGAATTACTCACTAATTCACTAATTGCAAAGGGAAAACACCTTTATATAGGAGAGATCTGGCAGTCGCTACCTTTAACAGGTGAACAAACAGCACTGCTTAGGGTAGAATAATTTGACGTCAGTTGCCTACTGAGATGATACAGTATGGAGACATGACATGTGAGGTATTCTTGCTAAAAATGCTTAATTAAGCCACTAAACCTTGTTCCAGTTTAGAGGAAATGCAGGGGTTGGGAAGGAAGTTAAATACCACCACAGGAAAACAGACAAATCAGTTTTGTGGAAAATACTAAAGGATAACTGTTCTTGACTCCTCCAAAAGTCAAGGTCATTAAAAAAAAAAAAAAAGTAGAGGAACTACTCTAGATTAAAAGAAACTAAAGGGACCAAAAAAAAAAAAAAGAAAGAAAGAAAGAAACTAAAGGGACATAAAGCCAAATGTAATGTGACCCTTGATTATTTTCCCCCCGATTCAAAATAAAATAGCTATAAAAGTCTGAATATGGACTGCATTTTAGACGGTATTAGGGAATTAAATTCTTTTTCTTAGGTATGTTAATAGTGTTGCAATTATGTAGGAAAACAACCTTACTCTTAGAGAAGCTCACTTTCAAATAATTCAGAAAAAAAGTATATGGATAGAACGCAGATATGGGAAAACAATAATAATTATTGATCTGAGTAGGGGATATATAGGGTGTTCATTTATACTATTTTTCAACTTTTTGGTATATTGAAATCTCTCAGATAAAATTATTGTTTAAGAACATATAGGGGCACCTGGGTGGCTCAGACAGTTAAGCATCTGCCTTTGGCTCAGGTCATGATCTCAGGGTCCTGGGATCAAGCCCCACGTCGCCTCCTTGCTCAGCCGGGAGTCTGCTTCTCTCTCCCCACTCCTGTTCTCTCACTTTCACTCTCTCCTCAAATAAATAAGTAAACTTAAAAAAAAAATATATATATATATATATATACACACACACACATACAGCTGGACCCTAAACTCAGGTGTACATTCAGCTACACAGTATCTGAGTGCTTTTTCGAATGTCAGATACGGTGTTTGCTGCATACAGTCCTTGCCCTCATGGAGCTTGCAATCTAGCACAGAGACAGGTAACTGAATAAATCTTTTTTTTTTTAATGTGATCAGTGCACAAAAGAAGCATATCATGCTACAAGGATTGCAGAGTACGATTCAGTTCAAAGGAAGACCTGCAAGGAGGCAGGATTTAGACGGAATCTTATCCCCAAAAGGGGGACTGCATTGTGCAAAAGTTTTTACTCGCTCTACAGCAGGAACTACTATACATGACACACACGTGTGCACATGCACACGGAAAAGTCTCACTTACCTTTGCTATGTGCAATGCACATAAATAATGCCTATCCCACTCTGGTCCTGCCTATTTTTTTCTTTTACCCTCAGTGCTGGTTGCAACTCACTATGATAAATTAATCTTTTTTTTTTTTTTAAAGATTTTATTTATTTATTTGACAGAGAGAGACACAGCGAGAGAGGGAACACAAGCAGGGGGAGTGGGAGAGGGAGTAGCAGGCCCCCCGCTGAGCAGGGAGCCCGATGCGGGGCTCGATCCCAGGACCCTGGGATCATGACCTGAGCTGAAGGCAGACGCTTAAGGACTGAGCCACCCAGGCGCCCCTATGATAAATTAATCTCATGACCCACTAGTTGTTTTGACCTACATTTGAAAAATACTTTGTTCAAGGACACAATGAATTTTAAAATGACTGGAAGGAGTAGCCCCAAGAGGACTGAAGAAATCAATGGGCAGAGCTGGGACGTGAAGGGTCTTGTAGAATTTTATCCTATGAGAGGTGAGATTAAAGCAGTCACGTTTGGGTGCCAATGCCCAAATTCCTCTTCCTCCTCCTATCTTCCCTTTGCGCAAAGACTCCTACCTCTTTAAGCAGAGCACAGGAAATGCCTCTCACTCAGGGGTCCCAAGGCTGTGTACACAGCGTGGCTAGGGACTACCAGGCCAGCCCCGACTAGGACTGCAAATTTTAACAGGTTTAGGTTATAGCCTCCTCTGGAAGCATTTTCATATTTTCCCAGGTCCAGGGTAGAGGCCAGGCAAGGGAAGAGTAACTGCCTGCTGGAAAACGGGGTGGAGTCCCCATGAGCTGGGGCTCTGACTTCCCCTAGGCTCTGTGCTTCCTTGGGCCAGAGCTCCAAAGGGAAAATCCAAGTCACCCAAACTGTAGTTTTACCAGGTAACAGAACTGGGAAGTGAGCAGGTGCCTGCTCCCCACCCACCCCCAGACCGAGCTTACTGCCCGCAGGGAATCCAATAGCTGGCCCCCTCCCACAACTCCTTCCACCTGGGACACCCTCTCTCCACTTTCACATAGGGCCCCTGATGCAATCCCCACTCCCAGCGCCTTCCTCTTGCTAGCCCTTAGTGACTATGCCACCGATCCTATGCGGTCTTTTTGTGTCTTTCTCTCAGCACCTGTATATTGTATAGGTTCTCAACCTTGGGTGCACATTAGAATTACCTGGGAACTTGCAAAATCCCAATATCCAGGCCAGACTCCACACCATAAAATCTCTGAGATTGGGACTGAGGCATCAGTACTTTGAAAGCTCCCCAGGTGATTCCAGTATGCAACCTAAGTTAGGAATTCCTGCACTACTGGGTCCTGTTGCAGCTAGGAGCCATGAGGGGGCAGGGAGGTGGGGTTACTATGGGGTCAGGTGACCAGCCATCCTGGTTTGCACAGGACTGAGTATTTCCTGACGTGGGACTTTCAGTACTAAGACTGAGAAAGGCCTGGCCAACAGCTGGGCTGAGTGGTTGCCCTTGTGTTTACCTGAGATCTAAGAGCTTGGTCAATTGTCTGGCCACTAGTAATACTTGTGCCCAAAGAACCAGAGCCCCACTTCAGTGGGTTGTTTTATTTTTAAACATTTTATTTCTTTACTTAATCTCTATACCCAACACGGGGCTCGAACTTACAACCCCGAGATCAAGAGTCTACTGACTAAGCCAGCCAGGCTTCTCCCCCACTCCAACACACACCAACTTCGGTGCCTTTGATGCTGCTAGACAAACTCTTTTCTCCCCTTTCCTGGTCTCCACAGACACCTCTGCCCTTGGAGCCTGGCATGTGACCCCACACACTTGCCTTGTCCGCAGGCCCCTCCCTGCTATTCTCTGCCAATCAGAATCCCGCCTAGCCTTCAACCCCAACTCGTCAAGCCTGCCTCATCCCTGAAGCCTCTCAAGACCCCACAGAAGGAAAGGGCCCTTTCTGTGGTGAAGGGAGTGGAGAGGGACTCAAGGAGGGTTGTGTGTCGAGTGCAGTAAGCAGGCACACTGGCTCAGAGCTCAGAACTGACCTCACAGACTGCGAGTCCATACTCGGGACGTCCAGATGGCAAGGCGGTCCTTAGAGCAAGGTGACCCTCAGTGAGTGCTGATAATCACCTATCGATTACAGAGGGAGAAAAGTAGAGGAGTGCAGACAGGAGATCTGAGACAAGAAGATTTTCGTGTCTAGTAAACAGATTCATTCCAGAGCCATCCACTCAATACCTACTGTGTGCACAACACCAGACCAGGCTTGGGGGCTACGGGACAGGCAATTTTCAACTTTAAGAGTCCACATTGTAAGTATAATTTTCACTGATATTTTACATAATCATTAACCCAAACTAACTGGAGGAAAAATAATCTGATTTTTTTGTAACCAAAAATAACCCTTTACTTGGGGAGCCTGGGTAGCTCAGTCAGTTAAGCATCCGACTCTTGATCTCAGCTCAGGTCTTGATCTCAGGGTCATGAGTTTGACCCCTGCGTTTAAAAAAAAAAAAAAAAAAAAAGGCAAAAAAAGTGCATTTACAACAAAGTAGGAATTTCTCTCAGATACCTGATCTAACAATATACTACCCAGTAGAGGTACTTTTGGAATGTCTTTTAATGATTAAAATATTCATAGTAAATGGGTGCTCAAAAGTTTGGTGTTTTTCTTTTTTTTAATTTTATGGGGGTGCCTATCTGGCTCAGCTAGCTGGTGGAGCGTGTGACTCTTGATCTTGGAGTCGTGAGTTTGAACCCCACACTGGGTGTAGAGATTTCTTAAAAATAAAAAATGTTTTAAAAAGTTTTATCCATCATGTAGCACACTATTCAACTGCTTTGCTATTCAACGTTTTCCTCGACAATTACACAGTAATGAAGCTCTGCCTCGGGTGATGATGTAATTTTTCTTATAAAGGAGTTTGAACCGTAGCTTTTTCTCAAAGGAAATCTTAAAAATTATTGAGGTTTTTTTTTTTTCCAAAAACAACCAGAAATTAACCATTTCTCTCTATCTAAACTTAAAATAACTGTGTACTTGTTACAAGAACAGTAAGCATGCGTTTGACTAGGATTCAATCAGAGAAGTAAAACTACGAGGACACACACACACACACACACAGCCCAGCAAAGGCAGAGGAGGATCCAGGGGAAGGTAGACCAGTTGCAGGCCCAGCTGCTGTGTCTCCCTAGTGAGCAGAGTCAGCAGATTAGCAACAACATGAATGAGCCACAAAATATAGTAACTGCTGCTTTTCTTCCGCCCTCCTGGTCTCCTAAGAATCTCCCTCTAGGCCACAAGAACCAAAAAATACAGGAAAGGGAATTATGGCAAATGCAGTTCAGCCTAGTTGACACATAACAAAGCCCATAACATGTCATACTGAGAGACTGTTTGGTCTAGAAAATCTGCCCGTTTATTAAGTTCATTTATGTCATATAAAACAAAAAGAGATTCAATAGTCTGCAGAACACTGAGGGGCGAAATGCTGGTCTAAGACCCAAGAGCCACTTCCATTAATAGTTACAACAAATGGAATAGATGAGATAGAAGGAGAGTTACTGGGTTCAAAGGTCACCCTGCTGCTTTCTTGACCTACAAGTCTGAATCCAGAATTCCCTGATTCTTTCTTCCCTGGGATGGACTTAACTCATTCCATTTTCAGAGGACAACTATGAAGATTTGGAAAGCAAACCACAGAATCTCCCTCTGATGCAGATCTTCAACATCAAATAAGCAATAGTGCTAACTGAAGTTTCCGCTTAGCCATCACCTTGGTCATGCTGCATTATGTCCCTTTCACGCCCCTCTCTGACACACTCTCCTCCAAAGTGAATCTGCTGATGCTTAAACTCCATCTAAAGGTTTTTGTGTATTGAACACACCAATGAGTTTTGTCTACTATCTGGATTTTCAGGCTTTAATAAGAGTTGAACCAGCACTGAAGGCCGTCCACCCTCACAAAACCCAAAGGGTTTCTCCCCAATTGCAAGCTCTCTGACATTCAATCAGAGCTGAACTCTGACCAAAGGCTCTACCACCTTCATTTCATTCAGTTTCTCTCTTGTGTGGATTCCCAGATGATTGGAAAGGTATGAACTGTACTTGAAGGTTTTCCCACATTCTTTGTATTCAGAAGCCTTTACTCCAGTGTGAGTTTTCTGGTGCTGAATAAGGTGAGAGTTCCGACTGAAGGCCTTCCCACATTCACAACATTCATAGGGTCTCTCTCCAGTGTGAATCCTGTGGTGTTTAATAAGAAGTGAACTCCTACTAAAAGATTTCCCACACTTGCTGCAATCATAAGGAGTCTCCCCTGTGTGGACTCTCTGGTGTTCAATGAGGTGCGAGTTACGACTGTAAGTTTCCCCACAGTCATTGCCCTCATATGGTCTCTCTTTGGTGTGAACTCGCTGGTGTTCTATTAGATTTGAGCTCTGGCTGAAGGCCTTCCCACACTCACTACACGCATAGAGTTTCTCCCTCATGTGGATTCTCTGGTGTCGAACAAGACTTGAGCTCCGACCAAAAGCTTTCCCACATTCATTACACATATAAGGCAGCTCTCCTGTATGAATTATCTGATGCTGGATAAGACGTGAGCTGTGCTGGAAGGTTTTCCCACAGTGACTACATTCATAGCGTTTCTCTTCAGTATGTATTCTTTGATGCTGAATAAGGTTCGAACTATGGCCAAAAGCTTTTCCACATTCATGACACTCATAAGGTTTCTCTTGTGTATGGATCCTTTCATGCTGAATAAGGTATGCATTCCATCTGAGTAATTTTCCACAAATATTACACATTTGGAATTTCTCTTCAATTAAGAATTTGTGGCTGTTGGATAGAGTTTGTGCTATTACAAAAGCTTTGTCCATATTCACAGAGCCCCTTTTGTTTTGTTCACATTCATCTCCTTCGTGTAGTTGCAGCCCTACTTCAAGAGTTTTCTGCTTTATAATTAATTGATCCTCAGTCCAGGTCTCACCATCTGACAGAAAATATAAAAAAGGTAAAATGTAACAAGAAAAACTCCTGGTGGGGAACAGGATGATCAGAGTATCCCAGAAGTATTTGGTTCAAAAAAGTATGAAAAATGGCCTTGCAATATAGGGAAAAGATGGATACAAGTTGAACAGATTTGGAGAAAGTGGTGGGGAAACTAAAATTCAGGTTTATATATGAAGTAGCTAACCAGACAGACATACTGGGATTAGCAGAAAAGGGAAGCAGAGTTTGAGGGAAGTGGAGTCATCTCAGAACTTTAGAAGGGAGATGCTGGGAGCTATGTGTGGGGAGGGGCAGGGACTGAATAAAGAGGAGAACCTCCCCCCAGAGGTTCTGCCCACATAGCACCCTGGCCACATGAACATCCCTGAGGTAACAGAGAAGACTCCCTTCATGTAATCAGAGACCAACACCTTCCTCACCAGAGTATCTCTCTCTACACTCAGATGTTCACATGCTCACTCGTGAACACAGACACACTCAGACCTCATACGCATCTTTTAGAAATACTGCAAGTGGGGAAGATTTGATAAAGGAAGAGGGGGGAGGAGGAAAAGTTATTTACAATATGAAGCACAGGGTACAGAGAAATATTCCCAAGTCGATTTCGACTCTAAGAGAATATACAAAAACAAATCCTGTACCCTGCATTCAAGGGAGACAGGATAGAAAAACATCTCCTGTTTAATATATTTCTCCTCTTAACTGAAATACGGCTTACTAACGCTAGAGAGGTTGTTTTGCAATGATATTATTAGAGAAAGTAGGCCCTCTGCTAAGAGGGATCTTTATGAAAGGAGGGGCTGCTGAGAAATAGCCAATGCAGCATTTCCAGCAGCAGTGAAAGCCTAACACAATAAACAGCCTTGATTTTATTTGTCAATGGTCATTTTCTTTAAGGAATTTAATAATTGTCTGTGATACCTTATCACAGAACCATATTTACACCTGTTCTCCACCTCTAAATATGTCCTCATCCTCTGTATGTTCAGTTTAGATATTGCGTTTTTAACAATTTTTTCCTTGTGATAAGAATTTTTAAGATTTTCTCTCTTAGTAACTTTGAAACACACAATACGGCATTATCAGCTATAATTGCCAGGTTGTACATTATTTATCTTATAACTGGAAGTTTCTACATTTTGACCCCCTTCATCCAATTCCCCCACTCCCACCCCCCCATGTCTGGCAACCACCAGTCTGTTTTCTGTGCCTGAGTTGCTTTTTTTTTTTTTGATTCCACATATAAGTGAGATCACACAGTATTTGTCTTTGTCTGATTTATTTCACTTAGTGTAATGCCCTCAAGGTCCATCCGTGTTGTCGAAAATGGCAGGATTTCCTTCTTTTTACAGCTGTACAACATTCCACTGTGTATATTCACGTATATTTGTACATACACCACATCTGCTTTATCCACTCATCCATCGATGGACACTTAGGCTGTTTCCATGTCTTGGCTACAGTACATAATGCTGCAATGAACATAGGGGTGCAGATATCTTTTGAGACAGTGCTTTCATTTCCTTCAGATAAATACTCAGAAGTGGAATTGACAGATCTTACGTAGTTCTATTGGTAGCTCACCAGTTTACATTTTCGCCAACACGTGTTACTTCTTGTCTTTTAGGCGACAACCATTCTATCAGGTGTGAGTGATTACTGGCTTAGTGTTTTACATCCGCTTGTACATGTGTTTAACTGTTTCTCTTATATGTCACACAAATTGCAAACAGTTGGAGAACACCAACTAGGTCTAAAAAGTTAGGTACCTAAAAAAAAAGTGATAAAGGCATCAATCAAGTCTAAATATTAGCTATGCAGCCAATTCTTTTTAGCAAGACACAATGAACTGGTACTATAAATTCGAGTCACTCACTATGCACAGTCCGACAGTCCTTTCTGTGGTTATACAGCTGGTCCACATCTGCAGTGTCCAATACAGTAGCTAATGACCACATGTGGCTACTGAGCACTGGAAATGTGGCCAGTGCAACTGAGCAGCTGAACTTTTAATTGTATTTAATTTTAATTAATTTCAATTTAATTAATACACGTGGCTGGTGCTACCCTACTGGACAGCACAACTCAAGAGCTTCCTAAATCTGCCACATCTGTCCCCCAAGCCTGGGGGCACCTAAACTTAGAAGCCCTTCAGAAAGTAAAAGATCAGGGGCACCTGGGTGGCACAGTCAGGTAAGCTTCCAACTCTTGGTTTCGGCTCAGGTCATGATCTCGGGGTCGTGAGATTGAGCCCTCCGTCGGGTTCTACACTCAGCTTGGAGTCTGGTATTCTCTCTCTCCCTCTGCCCCTCCCCCTGCTCTCTCTCTCTAAAATAAATAAAATCTTTTTTTTTTTTTTTAAAGATTTTATTTATTTATTTGAGAGAGAATGAGATAGAGCATGAGAGGGTCAGAGGGAGAAGCAGACTCCCTGCCGAGCAGGGAGCCCGATGCGGGACTCGATCCCGGGACTCCAGGATCATGACCTGAGCCGAAGGCAGTCGCTTAACCAACTGAGCCACCCAGGCGCCCTAAAATAAATAAAATCTTTAAAAAAAAATTGAAAGATCCATAGCCTGGGAATGCCTCCATTTGGACTTGGATTTGGAATACTTTATGAAGCAAGAGACGTGCCTTCTGTGGTTGGCTTGGGCAAATATTAAAATGAAGGTTTCTTCTACATTTTTCTGACCTGGCCCCTGTCTTTCCAGCCTCATTCCCATCTCCTCCCTTACACGAAGCCTCTTCTCCTTTCTGTTGGACCACGCTATTTGTTCTCTCCCAACTTCTGAAGGCTTAAGTGTTCTAGAGGACGAGCCTTTTATATGGCCCACTGACAGAGAACTGACAGCCTGCCCGACATCTTCAAGAATGTAAATCCTACAGCTCTCAGGCCCTGCTCAGTATCACTTTCTCCATTAAGCTGAAGGTGATCCTTCTCCTGTAACTCTTGAATCCTTCTCTTTACCAGTCCTGTGACACTTGACTCATTCACATTTATCTTACTGAGCACCAACAACATGTGAGGTACAGTTCCAAGTGCTGAGATACATCAGGGGGTAAACAGGCAAAAACTCCACCCTCTAAGATCTTCCATTATAGTAAGGGAGCTGGACAAGAAACCTCGTAAATTACATTCTACTAGCTGACACAGTGGTACAGAGACAAAGGCAAGGAAGAAGGCGTAGAGTGTCAGAGGGAGGGGGTGGGCAGAAGGGTTGCGATTTTACACCCCATGGTCAAAGAAGGACTAAGAAAATGACACTGAAGCAAAGACTTGAAGGAGATAAGGTTTCTGGGAAAGAGCATTACACACAGAAGAATTAGCAACTGCAAAGGCCCTGGGTGTTCAAAGAGGCAAGTATGACTGGAACGCAATGAGCAAGGGGAAGAATAATAAGAAATGAGTTCAGAGACGTAAAAAGGTAATCAGAGAACATAGGACCCGATAGGCTACTGTAAGAGGTATGCTTTTACTGAGTGAGATAGGAAGCTATGGGAGGCTTATGACCAGAGGAAGACAAAACCTGACATTTTATTTTTATTATTATTATTATTTTTTTTTTTTTAAAGATTTTATTTTATTTATTTGACACAGAGAGAGAATGTGAGAGAGGGAACACAAGCAGGGGCAGAGCTAGAGGGAGAAGCAGGCTTCTCTGAGCTGAGCAGGGAGCCTGATGTGGGGCTCGATCCCAGGACCCTGGGACCATGACCTGAGCTGAAGGCAGACGCTTAATGACTGAGCCACCCAGGCGCCCCTATTATTTTTTTTTTTTAAAGATTTTATTTATTTATTTGAGAGAGAGAATGAGAGACAGAGAGCACGAGAGGGAAGAGAGCAGAGGGAGAAGCAGACTCCCCGCCGAGCAGGGAGCCCGATGTGGGACTCGATCCCGGGACTCCAGGATCATGACCTGAGCCGAAGGCAGTCGCTTAACCAACTGAGCCACCCAGGCGCCCAAAACCTGACATTTTAACAGGATCACGCTGCCGGCTATGTTGGGAAGAGACAATAGGGAGGCAATGGCAGAGGCAGGACAACCAGCCAGGAGGCTACTGCAATAATCCAGGTGAGGGATGATAGCACCCTGGACCAAGATGGTGGCAGAGGTGGTAAGAAGTACTGGGATTCTGGAAAAAAATGTTGATGGTCGTGTGGACAAGATTACTGATTGATGGGTATGAATATGAGAGAATAAAGTTTTCTCTCTGGGTTGAGTAGCTGGAGGGATTGTGTCCCCATCTCCTGAAATGGGCGATATTTATAACAGGCTACAGCATCTTCAGTAATCTAAAAAGACATTTCTACGTGGCTCTCATACCAGTCTCTTGAGATCAGTATGTCTCAAACGTGCTCCTCCTTCTGGCATATGAGTATTTGTTATACTGTTCTTGCAACTCTCCGGTAGCTTTAGCATTTTTCAAAATAAAAAGGGAAGGGGTGACAACGAGCAGTGACTCCTTTCTCTGCCCCCACATCCACTCAGTAAACAAGTACTATTGCTTCTACCTACAACACACTTCTTGGTTTTTGTCCCTACCTTCCTATTATCACTAGGAACGTCCTAAAGTCAGATCCTAATCACCTCACCTCCCATACCACACTCAACAAATCAGATTCTCTCCCTTGATATACAACGCTCACCGGCTAGCCACCTATTAAGAAAAGCTAACGTAACATACTTCAATATCTGCCAAACAAAAGCTAAGCTCTTTGCCTGGCATTCCTTTCGCACAGTCTTACTCCACTCTGCCTCACAGACTCATCTTCTATCACATCTTCTCTATACTCCAGTCAATGTGAACAGTTTCCTGAACATGTATATCCCCACACATGTACTTCTCTTCCACCTATCAAAATCCTATTCAACCTTCCAGACCCAGCTCAAGGCAGCCTCCTTCCTGAAACCTAACCCCACTCTAATCCCAGCTGGAACTGAGCTCTCCTTTAAATCTCTAAAGCATTCGCTTCCTGTCTCCTTCATGGCATTTAACCACATTGTCTTTGGGCCTCTCCTCAGAAGTATTTTTAGTTGTGTGTGTGTTCCCTTCAATTTATGCTGAAAGCATCTCTATTTTAAAAGATGTCTTCCATTTCTTTGTCTCCAAGCCCAGTGCTATGTAAAGAACCCTGCGCACATTTGGTGCTTCAAAATGCTCCTGATCATTTTCCAGCAATCAAGAGAAGAATCTGTAAGTCACTGAGGGTCCCAAATAGACCATTTATAAAAAGTCTTCAGGACTGAGGCTCAAATAGAATTCAGAGAGGTATATCTCCTCATGGGTCAGAGCCACTTACAGAAAAAATATCAAAAACGTGGATTCAAACTCTGGTAGAGAGCAGGACCCTCTGGAATGCCTCAGCAGACAGTGGCTGCTCTGAGACAGAGCTCGAGAAGCCCTAGAAGAGAGCAGTTGCCCCCTGAAATAAGCAAATCAAATGTGTCCCTGTGGACAAAGGTTTTAAAAAAAAGTTTCTTCGCTGATCTGCTTCTAATTTAAAGGGAAGGGGTAAAAATCTATGCTGTTCTTCAAGTTTGTTTAACTACAAAGCCGTGGGATCCCAAGTATATTTACTTCTAACAGCAGAAGAAATGAGCAATACTTACTGTACTGGGTCCAACGGTGTCGTTTCCCTGCCCCACCCCCACTAATTCATGTCCACCTGGAACCTCAGAATATGACCTTGTTTGGAAGCAGAGTCTTTGCAGAGTTAAGATGAGGTCATAATGGATTAGGGTGGGTCCTAAATCCAATGACTGCCATCTATATAAGAGAAAGGAGAGGAAGATTCAGACATGGAAACACACAGGAAAGAAGGCCATGTGACAATGGAGACACCGACTAAGTGAGGCAGCCTTAAGCCAAGGAGCACCAAGGATTGCTGGGGACCACCAGAAGCTGGGAACAGCCAAGGAGGGATTCTTCCCTAGAGGTTTCAGAGGTAGCACAGCCCTCGTGGACTCTAGCTTCCAAAACTGAGAGAATACAGTTCCGCTGTATTAAGCTATGAAGTTGTGGTAATTCGTTACAGAAGCCCTAGGAAACAAATACATTGATTTAACAAACAAACTGATTTAACCAATCAGGAAACGTACATACCATCTACTACGCGCCAGATACCGGTAGAGGGATTATAATGGTGCTTCGAAGCGCAATTAGGAAGGACAACCCCTACCTAGGTGACCTGGAGATGGTAGCCTCAAAGAATGACGTTGAGGGCGCCTGGGTGGCTCAGTTGGTTGAGCGACTGCCTTCGGCTCAGGTCATGATCCTGGAGTCCCGGGATCAAGTCCCGCATCGGGCTCCCTGCTCAGCGGGGAGTCTGCTTCTCCCTCTGACCCTCCCCCCTCTCATGTGCTCTCTCTCTCTCTCTCTCATTCTCTCTCTCAAATAAATAAAATCTTTAAAAAAAATAATACATTTAAAAAAAAAAAAAATGACGTTGAGCTGGATCTTGAACTATGATCAGGATCAACAAGGTGAAGAGTATTCCAGACAAAAGTAATCACATCTGCTAAGGCTCAGCAACATAGAAGGGAACACTAAGTTCAAGGAATAGGAAACAAACAAACAAACAAACAAACACAAAAACAAAAACTCCATGTGAGTGAAATGTATGCCCCATGTGGGCAGGAAGCAGGAGATATAGCAGAAAAATAGAGTACAGCCAGACGGGGCACCTGGGTGGCTAAATCAATCGAGTGTCCGACTCTCGATTTCGGCTCAGGTCATGATCTTGGGGTCCTGAGATTGAGCCCCACATCGGGCTCTTCGCTGAGCATGGAGTCTGCTTGGGATTCTCTCCCTCTGCCCCTGCCTCTGCTCGCACTTTCTAGTTCTCTCAAAAAAAAAAAAGAAAAAGAAAAATAGAGCAGAGCCAGATATGAAGAGGCATATATACCACACCCAGGGCTTTGGACAGAGACTGACATGATCAAATTTGTTCCTAGGGAAATTCATTCTGGCAGCAGAATGGAGGATAGCCTAGAGTAGGGTACATGACCAATAGCATAGGGATGTGTCAACAATCCAAGATAACTAGAATGGGTCTAAAATGAGGAAATGGCAATCATAGGCAACAGAATAAGGCCTCTCTGAAGAGAAACTGACAGATTTGGTGGCTGACTGAATACGGAGGGAAGGAGAATAGTAGAGTACAAATCCAAGTTTTCTAGCTTGGGAAAATCAGTTACTAAAATTAACCAAGGCAGGGGCGCCTGGGTGGCTCAGTCGTTAAGTGTCTGCCTTCGGCTCAGGTCATGATCCCAGAGTCCTGGGATCGAGCCCCGCATCGGGCTCCCTGCTCTGCGGGGAAGCCTGCTTCTCCCACTCCTATTCCCCCTGCTTGTGTTTCCTCTCTCGCTGTGTCTCTCTCTGTCAAATAAATAAATAAAATCTTTTAAAAAAATAAAAATAAAAAAAATAAAATTAACCAAGGCAGTCACTGGAAGGTAGGGAGGTGTGGGCCTGACAGAAAATAAGGAGCTCCGAAGTACACCCATGAACATCTAGTTTTCAGGACCCAGATGGCGGCAAGAGCAGCAGATAGCGGTTAAGAGAGGTCCTGGAAGGGGATAGGATCACCCACAGGAGTGAAAAAAAGAGGGTTAAGAATGGTCTTGGGGAAAAATTAATGTTTAAAAACAGATGGAGAAACAGGAGTGGGGAAGGCCCGGAGAAGGCAAGATGAAGACCAGAAGAAAACGATGCTTCCAAAACCAAAGAACAAGAGGTACGAGGAAGAGTGATCACATCAACAAAAAATAGGAAGGGGTCAAAAAATTAAAGCTGAAAAAAATGTGTCCAGTGGCTTCATTAGCTAAGCCATTGGCAACTTGGATATCATCAGTTCTGATGGAGCAGAAGCAGTGCCCTGCGTTACAAAAGCAATAGCAACTAGTGATTTTTTTTTAAGAGGTAGGACAGTGAAGGGAACAAGGGCGATTGTACCCAATTTCCCCCTAATGCTCAATCAACCACCAAGTCCTCCGGTTTTCGTGTAAATGTCTCTTGCATCTGTTTGTTTCCTTCCTCACAGTCCAAGTCTGTTTCAGAAATTTCACCTAGGAGGCTGCCCTGTGCAGGATGCTGGGATGTGTAGTGTTTGGATAGGCAGAGAATATAGGGGACAGTAATGTATGAGAAAAAGGACACAAAGACACAACGGTGGAGAGTGCAGGGTCTTTGGCATTACTTTGTGCAGACACACCAGTCTTGCTGGTTTGTTTTGGGGCACACTAAGGAAAGACTTTCAAGGTGGGTTGAGGCCACACTGCCGAGGACCCTGGATGCCAGGTTATGGAGTATGGGCTGAATGCAGTGGGCATGGTGAACCAACATGAGTAAGTGAGTGTTTTAGGAAGGTGAGTACAGGCACTTGGCCTTTTAGAAAGACTAGCAACTGGGAGCCTATGGTAAGCATCTATCCCCTCTCATTTAAAACTTGACTCCTTTGTGGGGCACCTGGGTGGCTTGGTCAGATAAGCGTCCGACTCTTGATTTCAGCTCAGGTCATGATCTCAGGGTCATGAGATCGAGCCCCATGCCGGGTTCCTCGCTGGGCAGGGAGCCTGCTTAGGATTCTCTCCCTCTCCCTCTGCCCCTCCACTGGCTCACTCGCTCTCTCTAAATAAATATAACAATAGTATTGTTGAAAGAAAGAAAGGCCAACTTGATTCCTTTCTTACTCTAAATTCTTTCAAGGCCAAACTTGTGACTTTCTAAGACTTCCTGGGCCAAAACCCAGTTCACAGGGATCTCCTCTTGTAAACTTCTACATACTTTACTGTCCAGAGCCTCTCACAGGTAACTATTCCAACTCAACTCTTAAGTTTGTGGGTGAGTAGGGGTTAGGTTTTCTTTCAACTTAGTCTCAACACCTCATACTAACAGCTCAATAAATACCTGTCAAGTTAAAAATTAGTCTGAAAACATAGTTTTTACACACAAATGTGTAAAAGAAAATCTCCCCAAATATAAGCCATCTCAGAGTCCATGATGTGGATTATCTAAGCCTTTGTCACCCAATTAAATAATCCAAGTCCATTTTTCTAGGGGCCAGACATACATAATGGTGGGATGGCAGACTGAAACAAAAATGTTGATACTTAAGGAAAAAACGTTGATACTAATAGTTTAACCTCATTTTCCATCAGCAGGTGGCTGGCTTATCTACTGTACTTCACAGGCAAGGCACCAGCTTGGAGTTTATACCTGGGGTGGTAAATGTATCTTCCCTAAGGATGAAGGAGAGCTTGGGTAGGATGAGTGGAGGAGCCCGCTCTCTTCCTGGTACTTGAGGTATGGGGCAGTCTTGGCTGAGTTCACTCATTTATTTATTCACACATTTACTGAGCTTCTCCAAAGGCCAAGCCAGTTGGCAGGTGCTGGAATGACAGATCCTCCCAGACTCAGTGCTAGGGTACTACTGTGCTGCGGGTCTGCTCCACACAGTCGAGAGGAAACGTTCGTTACAGGCTTTATTTACATGTAATAGAGCCTTGGGGCTAAAAAAAAAAAAGAAAGAAAAGAAAAGTAGTTTTTCACCAGGACAATTCTAAGTGTAAAGTGAATCGTGTCCATCTGATCCGAGGCCGCGGCTGGAAGGACAAAGTTTAGACAAAGAAAGCCAGCTAGGTCAGCTCCTCACCCTTGCTCTTTCGGGGCTCCTGCTTGGAGGATGGGGACAGGGCCTCCGGGGTTATCTGCTCAGGCAGCTCCTCCATGGGCTGGATCCAATCCCCAGTGCTGCTCCAAAGACAAGACCTCCTCTAAAATTTCTTCAGAGCGCGGCACAACGGACGGGCAGTCACTGCGGGAAAGGGAGGGAGAAGAGGGCAGATGTAGGGGAAACGGCAGGTGAAGCTTTTCCAGGAGAGGCTCCCACTTCACTGTCCCCGGGCTGGGTGGGCCCCGGCGCGGGGGCGCGGCCAGGCCTGCGGCCCCAACCCCACGCCACCGGCGTCCCCTCGGCCCGACCCCCCCCCACCCCCCGCCTCAGCCCGCGCTTCTCTCCCCCGCGGCAGGGCGGACCCGCAGCCCCGAGTCCGGGGCCCTGATACTCACTCGCGCAGCCGCTCCGCAGCGGCGGCGCCCTCGGTCCCCGGGCACGACTGGAAACTCGGGCTCCCCGGCGCGCACTTCCGGGTCCCGTCTAGGCAGCTCGGAGGTCTCCTCTCGATCGCGGGTTCTGCAGGGGCGGCTGGGGAGCTGGGCCCAGAACCGCGTTGGGATGGCGCCTCCTTTGGCGTTTGTCCTTACCCAAGGAGGCATTGAGGGAGGATGGGGCTAGATTTCTCTATTTGCCCTTCATCGCCCACGTGGACCTAGGATCTAAATTGGTTGTTCCCTTCTTTCTCACCCCCACTGTCCCCTATGCACCTCATTTGCCGCCTCCCTTGACCCCTGCCGTTTTACCACCCATCCCCACCTTCCTCCTTGCAAACCACAAAGCGGGGATGACTCTGCTGGACCCGAATCCCTTGTCTATGCCTACAGTCCAGCCTGTCCTCTCCCTAGGTTGCTTCAACCCGACTGGTGTTTCCGCTCCATTACTCCATTGCCTCCCAATTGTGCCTGAGTATGTAAGTAAGCAGGAGTAACATTGGTACCAATGGGCTAAAAGAGGAAGAAAAGCCTTAGAAATAGGGTCAAGATTTCAAACACTCTACTGTGCCTGGACGAGTTTGCCAGAGATAGCTTTGATATGTTGAAGCAGGAAAAATGTTAGGGAAATGAATTGTTCATGATGGGGGCGTTTCCTGCTAAACTCAGAAACAGTTACCAGTTTTGGAGTAAACTGGCATTATCTCATTAATTTTCACAACAATCCCATTAAGTTCATACTTTTTCAAAATTTTAGGTGCCAAAAACTGCAGACTCAGTAAGCAAGTAAAGGCAGCCTTTAGAACCCTGGCCAGTTCAAACCAGAGCCTGGAGTCAAACTGCGCCAGGGGGGAGAACAAAGGTTATACCAGGTGGAGATTTGTAATAGGATCAAGTGTGGGAAAGAAAAAGACAGATACTGTCATTATGCCCAAGTTGTAAATCTATAAACATGAATGGGATACAAATATGAGGTTAACTATTTTCTAAAAGTGAAGGGTGTGAATGGGATGCATCAGCAAAATGAAAAATTCCAGTATTTATTTTCTCATTGACTTGTACAGTACGCTGTTTGAAATTATCCTTCCAGTCTCAGATTAAACAGATTCATTCATGTGCCCGTATTTTGAAGGGAGTGTCAGATGTGATGCCATAGGATACAAATGTTAGCAAGAAGACAGATGTCAAGGCTTGCTGACTCCAGTAAGGAGTGCCTATGGGGAGGCAGTTCCTACCACAGTCTAGGATTCCTGATGACCTCTCAATTCATATTTAAGTTCTCCAAAACCAGAATATCCCTCCCTGGACAATGCTAGTCCTGCACTGCTAAATGCTTGCTCCTTAATTCCCTCTTTTTTAGATTTTATGCTAAACACTTACATTCTCACTGGTTTTTATATTGGTGTTTATGTTCGTAACTTTTTGGCACTTAAGATATAACCAGTACCTTTTACATTACCTCATTTAATTTTCATGCTATTATTAACCATCGTATAGACAAGGAAACTACAGAGGCTAACATGCCTAAAGTCACACAGCTAGTAAATAGCAAAGCTCAAACATAGGTATGTCCAATTCGTCATTGCTGTGACAACTACTCTGTTTTAGTCTTCATCACTTAATATTGATGGTTTATGTTACTGTGCCCACGGGCTGGCACTGAACATCATCACATCTGGCAACTGTACTACTGAATGAATGAATGGATGAGGTCACATTTTCAGAGGTGGGAATTCCACTGTGCTTTGCCGTTATGACACCCGAGGGGCCTCCTTTCAACTTCATTCTTAAACTTCCTTAGTTGCCCACATACTACTTCCTAGGGTAATGCATTCCTCCAGAGAGCTTCTTACCTTGAAGATGCCAAACTCTTTCATCTGAAGGCCTTCTGATATGCTCTTTTGCCTGAAATACTCTCCCTGCTCCTCTTCCAGTGGTCCCCATCTCTCCAGTCTACGTCTATCCACGCTTTTGCTCGTCAAAAACCTAGGAATCAAACTTGATTTTCCCATTACCCACCTTGTTCCAATGCTGTAATTTAGTCAGAAGTGACAGGAAATCTAATACATGTCCATCAATCAGCAAGTTCCAGTTAGCAGGGAAAAAGAGCACATTCTGGGCATTGAGAAATGGAAATGTAAATCTAGTAATGGGAGCTGGGATAGCTTGACAAGAGCTAAGAATTTGGGAGCTCTGACCTGTGGCATGTCATTGTCAAAATCATCTAAGCCTGTTTCAGGGAGCAGGATCTCTGACTAGCTCCCAAAAGATACTGGGATATTTTCTCCTAGTATCCCAGACAGCTCTGGGAGCATTCAGATTAATTGCAAACTGGTAATAGTCAACCACTGAGGATATAACAGGGAATGAAGAGCTATCAAAGAAAACTTCTCTGGGTTCTGGGATGTGTCTAATATCAACATCATGATGATGGAAAGCCTGGGAGTCAGGCCGGACTTGAGCCATTAACTTGCTGAGTGACGCTAACAGATTCTTCAACCTCTCTACACCTCAGTTCCTCTGTAAAATGGAGCTAGTTCCCTTGCAGAGGTGTGAGGATTAAGTTTGAATATGAACATATATATGCATGTAGGTAGGTGGATATTTGGTGTACCTCAACTATTAGATTTCTTCTCTTCCCTCTCCTTTAATCTTCAAGATTAAAACACTAAAAACACAAACTCACATTATATTGGACTGATTAAATATTGCAAGTTTAAAGAGACAATTGTCCTCCAGGATTATTTTGGTTTCTCATTTTTTAAAATGTGTTTTACTTATTTAAAAAAAAACACACACACATTCTGCCTAGTCATACTGAAACCTCAAACTATTTATGTGCCAACAACATCCCAAGTGAATAATCCTTAAAACCCTAAACATTCAGACTTTGTTCCCCAAGTCTGTGGAAGAGCAAGCTTTCTATCAGTGTGAAGGAGACTGATCCACTCCTGTTGTGAAGCAGGTTTCTGGAAGGAACTGAGTCGCAGCCAGGAAGGTGATTCCAAGATTTCCAAATGCTTCTGGCTGAGGCCTTTAGATATTTTTTGAAACAGATTCTGAGTATCAAACACACCTTTATTCAAGTGGAAGTACAAAAGCACATTCCTAAACCAAATGCATACATGTGATTTTTACATATTCTGCTATTTAGGGATTAATCTGTTTCATAATCACCAGAAGTGACCATTGGTCTCTGTACATAAGGGCATACACATTCATAAACAATGGAAAAAAAACATGCATTTTTCATTTGCTTTTACATTTAAATCAATTCATTTAGATCTCTACTTTGCCCTGATAAGATCCTATGCTTGCTGATGGCTAAGAGGCAAAATACGGTGGTAGAACTATCTTAGAGCTTAGCCATAAGAGGATTACAGAATAAGCAGTAAATTGTTATATATTTGTTGAGAATCCCTAGTGAATATTATAACATCTGAACTATGAAGGCCTCACTTGCTGGAATGACAATAAGAATTTTAAGTAACACCTGTCTTAAGAAACTTAAGATGGAAAAATATAATAAAATGCTTTGACAACATCTAAAGAATCATGAATTCTTGGCTAGGTGTTGACAGTGACCCTGAACTCTGGACATCCTGACATCTGTGATCACTTTTATCAATCAAAAAACCAAGTTCTTTTATATGGCCTGTAGACTCTTGTAAAATACAGAAAATGCGATGACGAATAAATAATTATACACAAAGCCCCCACACTTCAAATACTGTCCTGGATTGATGGGAGAGGGGGGGCAAAAATCCAAACAGATAAAGAAGCAATCGTAGTAGTTAAAATTTTACCAGGAAGACCTGCCACTCTCTTGAAATACTCTCTCCAGAGAGATTACAGAAGAACAGCAGTATCTTTTTTGAAAAGCTGCATTCCCTTATGAAGTTCTCTGACTTTTCTGTATATGTTCTTCATATTTTGCCCTATCAAAAGCAGACCTGAGCATTTTGCTGTCCTTCAACAGGAAGTATATAAAATAATTCTAAACTTTGACATGCAGAACAGGCGCTGAATGAATGTAGCTAGACCATCAGGAGTCTTGTTGGCTCCCTGATGTCCTTAGCTCTTTTAGAGGGCTGTGGGATGCAGACAAGACAGCTACTGGGTGGGGTGTCATTTGAAAATGTTTAGCTGCCTGCCGCAAACGCAGTAGAGATGGAATCCTTCAAACTCATGGATGGACAGGATGTGGAAATCCAATTCTTTTTAAAGGCAGATGCTTCACTTTAGGAAAGAAGACACCAGAACACGAACATCAAGTAGGGATGGCAAACCTGCTGGTGAGAAGCTTAAAACTAGAAAACCATCATTTGAAGGTACTAAGAAAATGGAGAAATTAACAGGAATCCAAGTGTTGTGGCTGGAAAGCAACAGGAAAGTAGGATGCTCAGAAAACAGCAGACCTAAGAGTCTGTTTTGGAGAGAACTTGGGCTGAGAACAGCAGAAAAATCTAAATGAGCTACTTTCCAGAAGTTAATTATGTTTTTACATGGGTGTATTAACAGTATCTTAGAGAAGCTGTAACAGGAACCAAATTTCAGGAAAAATAAAAATGTTCATAGGCCATATTTTAAAAAATAGTTTAAATGAGCTCCATAAATAAAGTTTATATACCTACCTACACCACCTATTAAATAAAAGAATACCATGAGGAAACAGCATTGCATTCACCAAGTCACTCCTCAGACTATCTTCTTCTGCAATGAAAAAATCAGGGCTAACAATTTTATATAAAAATTTCTCTCCAGTATTTTGATGTTGAGTAAAGCCTGAAATGTAGAGGTACATTTTTTCCATTTGCATTGTATCAGATTCTGGTCTGGTGTGGAGATTCTAATGACGAAAAAGACTTGAACTCCCACTGAAAGATTTGTCACCTTTGCTACACTTGAATGGCTTCTCCTGGGCACGGATTCTTTGACGTTGAATAAGGGGTGGAATATGACTGAATCCTCCCATGCGCATACATGCTTATTACATTCATAGGCTTTCTGCACGGAATGAATTTGATGCTGAACAAGGTAGTTTCTTTGACTGAAGGCTATTTCACATTTATTACAGTGATGGAATTTTATTCCAGTAAGAATTCTCCAATGGTGACTAAGGTATGAAAATAGCATGAAGCATTTACCACATTCAATGTATTCATGGATTTTCTCATTGGTATGGGTTCGCAGATGTCGATGAAGTTTTAACACTGACAAATAGTTTTCCTACATTCATCACATTCAGAGAGTTTCTCTCTGGTGTGGATTCTCTGATGCTGAATAAGGTTGAGCTATGACTGAAGGCTTCACCACCTTCAGTACATATATAATTTCTCCCTGGTGTGAACTCTCAGATGTTGAATGAGGCCTGAATTTGACTAAACGTCTCCCCACGTTCGTCACATTCATAAGGTTTCTCTTTGGTATGAATTCTTTGATGTTGACCAAGGTGTGCTGTCTGACTGAGGTTCTTTTCCCATGCATCACAATCAAAGGCTTTTTCTCTGGTGAGGACTTCTTGCTGAAGAACAAGATCTGAGCTATGATTGAAACTTTCCTCATAATCATTACACTCATAGGACTTCTCTTTCCCATGAATTTTGTGATGCTGAATAAGGCATGAAGTTTGACCAAAAGCTTTTCCACACTCATTACATTCATGTGGTTTCTCTCCTGTGTGAATTCTTTGATGCTGAATAAGATGGGAATTCAATCTGAAGTCCTTTCCACATTCATTACACGTATAGGGCTTTTCTCTGAGATGAATTCCTTGATGTTTCATAAAGGTCAACCCACAATCATTGTATTCATAGGCTTTCTCTTCACAGTGGACTTTCTGATGTTCAGCAAGGTGTGAGGTATGATGGAAGTCACTGCCACATACAGTACACTTACAGGGCATCTCTCTGTGAATCTTCTGATGTTGAGTAAGATGTACACTGCGACTGAAAACCCTTTCACAATTACTACATTTATAAGACTTTGCTCTAGTGTGAATCCTCTTATGTGGAGTTATGTCTGAGCTCTGACTACAGGATTTATCAGATGCTTCACAGGATTTATCAGATGCTTCACATTTATAGGGTTTTTCTCTAGTGTGTATTCTTTTATGTCGACTAAGACTTGAACTCTGACTGAAAGATTTTTCACATTCTTTACATTTGTAGGGTTTCTCTCTAGTATGAATTCTCTGATGTCTAGAAAGGGCAGAGCTCTGATGGAAGACTTTCTCACATGCATCACATTTATAGGATTTCTCTGTGGCAGGAATGCTGTCACATTTACTAAGGTGGGAGAGATCCATTAAGCTTTCCTTATATTCACTACTCTGAACATCCTGTGTGAGATTTATTTGTTCTTGTTTACCAGCAGCTGAATTCTGGTTCACACCCATGTCATACTTATCAGTATCATCAATATTCTGTATTCTAAGAACTCTCTGATCTGTATCAAGGGTAGAGTCCAGACCGAAGCTTTTTTCAGGTTCATTACATTCACTGTCACTGGTGAAGGCTTTCTTGCTGATTGTTATCTGCCTAAACTCTCTCTCCAGGAAGAGAAATTTCCTTAGGATTTCCTGAAGCCTTTCTAATCTGTCCTCAGGTTTAGACACTTCTCTAGTCCCAGGAACTTGGGCAATATCCTTTTTGAGTCTTCCTACTCTCACTTTGTATGAATGTACTTCTTCCAAAATTTCCTGCTTAGGAATCAACAGCTTGTTCTCTTCTCTTGTCTCTCCATCTGATTCAATATATAAATAGAAAATGCAAATGTAATCTGTACCCTGTGCTTAGGGGGAAAAAAAAAACCTCAGAGAGGAGAAAACTAAATAATCTAGAATCTACTAAAATGAGAGTTTATTTACTCTGAAGCACAGGCACAAAATCTCAACAGCAGATGCAAGGGCATGAATAGGAGCAGTGAGGTAATATACAAATGGTTCAGGGTGTGGTAGAAACAGAGGACGTTTTTGGCAAAGAAGATAACCAATTAAGGTGTTTCAAAGCAGGTAATAGGGAAGTAGTTCAAAAGAATTATAGATAAGCAACTTGAACAGGGACCCAGTACAACTTGTGGATAAGGGATAAAGTAAATGCAAAGAATTCATCAAAACTGAAGGGAAAAGGAGCTCGCCATCTAGTATATAGACCGAGCTCTTCATTCTGACTGCCAAAGCAGCTACAATTTGGCTCAACAACTTGACTCTTACTTCCCTGCTAATTCCATCTGATTGATTCTACCTTACTCACCTGAGCAGTCATCTCTTAAGACTTCTCTATTCTTAGTTTCCAGATCAAAGACCTGTAGATCTTGTTCCCGCTGGGAGATCCCATCAGGCTTGGAAATTGGAAATCCTGCTCACAGAGAAGGAAATGGGATGTGGCGATTTATCCCCAGACACTACACAAAGACACTTTTTCTCTTAACTAACAGTTAATGGAAAGAGAAAGTAAATTCTTAGAAGACATTAGGGAAGGCCTGGAGAGTAAGAAGGGCAAAGATCTTCTACAGGGAGCTCCTACTTGTGCTCCAGGAAGAGGTGTGTTACGGGGCAAGTTGATGACTTTGGGAGAAGTATTCATTTAAACATTACTCAGACAAGGGAATTGGTGCATGAGTGTGTACCTGTCTTCACAGAAGTGATCATTTTCACTCTTCAGCTGTTGCCTATAGATCAATCTTTGTATTAGACCTGGTCTACAAGTATTAGACCAGGTCAAAAGGGAAGTCATCAAAATATAACTTCGCTGGACTGGAGGAAGGTGAATACTCAAGCACCTGTTGTGTGGTGAGCTCAACTGCAGCAACGGAATCAGTGAGGACTGATATTCCAAGAACCAATCTCAAGAAACTTCACCAATCTCAATTCGCTTCAGTGAACATGAGGAAACAAAAAATAACACATTCTTACCCATTAGGAGCTTACACTCTTGTTTATTCAACAAACATCTACGGGGTGCCTCCCATATGGAAACTATGTAGAGACAGATATAAACAACTAACTATAATACGATAGAGAGAGGCAAGTGCAATGAAAGTGCACCTTCACATAAAAATGGTCTTTCTTGGCTTACATAATGGACTGCTAGGATCTAATCTCTTTTAAAGCAAAAGCAAGAAGCAGTCTGATCCTGAGGGGGGCAGAACTATTATAGTATCAAAGGGGAAGTTTTTATACGTCTTCAGACTAGAAATCTTCTAGTAGCACACATACAAGGGCTAGCTCAAGCCCGTCAACTCCAAAAGCCTTTTCCTCCACTTACTGAATGTCTACACAATTTATTATTTGTTCCTCTTATCCTGACATGTCACTATATAATGGAGTTTATAGATTTTTATTTAACTGGCTTCAGGAATTATCATCCCTACTTCATTTATAAACTCTTACTAGCAGGGACCATGTATCTTATATCTTGTACTTCTTTTGATTTATTTACTTAAGAGCTACTTAATGAGTGCCAATTTTGTGTCCTAGCGTCAACATATAACAGATAACCAGTTTATTAAAGGGCACTAGGCCTGTAAAATATGACAAACCAACAGCTGTCCTCTTGGGATTCCATGTGAGAACCTATGAACAGGAAGATACAGAACAGATAAAAGAAAGGCATTTACTGTGTTCCCGAATTCCTGCTGGGGATTAATAGTCTATTCCCCTCCTTTGGACGCTTATTTAGTTGAGGTCCTCCATGTCAAATGAAATAGTTTTCAAGTTTAAAAAAAAAAGCATGGCATGAAGCAGCAAATATTCTGCTCAGAATTCTGATAACAGAATTTGTAACTTTTAGCTCAGATATCAAAGTGTTTCTAAGTATTTGATAACTGAAGCAAATGTTGCTTATTTATTCTATATCTATACCCACATCACCTATACACAACAAAAAAAACTGTCTCCATGAGGAAAGAAGGGTTTGATTTTAGATTGTGTTTAAGTTAATGCAGTCAGGAATAAGAGAAAATGTCTAGTAGGCAGTTAGAGATAAAATACTACAGTTCTGGGGGCACCTGGGTGGCTCAGTCGGTTAAGCGTCTGCCTTTGTCTGAGGTCATGATCCCGGGGTCCTGGGATCGAGTCCTACATCAGACTCCTTGCTCAGCGGGGAGCCTGCTTCTCCCTCTGCCCACCATTCCCCCTGCTTGTGCTCTCTCTCTTTGACAAATAAATAAATCTTAAAAAAAAAAAAGAAAGACTAGTTTTGATGAGAGAACAGGGTTCAAAATATAGACTTAAAAGTCATCTATATCGGGGCACCTGGGTGGCTCAGTCGTTAAGCGTCTGCCTTCGGCTCAGGTCATGATCCCAGGGTCCTGGGATCGAGCCCCACATCGGGCTCCCTGCTCCGCGGGAGGCCTGCTTCTCCCTCTCCCACTCACCCTGCTTGTGTTCCCTCTCTTGCTGTGTCTCTCTCTGTCAAATAAATAAATAAAATCTTAAAAAAAAAAAAAGTCATCTATATCATCAGTATCATTAAAATATTAAGCTAAGGTTTACTGCACATTTGGTAGGTGCAAAGTACCACACCAAGAACTTTACAAATTTTCACTAATTTAATACTCATCATAACTTTATGAAGTAGAAACTACCGCTGTACCCATTTTACAAATAAGAAAACTAAGACTGACAGTTTAAATAACTTGCCCAAGGTCACAATAACTAGCAAAGCTAGGGCTCAAACCCAGTCTTTCAGAACCTGGCTTTCACATAATCTGCTAGTAAAAAATAATGATTGTGTTGAAATCTGTCCCTTCCTCCAACATATGTACAGAAAGACAACAGGAGATCAACATACCGACAATGGAGTAAAAAGTGAAAATAAATAAAAAAGAACAGAGAGGGGCGCCTGGGTGGCTCAGTTGGTTAAGCGTCTGCCTTCGGTTCAGGTCATGATCCTGGAGTCCTGAGATTGAGCCCCACCTCGGATTCCCTGCTCAGTGGGGAGTCTGCTTCTCCCTCTGTTCCCCCCCACCAACTCCGCTCGT
The DNA here is from genome assembly GCF_004348235.1 of Phoca vitulina. Taxonomy (NCBI): domain Eukaryota; kingdom Metazoa; phylum Chordata; class Mammalia; order Carnivora; family Phocidae; genus Phoca; species Phoca vitulina. The sequence continues at coordinate 6,339,059 of NW_022589782.1, read as the reverse complement.
GTTCTCTCTAAAAAAAAAAAAAAAAAAAAAAAGAACAGAGAAATAGTGATTATAGAGTAATACATGGATAGCCAGGATCCAACATATTTGGAGTCATGGATGTTCTAGTTAAAAGCAAACTAAAAGATCACTTAAGTGTCAAAGAAATGAAAGTCTCTTTAAAATAAAAATCCAAACTCTTTCACAAAAGTATGAGCAATATTCAATCGGAGGAAATTCCATTATAAAGAAATAATTTAAACATACTCCTGAAATTTGTTTATATTAAAAAATCTGGTCTGGGGCACCTGGGTGGCTCAGTTGGTTTAGCATCCGACTCTTGATCTCAGCTCAGGTCTTGACCTCAGGTTGTGAGTTCAAGCCCTGTGTTGGGCTCCATGCTGAGCGTGGAGCCTACTTAAAAAATTAAAAAAAAAAAATTTTTTTTAAATCTGATCACCTGCAGTCCTTTCCAAAAAAGCATTTAAGTAACTACCATGAGCCAGGTACTTACACTTACAACATAATTTAATCTAATTTAATCCTTGGCATAAACCCAGAAAGGCATACATTATTTTTCATGTTTTATAGTTGAAGAAAATAAGTATCAGTTTAAATAATCTGCTCAATGTAGACAATTGGTAAGATGAACCCAAGTCTGATTCCACAGTTTATATTCTTTCTAGTCTAACATTCTAAGGGTCACAGGAAGCATTAAGGCAGGTTTTCTTGCCATTGGCCTGAATGCCTTTTTCCTAAATTTTAAAGTCAGAACTCTATGCTTTCAAAATATGCATTTGCAATTAATTTTTCCTATCTAAAATTATTTAATCTTTTATTAAAACCTTTTAATTTTTAATTTTATTATTTTTTTTAAGATTTTATTTATTTGACAGAGAGAGATAACGAGTGCAGGAACACAAGCAGGGGGAACGAAAGAGGGAGAAGCAGGCTTCCTGCTGAGCAGGGAGCCCAACGCAGGGCTTGATCCCAGGACCCTGGGATCATGACCTGAGCCGAAGGCAGATGCTTAACAATTGAGCCACCCAGGCACCCCAAAACCTTTTAATTTTTTTAATTTAAACCTTGACAGTTCTCCAATTAGCTTTATTTTTAACTTAACCTGGTCTTTAAAAATAACATTTAAAATTCACCTCATTATTTGTTTTTTTGCTTATACCAGTTATGCTAAGATTTTAGCCACCTGGAAGCTTCATGCCCTTCTTGGTCCTTAATAGACAAAAGAAATCTCTCCTTAGTAATATTGTTCTTATGTAGATACCTATTTTTTTTATTTTATTTATTTATTTGAGAGAGAGAGTGAGAGAGAGCAGAGCAGGAGGGAGGGGCAGAGAGAGAAGCAGGCTTCCTACTGAGCAGGGAGCATGACACAGGGCTCGATCCTATGACCCTGGGATCATGACCTGAGCCAAAAACAGCTGTTTAACCGACTGAGCCACCCATGCGCCCCTAGATACCTATTTTAATGGACTGTATTCCTACACAATTTTATTTCTTCTTGAATGCATGTTCTTTCTGCTCCCAAACTGTACAACCTAATGCCCATCTGTCCAATTTTTCATGGCTTTTTCTGATTGTCATCAGAGTATAAAGCCGTAAGAATATAAAAAAACCACATGTGAGGTCCCTGGGTGGCACAGTTGGTTGAGGATCTGACTCAGTTTTGTCTCAGATTGTGATCTCAGGGTGGTGACCTTAGGGTCGTGAGATCAAGCCCCATGTCGGGCTCTGCACTCAGCACGGAGGCCACTTGGGACCTTCTCTCCCTCTGCTCCTCCCCACCACTCTCTCTCTCTAAAGAATTAGATGGATAAATCTTTAAAAAACAAAAACAAAAGCTCAAAACACCATATGTGGTTGGACTACTTGTCCTAAGGGGCAAAACAATGAAAAAGAACATGAGCTTCAGATTCAGATCTGAGTCCTATGCCTAGTTCTGACCCTGAGGGGATCACTTAACTTTTGAGCCTGTTTCCTCAGGTATAAAATAGAATAACATTTGCTCACAGGGTTATGGCAAGTACTAAATGAGATATGTATAGTACCTCGTAACACATTGGCTCCTCAATAAATAGTAAATAGCCATGGTAGTAAAAGACATTCTATACAAAATCATTTTTGTCCTCATGACATCAATTTCAAAAAGCAAAGGGTATGTGCCAAACATTTCCTGATTTATCAACTTACTTAACAACCAGAATTCTGATAGGCATGTTTCTAATGATGTCAATGGTGGTGGCATCCTGAGAGCAATAAGGCACCTGCCACACTGACCCTGTATGAAATGCAATCCAGACCACTTTCCTGGTCTTAATCTCCGGCACTAAGTCACAGATAACTTCCCTTTGGGTATGACCCTCAAGCCAATAATTCACTTGCTGTCAACAGAACATGCTTCTTTTTAGATTTGTTAATGAAAAATATGACTTTTCACTTACTTTTTTATTCGTTTATTCAGCTGTTCATACTCTGTATGTTTACTACTATATAGTAAAAGCACTTACCCAAAGGAACAAAGTTTTGATGTCTGTGACAACTGAGCTACTGCCATGGGGAAAAGATGTGAACTTGACAGTGGGGCTGCTAAGTCCATATTTTACAATACCAAACATTAAGCTAATTAAGTGTATAAACTTACATTTCAGGTGGAGTCTGCTGAGCCCACAAATATGAGAATGATTTCCTGAGAACTAAAAAATAATTAACTAAAAAGATGCTGCTGACGTGGTCACAAAAGCAAGGTGAACAGGAGGGTCTGTTGTATGCATTTGTAGCCAGTATGTGTGCGTGTGCATGAGTGTCCTGTACTTGTGCAGAGATGACACAGGAAATGGGATAAAATTCAGTCTAATAGCACGCTGTGCTACTAGGCTGACTCAAGTGCTAAGAAGTTTGTTTACTCCAAAAAGTAGACAGGTTAACTGTTGGAAATTATGTAATTATTAGATAAAATTAACAGCAGTTTACAATTACATCACTTTACAGTTTACAAAGTTGTTAAATATACATTCAATTTGATACCCTGAAATAAAGAAATTAAACTCTTTTGCCCTCCCATTTCCCATCCATCAAGGACAGAGCTAAGGAACACTTGATCAGGAAAAGTCATTAAAATGCATCAATCTGTATAGCACCACAAAGAATAAAGGGGACAAAGTCAGGGCCTTGGAGGGGGCCATGGGGACTTAAAGGAGAAGACTAGAGTGTTAAACATGAGGAAAGCCCAGGGGTCACAGAAAAGTCAGACAACAGAAGGGGCTGGTCATATTCACTACAGAAAAGAGAGGTGCACAGCATATGTTCCACATTCTAAAATAACATGAAAAGATCATAACTGAGGAGCTGGAGTTGAACTTTGTGGTTTCTCAGAACACAAGTAGATGACCACCAACCGTGGCTTATGAATGAACTCAGAACTCAGGTTCAAAATTCATCTGGCTGCAATGGAGGACCTCCTTGGCCCTTCCGAAATTTAACAAAGGTCATCTGAGGAGCTGCAATTTTACACAGTGGTGGCATCCTGAGAGCATCAATCAAGTGTAATATCTTACAATCGTGGAAAAGGAGTTTCCGAGCGGGGACGAGCAATATCGATGGGAAGCCGATACTTGGGCCATCTCTTGGAGATTCCTGCTGAAAGAACTGCAAGTGTTTCTCCAGAGAAAGCACTTGCCTGGGTATGACTCAGGGCCGGGCAGGAATTCACACTATGAATCCGGGTGGTAGGAAGGCGGAGAAGTATGCCTACAAAGATCAAAGAGCCAGGAATGGGAAACACACTAAAAACCTTCCCAGTGGGCAGGCTGCCTCCCCACAGGTAAAAAGCCTTCTTTAATCCTGAGCATAATCAAGGAGACAAAGGAACACCCTGGATGCCACCAGCATAGGCAAAGCCAAAAAAAAAAAAAAAGAGAGAGAGAAAAGAAAAAGTGTGATTAAATATATACATACAAAAGATTAAAAACAAAAAAAAGCAGAAGCAGAGACTGGCAAAAAAAAGAGGAAAAGGAGCAATGCTCACATCAAGGGGGCTGCCAACAGCCCCGTTGATGCTGCTCTAGAGCACTACCGGGTGCCTAATCCCGGCAGCCCGCTGTACCACCCAAACAACAAAGGAGAGACTCGGTTTAAAGCTGAAACTTCTGCTGCTCCGGGTGAGGTTACTTAGGACTACCATCTGGATGACTCACTGAAATAGACTTGCAGTGAGTCATGTCTTTAAATGAAGTCTCTCGAACTCTGCCTCTTGGAGATGAATTTAGGAATGTTAAGAGGTGAGGGATCATTCAACAAGGATTTTAGCCTATCTTTAAAAAAAGAATTTCTTCTTCCAAGGAAAATGCGAAACTTTCAGATACAGGGGCACTGAATTACCAGGAAGGAACTGTCTGGTTGTGGATTGGGAGGCTCTAAAGTCCCTCTCATAAAAAAGGAAAAGATAGAGAAGGTGAGAACTTAGGCAAAGCACAAGCAAGTTTCCCTTTTCTAACAGGAAACAGATGCCCCACGAAAGCAGGAATCGTTAATTAAAGATAAGGAGTAAAATGTCTCCTCTTGAACTCACCCCCCCGCAAGAAAACCCACTCCCAGAGGAAATGACCTTGAAGATGGAGGATTCAGAGGTTCTAAGACCTGGAATCTGAACCAATCTCTACTTTCTCAGAGACCTCGCACCTCCTCAGAAACAAGGAAGTAAAGAAATCCTAATACGTAAACTGAATAATAAGAAAGTCCTTACCCAGTGAGACCACGTTCCCATAATTCTCTAACATCACTTCTCTGTAGAGATCCCTCTGAACAGGGTCCAGGCATCCCCATTCCTCTCGAGTAAGGTGCACAGCCACATCCTCGAATGTCACAAACTCCTGAAATAACACAGCCTGGCTGCTCTGGGGAATGAGGCCACTATAGCATCGTGGCCAGAAAAAAGGAGATGACACAGAGAGGGCGTCGAGGGTGTCCAGTGTGTAGCAAAGCTGGGGAGGAGGGAAAACAGACTAGAAACTAGGGAATAAGTTCCATAACCTTTAACATCTAATAAATGCCCATCACAGCACCAGGGATAGAGAAGGAACAGTGTTTACTGGTGGAGGTGGGGAAATGGGAAGGTGGTTTCTGTGAAGTCCAGGTCTCTGAAGAGGATCAATTCCCAAACTGGGGTCTGCTATTGAAAAAAATTCGCGGCAGGGTTTACGGATGGGATGAGGGAAGGGCCACACTCGATCAGTAGCAACAGTCCCTGAGGAAAAACAGAGGGTTCCTCAGCTCACCTGGTACCTGGCTGTCAGGAGCGTAGCTGCCTGGTCTCCTGGGCTTCCCTCATGGGGAAGAGCAGGCACCTGGGGAACAGGTGGAGCTGAGGGAGGAGAGAGGAGCCAAGAGTGAGAGCAACCCTTCCCCAGGGCTCCCTGACAGAAGAGGGAGTCAGTGGGACCCTTCTTCACATCAACATTCTAGTAAAACCAATGAACGTTTATCAGGTACTGAGTGCATCTACTCTGCTCCTTCTCAGCATCAGCATGCCCTCTTTACCCATGTTTAGACCCGTGATTCAGGATTTTCTTATAAAATCTCGTATTTCACTTTATTCTCATGACAGGACATTCCTCTAACAGGAGGGTAAGCACTACACCTGTTTTGCAGATGGGCAAAGCAAAGCATAAAGACTTGCAGTGACCTGTCCAGGGCAATGACTATTTAGCTGACTTCTGATGCTTTCCCAGACACTGTTCTGTAAATTTCAGTAAGCCTTCATGTGAAAGGGCACTGTCTCTGCAACCATTGTGTAAGGCTCCCAAGAATAAGGAATGGTCATCTGTTTCCTCACAACCTTTTCCACAATCCCGCAACACCCCACAGCACTCTACACACCATGGCACTCAATTGGTGTTGCTGACACATAAGTTATTTCAGGCACTGCAGTTGGCCACAGCAATTTAAAACAAGGTTCTTACAAAACAAAAAAAGTACAAGACATGTCAACCTATCTATACGATACATAAAGATGTTACTGCTGAGTCGATATGTGATATGTATATACTCGTACAGGCGTTGTGCTCGACCAAGGAATTAAATGGTTGCTTTTTTGGCCAAAATTAGATTAGTCACAAACACTGCAGCTGCAACAGAACGGCAGGTGGCAGAGCTCGCAAAGTCATCAAGGAGGGAAGAAACTAAGTGAAGGGAACAGGGGGAGAGAAGGGCCCTAAATCTAAGAGGAAGTAAAAGCGAGGCAAGGATTGTGAGATGCAGCAAAAGCAGCGTATCTTAGAAATTGTTCTGGATGTGAAACCAGGATAAAGTGGAGGTTGTATGAATGAAAAAAAGCCAAAGCAGAGTGAATGACCACCACTCTGCCTATTAAAGAAAGATGGGCTGTCCTTAACAGAAGAGCCCAAGACCAGGACTGAACTGAGTCCCATCTGACCCTCCCTTCCAGACCTCCCCTAGGGGCCATCTTCTTATTGAAGTTCCCGGCCTCTCTCATACCAGGCCCAGGAGCCCCACTGCACCCCCGTTCTCTTGGATTTAAGTGCTCTCTCGGCCTTACCCCCATTGAGCTCCTGTTCCATGTCGGTGTCCTGCACGAACGGAGGCTCTGGGGACAGACCCTCAGACAGGCTCTCCAAAGACTGAAACTGGACAGCTGGCGATCCTGCTGCTTCCTGGGCGGATAGCTCCTCCATCCCTGTTCTGGAGGACAAGGACCATCACTGCCGGGTGAGATTGCGAGAATTTATTGCACTAAGTTAAGCCAGCCCATTATTTTACATCCTCAGGACTTAGCAAAGTATCTTACACACTGCAGGTACTCGATAAAAACAGTTAATAATAACCAACCACCTTAATAAAACAACAGAAAGAAAAATGGAAATTATTCAGTTTCAAATATTTAAGAACCAAATCATATGGTCCAAGTGTGCAGCTTTAAACTCCACTAATTCAGAATTTGTGGTATTTCAAGAAAAACAAAAATCAAGAAAGCACAACTTAAAGATTTCTGAGAAGAGTTTAAAATATTTGAAATGTATAGGGGCGCCTGGGGGGCTCAGTCGTTATGCGTCTGCCTTCGGCTCAGGTCATGATCCCAGGGTCCTGGGATCGAGCCCCGCATCGGGCTCCCTGCTCGGCGGGAAGCCTGCTTCTCCCTCTCCCACTCCCTCTGCTTGTGTTCCCTCTCTCGCTGTGTCTCTCTCTGTCAAATAAATAAATAAATAAAATCTTAAAAAAAAAAAAAATATTTGATATGTACAGACTTCTTTCAAGGGTCAAGTTTGTACCCAGAGAAACATGCTAGTTCTGATTACCTTTTTTTTTTTTTTTTTTAAGGCAGGTCCCCGCGGAATTACTTGGCAAACACTCTGCCCACTTTGAATTCCTAAATAGGCTTGCCTAATGACAAAATTCCCACCTGGTGGGGGGAGGGGGTGGGGGTCAGACCCTTCACCAACGCAGACGAGGCGGGCAGGCCGCTTCCCACGGCCCTGACAGTGATCCAGGGAAGAGCTGAGACTCAAACAGGTTTGGCTCGTGTCCTTCAAACCCAAGGACGCCACAGGGCTCCGTCCCGCTTCCACAACCCCAGAAACGGCCCTGGCGCCCTGCCCTCGGAAGGCCTCGCCCGGCGCTGCCCTCCTCCCACTTCCCTGTTAGGTGAACACGCGCTCCCCGAAGAGCAAGGCGGGCCACAGAGACCCAGCTCGCACCAGGGCAGGGTCACCGGGCCCCGGCGGCGAGGCCCTCAGTCCGCCGGGCGTCAGGGTGAACCCTGACTGGGGAGAAACAGGCCCTCGCACCCCGGCCCCTGAGCGCTCCTGGGGACGAAACCGCCGTCGGCCGGAACCGGGCGCCTCCCCCTCCTTCCCGGGAGCCTAAACTAACGGCGACGCCCACCGCGACCCCAGAACGGCTGCCAGGCACTCACCCGAGCGGAGGGGCAGGCCAAGCGGCCGTCCCGTCGCGGACACCCTCGCTCTAGGAGCAGCCCCAGCGTTTCCGGGGTCGCTCTAGCCCGCTCGGAGGCCGGCGCTTCTCAGTGGCACTTCCGGAGGCGGAGTCCGACGGCCGTGGGCAAAAGGCAGGCCCCGGATGAGGGCCCCGGATGAGGGCCCCGGATGAGGGCCCCGTACCGCGAGGGTCTCGTGCTTTTTTTTTTTTTTTCCGTGTACTTCTCTGGGTCTGACCTCCCTCGGTGCTGACCCCTCGGTGCTGACCCCTCTGGCAGCCTCTGTAGCCAGTATACCAGTAATGACCGCGACAGCCCCGGATTTGGGAAAGCGGCCCCGCTGGCCCTTCCGTGGTTCCAGCCAACCCTCGAGCCCCCGCTGGGTGGTGGCCAGCCCACGTGGTGCGTGTCGGGGGTGAGGAGGCGTGGCGGACCTCCTGGTCCCACTTCCTTAAGTCAGCGGGTGGGGAAACAGCACAGGGGTGCAAAGTACACTGATTGTTTTTTTAAGATTTATTTATTTTAGGGCGCATGGGTGGCTCGGTCGGTTGGGCATCTGCCTTCGGCTCAGGTCATGATCCCAGCGTCCTGGGATCGAGTCCCGCATCGGGCTCCCTGCTCTGTGGGGAGCCTGCTTCTCCCTCTCCTCCCCATTTGTGCTCTCTCTCACTGTCTCTGTCTCTCTCTCTCAAATAAATAAAATCTAAAAAAAAAAAAATTTTTTTTAAATAAAAAATAAAAAAAGATTTATTTATTTGAGAGAGAGAGAGATGGGGGTAGGGGCAGAGGGAGAGAGAGAGAATCTCAAGCAGGCTCTGCACTGAGCAGAGTCTCCTGCTGTGGGGCTCGATCCCATGACCCTGACATCAGACCTGAGTTGAAACCAAGAGTCCCTCCCTTAACTGTGCCACCCCAGGCACCCCCAAAACACACTGATTAAAGCGAGGGTGGTAGGAGGACCACAGAAAATCGTGGGATCAGAAACTATTAATGTTTTGGAGGAAGGGACAGGGCATTGAGGAAGTTGGGGTTGGTCAGAGAAATTGATCGTGGAAGACAGCTGCGTTCCTGGTGGAAAGACTGGACCCTACAGAAACGGATAGGTAAAGCAGGGAGCATGAGGACAGGCGCTAGAACAGAAGCCCTGAGGGCATTGTGACCTCCCAGATCCTTCCAGAATGGGTGTCTAGTGGTGGAACTGGATTTGCAAGGGGCTTTAGATATTAGTCCTTTAAGTTTACAAATCAAGTATGATCCTTTAATGACATTTGACATTTCAAATTAAATATAAGAAAAATCAGAAGTGTAGTATTCTACATGCTTTTTCAAATTCCATCAGCCTCTCAGAGATTCTAAAATGCCTTCCCTTTCTTTTCTTCTTGAGTGTCATTGATCTAATGCAACTTCCTACTATGACACAATCTCTAGTCTACAGTATCGGCACAATGGAGTCAGCATCACAGAAGATGCACTGCTTAGTCAGCTGCTTGCTGTACAGCTCCAGTTAGAACCTTATTCTTGTGTTGAACAAAAATATACCCCCTGGTGATGTTTGTTGTTCCTGTTGAGATCCCTGGGACAGTAGATGGCACATTACTTCCTCCTCTTCATTAATAGCTCTTCTGATATTCTAGGATCGCTCTGAGTTTGGGGTTTTTTCCTGAGTTGCCATTTCCCCACAAGTCGTACCAATTAGACTGCTGCATTTCCGCAGCAGAGGTGAGCAAACTGCGCCAGTGGTGCATTTGTGTTTTAAGTTTTAGCTGACTCAGGCAGTTTGCTCCAGTGAGAGTACCTTAGGAGCACTCATTTAAGAGTCCACTTCTCGGGGCGCCTATGTGGCTCAGTCAGTTGAGCATCCGACTCTTGGTTTCAGCTCTGGTCATGATCTTGGGGTTGTGGGCTCTGACTCTGCACGTTGAAGAGTCTGCTTGTCCCTCTCCCTCTGCTCCTCCCTCCATGCTCTCTCTCTTCTCTCTCTTTAAATAAATAAAATCTTAAAAAAAAAAAAAAAAAAAACACTTCTCTTCAGTAGGCATCCATCCCTAACAAAAAGTAGTTAGAAACTAATTTTGCTTTTGAGCAAAATTTTCAACAGTTCTTCAGATGACATAGGTGGCAACAGTTAGCCAACTCATAAAGTTTGTCATTTTTATCTTATACTCTATTGCTTCAAAGAAAAAACTATATGAACAACTATTCCCAAGGGATTGAGCACTTCCTTCGTCTTTCCCATATGCCCACCATTGCACTAGGCATGGATAGTTACAAAAGAAAGAAAATATTACACCAGAATTGACACAGGCTCTAAACAAGGGTTTGTTTTCCCTGACTGCTTTATCTCCACTGGCACCATCATCTGAGGGTTTATAGGATGCCTTATCCATTAGACACACCTTAAATCAAGGAACCCACTTTATGGTCAAGGAGGTGTGACAATGAGCTTGTAACCGCAGAATTCATGGTGCTTACTCATCACCCAGAAGCAGCTATCTGATAGAACTGTGGAATGGCAGGGGCACCTGGGTGGCTTAATTGGTTAGGTCTACCTTTGGCTCATGTCATGATCCCAGGGTTCTGGGATTGAGCCCCGTGTCGGGCTCCCTGCTCAGTGGGGAGCCTGCTTCTCTCTCTCCCTCTGCAGGTCCCCCTGCTTGTGCTCTCCTGCTCTCTCTCTGTCAAATAAATAAATAAAATCTTAAAAAAAAAACAACAACAACTGTGGAATGGCATATTGAAGACTCAGCTCAATTACAACCTGCAAAGTTGGGGAGCTGTCCTCTAGTATACAGTATTTGCACTGATACTCATTGAACCGATAACATATATATGATATTTTGTCTCCAATAGAAAGACTAAGTGGGTACAGGAACCAAGGGGTTGAAACAGGAGCAGCCCCTATTACTATCATACGCAGTAACTCACTTGTGGAATTTGTGCTTCTTATCTCCAAACCCAGAGTCTTCTGGGTTGTGGTTCTGATTTGCAGGAAGAACATTTCTTCTAGGAGCTACATTAAGTGTTCCAGTGAACTGGAAAGTGAGAATATCACCAGGCCACTTCAGGTTCCTTGTGCCAGTAGATCAACAGGCAAAGAACGGAGTTATTATAAAGGCCCCCCACAGTCTCTGCCACACACGCTACATAAATACAAAAACATACCGGCCATCTGCATTCAATAACCTACCTTCCTGAACCTTTTAGGCACTTTAGTGTAGGAATGAAGGGGGGCGGGTGGTAGGGATGAAAGGGCGAGGGCAGGGTTTAGACAAGAAAAACAACGCATAACAATGTAATGGCTCTTGGAGATGACTTGGAACACTGGAAGGAAATTTGAGGAAGTATGTAGAGGAAGAAGTTCTGGGACTACAAGGTCTTCAAGGAGGACCATAGTTTAGTGAGCCAGCCAGTGATTAAGAAGGAAAAGATCTACTCAAGTGGTTTATTGAAGAGTCAATGGGGAAGTAGAAAGAAAACAGCGACAACCACAGCAAGGTCAAACCTCATAGGGGATGGGATATTATTTAGGGCTTGGAAGGTTACTCAGACTATCACCTGGTCATTGGTTGCCTCTGTAGCATGTGGCTCTAACTCTGGTGGGCTTTCCATTGTGCTCAGACTTGTCTTGGAATTTCGAGTGTGTGTGTGTCAGTCTTTCAAGGTCTTGGTTATGGTTTTATAAAAGGTGAGGTTTCTTGATCTTCTCCTCAAGTAATGGTAAAAGCCGTAACTACTGTGCTAACATTTTGACAGCAAAATTGAACTTACTCTAGTAATTACATTATTATGAGGCCGAAAACTCCCTGGTAACTTTCGCCAAGCTCAGAATCTCACCACTATCTAGTACTAAAGAAGTTTATTGCCCATAGAAGAAATTTTTGAAAATACTGCCCATTCAAATGGCAGTACATAATCAGGGTCCCCAGAGAAGCCGCCACTTTGGTTTTGTGAAACCATTCATTCTTGCCTTTGATATTCCTCAGTCTGCATTTTTGTTACGGTTCCTCTTAGACACACCATCACTAGTATTGTTTGATAAGAACTAGAATTCTTACGATTACTGCCATGAATAAACGTGTAAGTATTTGAGCGGGGTGGTATCAAAGGAAACTTAAGCCTCCTTTTCCGAGGCGGGAAAAGCTGAGCTGAGGTGAGAGATCCCCAAAGCCAGACTGGCGATTGGAGAACAAGGCTGCAGTCCTCCCGCGTTCCTAGAGAGAACCTCGAAGGGCAGCGCGGCCCCGAAAGGCTGGTGTTGACGCACTTCCGGCTTCTGTGAGCCAGACAGACGTGCGCGCGCACTGAAGGTTGTGGCCGGCGGAGGGCTGCGTGCTGCTTTTCGACCATCCCAGTCACCTCCCTTTTCTGTCCCAGCACCCCCAGACTTCTCCGGGGTTCACGGTGAGACGTGGGTCCGACTAGGGAGGATGGGCGGGAAAGAGGTGGATGTGTAGAGCCGAGTTCCGCGACTTCCCTCGCCACGACAGCCCCCGACGGGAGGAGGAGGGTCCACGTTCCCGTCCTGCATCCCAGCCTCGGCCGGAGGACGCGCAGTCTCCCGGCAGAGAACAGCCCCGGATCCAAGCGGAAAGGGAACGGCGTTTTGTTTTCCGGCTAGGATGAGGTGCCTCTGGGACCGGGAAGAGGCAGTCCACTGCGTGCCCCGCCTAGGCTCTCTTGTCCTCGGTTTTCACTCCGGGGGTAGCGGACAAAAGGACCCTGGGCTAATGTCTGTGTTCCCCAGTTGTCCGCATTTGCTTTCCTTCTGGTGAGGGCTTTTTTACCTGAGTTCTTAGGGACCCAAAAATGTAAAATAAGGAAGACCCACCAAGCTCCACGGTTTTTTTTTTTTTTTTTTTTTTTTTTTTTAAGGGGACAAGTTTGCTAAGCCTCATGAATGTTTGCAGATCATGTGCTCAACCCCCCAAGCCCATCACCAATAATGGTGGTGATTAGTGTTCGAAAACTAGGGAATAAAGTGATTTTGGACGCAGTAGGAAAAGATTACATACACTTCACTCTTTTCCTTGCAGTTTCTGAACTTTCTGATTTTTAAATGTCTGATTTCAGACATCAGGTGGATTTTTCAGTTGTGCAAGGTAATTGTGCTTGACCTCAAGCGGTGAGTGGTGAAGGGGATTTGTGAGGATGCAATGGAAAGTGTGTTGGGCTAATAGGAGACCATTTCCAGTGCGCTCTCTGCCACTGATTAGCAGGATGATCTTCGACGGAACATCACCAGGTCTCAATTTTGTCCTAAGTAAAATTAATTAGATTATCTCAAAGGGTCCTTCCAACTTGGAAATTCATTGATAAGTGAATTTAACTGAAAAATCCACCTGGGCCAAACCTAATGTCCCATCTCCGTTTCCTGCAGTGCCACCAGAAAGATACTTCTGTTATTGAGAGAAAGTGGCAAAGGACCAAACACGAAAACACAACACAGATCAGTGCTGAAAAGACTGTATGCAATTAATCAGTTGCAGAGAATTCATTGAAAGCATACCAATGAAACCTATTTGCTGGAGAAGTAGGTTGGTTACACAGTGCAATGGGAGATAAGTAACTTACCATGGACACATAATTTATTTCTGTACTTTAAATCTGTGCTATTATAATATTCCTCCCGTTCTTACTCAGATGTTTTACAAATAACTTTATAGTTTAATTTATAAATGGCATGCCCTTCCAAATGTTGAAATACCAGACTTATAACAAATTTGTTGATCTTTCTAAAAATGGGCAGCAAATACTGACCTTGTATTCAAACCAGTGTTTTTTAAATGTCTATGAGTTGCAAGGAACTACATAGAATGACTTACAGGCAACGATAAGAGCAAAAGCACAAAGGAACAGTCTAGTTGAGATAAGGCATGAAAGCATTACAAATGAAATTTCAGGGTAAAAGCCATAAAAATATTACATATACCAAACTAGGAATGGAAACAGTGAGTCTAAAGTTGAAAGAGGACTGGGTTCTGGGATCATTCAAGTAATGTAAGGTAAAACCCTGTCTTTCAGCTGCCCTTGCCCAGAATATTAGCACCACCACTCCTTGCAGGCCTACAGGTCAGGGAGGAGTGACTGTGCCCCTGACCTCGGCCCTGTATCTTTTGAGTTTCACTTCCTCCGTGTCCCTTCATTTTGATTCATACTCCCACTATGAGGGAACACATCTAGGAACATGTGATCGATTCCCCCTTTCCCACCTTTAAAACTTTGACCCAGATGTCAAAAACTGAGATGCCTTTTCCTTCCTCTTAAAAGACCACAGACAGATGGGATTTTCAGAAGATCTATCACTAAACATGGAGAGAAATGAGCAAAGAAAATGTAATAGTTGTAAGGTGAAATTCAGCAACACAAATGGTGACAGAATATAAGTGCTGTGAGATGGGGACCGAAGCGGGGGGGCTATCAGGAAAGGTTAAGTGGGTTTCAGTATTTTTTTAAATACAAATACAGGTTTTATTTTTTTTCCCTGTGCCCCAGTGGGTCATCCTGTACACCCTACTCAGATGGTCATTTTAAGAATGACTAGATCACTCTTTTATAGTGACTAGATTCACAGTGTGGCAGCACAGCTAGGACCTTGGGCTTAAGACTTGGGTTTGAGTAGTGGATCTACTACACTGTGGTGTTAGACACATTATTTAATCTTTCTGAGCTTTTTATTTTTTTTTTTTTTAAAGATTTTTTTATTCATTCGAGACACAGAGATACAGAGAGAGAGAGAGCATGAGCAGGGGGAGCGGCAGAGGGGGGGAGAAGCAGGCTCCCGGCTGAGCAGGGAGCCCGATGAGGGGCTCGATCCCAGGACCCCGGGATCATGACCTGAGCCGAAGGCAGATGCTTAACCATCTGAGCCACCCAGGTGCCTCTCTGAGCTTTTTAAAATCGGAGTAATCATGTACTGCATAAGGTTTCTGTGGGTATTAAATGAACTATATACAAAAACATAATGTAATGAACTGAATCTGTCTGCACATAGATACCAAGACATTGGATTTAGTGAATTGTCTTCATGACTACTCACATGAGGTGTTAGCACTGCACTACAATGTTACTTTTTCATACTGCTATTAAATTTTTCTACTCTGCAGGATAGCAAAAACTGGTCTCCTAAAACATCTAGGACAAAAAGGACAGTCCTGCAGACAGACCCTGTTTGGATCAAGTGAGCCAGTTCTTTGAACCTGAACACTGCTGAGTCAAGGCATACCGCAGATTGGTCTCCCCAGGCCACCCAGGAGATGGAAGGCGTAGTGATCGTGAAAGTGGAGGAGGAAGATGAAGATGAGGAAGACCATTTCCAAAGGGAAAGAAACAGCATAGAATCATCCCCACCATTTCTTAGTCGGTCTACAACCATGAATGAGAGGGCCTTGTTATCATCATACTTGGTTGCGTATCGAGTAGCAAAAGAAAAAATGGCTCACACAGCTGCTGAAAAAATTATTCTTCCAGCATGTATGGATATGGTACGGACAGTTTTTGATGATAAATCAGCTGATAAATTAAAAACCATACCCCTTAGTGACAATACGATATCTCGTCGAATCTGTACGATCGCAAAACATTTAGAGGCGATGCTTACTGCGCGGCTACAGTCTGGGATAGATTTTGCAATCCAACTTGACGAGAGCACCGATATTGCAAGTTGTCCAACTCTCCTGGTTTACATCAGGTATGTGTGGCAAGATGATTTTATAGAGGATCTGTTGTGTTGTTTAAGTTTAAATTCACACATAACTGGATTAGCTTTATTTACTGAATTAGAAAAGTGCATTGTTGGTCAATATAAATTAAACTGGAAAAATTGTAAAGGAATTTCAAGTGATGGAGCAGCAAATATGACTGGAAAACATAGCAGGGTTATTGAAAAACTGTTAGAAGTAACATGTAATAGGGCTCTTTGGAATCACTGTTTTATTCATCGAGAAGCTTTGGTGTCCAAGGAAATTCCACCAAGTCTAATGGATGTATTGAAAAATGCAGTGAAAATTGTTAATTTTATTAAAGGAAGCTCACTGAACAGTCGACTTCTTGAAATATTTTGTTCAGAGATTGGAGTTAACCATACCCACTTACTGTTTCATACAGAAGTTCGTTGGTTGTCTCAAGGAAAAGTACTGAACAGAGTATATGAACTCAGGAATGAGATTTACATTTTTCTCATTGAAAAGCAATCTCATTTGGCAAATGTTTTTGAAGATGACATTTGGGTAACAAAACTGGCATATTTAAGTGATGTTTTTGGCATTCTTAATGAGTTAAATTTGAAAGTACAGGGGAAAAACGATGTATTTCAGTATCTTGAACATATTCTAGGATTCCAAAGGACATTATTGTTGTGGCAAGCAAGACTTAAAAGTAATTGCCCTAGCTACTATATGTTCCCAACTTTGTTGCAACACATTGAAGAGAACATTATAAATGAAGACTGCTTAAAAGAAATAAAATTAGAGATACTGATGCATCTCACTTCTTTGTCTCAAACCTTTCATCATTACTTTCCAGAAGAGAAATTTGAATCATTAAAGGAAAATATTTGGATAAAAGATCCATTTGTTTTTCAAACCCCAGAATCAATCATTGAGTTAAACTTGGAGCCTGAAGAAGAGAATGAATTATTGCAGCTCAGTTCATCATTCACACTAAAGAATTATTACAAGACGTTAAGTTTATCAGCATTTTGGATTAAGATTAAAGATGAATTTCCATTGCTAAGTAGAAAGAGTATATTGTTGTTACTACCATTCACAACTACCTATTTGTGCGAACTAGGATTTTCAATCTTGACACGATTAAAAACAAAGAAAAGAAATAGGCTCAACAGTGCACCTGACATGCGTGTAGCCTTATCCTCCTGTGTTCCTGACTGGAATGAACTTATGAACAGGCAAGCACACCCCTCACATTAAATCCAATCTCCATGAAATTTTGGTTTTGTACTTTTTAAGGGCTTCTTTTTTTTTAGTAGATTGTATTTAAATATTAATAAAATTATATTTGGAATTTACTGTGTTTCATTTTCCTATGTAGTATCATTTCAGGAAACTTGTTCCACTTACACGAATTGGATGTATGTGTATCCAGAATAATGATGTGAAAATATATTTCTGCATATTACTGTCAGTTTTGAAAAATAGTACTTTTTTTTTTTTTAAGATTTTATTTATTTGACAGAGACACAGCGAGAGAGGGAACACAAGCAGGGGGAGTGGGAGAGGGAGAAGCAGGCTTCCCTCGGAGCAGGAAGCCCAATGCAGGGCTTGATCCCAGGACCCTGGGACCATGACCTGAGCCGAAGGCAGACGCTTAACAACTGAGCCACACAGGCACCCCAGAAAAATAGTACTCTTAATACATAGTCTTATACTCAGATCTGTCCCCATCTTCACCGCTGCTGCCTTGCTTCTCCCTTTCAGGCAGAGCCCCATTCAGGTTCGATTTCTCACCATCTATGTACTTATGTGTTCTTCCTTTTCTCTTCTCATTCCAGGAAGTGAATCTTGATGCTAATCCTGGTTTAACACCATCCTCACACTGGGTTTATTTAAGCATGGGCACGTGTTATAATTCTTGCTAATGAGATGCATATGTAGGACACTGTCAGGATATTTTTGTGAAGGGGTCCCTTGCTCTCAAAGGGACACGAGAGAATGCAGTGATAGGGGCATAGTTTTTGAATCTCCCCAAGTCCCTCCTTAAAAACATAGCAACCAGGATAGCCAAACGGAAACTCACGGATATCATCTACAGCAAAATCAGGTACTACCAACAGTTAAAAACTAACATGGTCTCAAGCCATTGTGTAAAAGGAAGCAGAAGAAACAAGCATCTGATAGATTTGAAAGCTGCAAAATAATCAAAAGGTACTCATGCAAAATTTCAGTGAGCTATATTGAGACCAGCAGTTTAAACCAGGAACAGCTTGCCCACTTCAGTAGAGGGTGAGTTTTAGGGATTGGTGATAAACTCTGGGAGCAGGATAGACCCTGTGAAATAGAATCCAAATTGACTGGGCGCCTGGGTGGCTCAGTCGTTAAGCGTCTGCCTTCGGCTCATGTCATGATCCCAGGGTCCTGGGATCGAGCCCCGCATCGGGCTCCCTGCTCCGCGGGAAGCCTGCTTCTCCCTCTCCCACTACCCCGCTTGTGTTCCCTCTCTCGCTGTGGGTCTCTCTCTGTCAAATAAATAAAATCTTTAAAAAAAAAGAATCCAAATTGGCTAAGACAGGGACAGGAGAGACCAAGTCTTATCTCTGTGTCCTTGAGAATTGATTGCTTTGTTTGGTTTCCTCTGCCTACAATCAAGATCTTTTTGTCTCCTGATTAGTGACAGTTGACCTTTGGCCAAATTCCAAGATACAGGTTTGCCCGAGCACCATCCTCATGGGCTGTGGCAGTTCACGATGGGTCTTTTCTACTAAAATCCTGCCCCTTCTGGATCAAATACCTGCTTCTTTTGTGTTTTCTCATGATGACATAACTAGTACACATAACTCACCAGCACCATTCATCCAGGGACAATTTGGAATTGCATCGACCCCTTTGGGAGAACACATATGCACATCCCAGTCACCAATCTTTATCTGGGAAGACACTGGAATGAGGAGTGAAGCTCACACAATTTGCTGCCAGAAAGAATTAGAAAGCTGTGAGGACATCAGATACAGGCCTTTTCTCTCACTGTAGTGTGGAGCACTGTCTAGGTTAGGACTGAGGAGACCTGAGGCTCCAGGCTCCATTTCAGAGATAAGTTATGGTCAAGTCCTATCTCTGTGCCTCCATCTCTTCATCTGTAAAATGAGGACTGAACTGCTTGCTTTCCCTGCAGAGCTTTTGAAGACCATATTAAATATTATAGAATTTAAAGCACCATATAAACAGGGTGTAAATACTCACAGAGGGGTGCCTGGGTGGCTCAGCCATTAAGCGTCTGCTTTCGGCTCAGGTCATGATCCCAGGGTCCTGGGATCGAGCCCCGCATCAGGTTCCCTGCTCAGAGGGAAGCCTGCTTCTCCCTCTCCCACTCCCCCAGCTTGTGTTCCCTCTCTCGCTGTGTCTCTCTCTGGCAAATAAATAAAATCTTTAAAAAAAAAAAAAAATACAAATACATAAGAAAAAAGATATGCCACATGCTGCTGAGAAAGAATTCAGGCTTCAGAACTGGACAGACGAATTCTGTCTCCGATCCTCACTACCTATCTGACCATGGAAAATTTATTAATTTTCTGAAGCTCAGATTGCCCAACTCTAAAATTGGGACACACATGGGATGCCTGGGTGGCTCAGTCGTTGAGCCTCTGCCTTCAGCTCAGGTCATGATCCCAGGGTCCTGGGGTCGAGTCCCACGTCGGGCTCCCTGTTCAGTGGGGAGCCTGCTTCTCTCTCCCTCTCCAGCTGTCTCTCTCTGTCCAATAAATAAATAAATAAAATCTTTAAAAAAAAATAAAATTGGGACACACTACTAAGTAGTTATTATAAATATATTGTATTGTAAATCTACATGTATTGGAAATACACTGGAAGCCAGTGCGTTGTAAGTACACTCCTAAGTAGGACTGAATTGTGTCTCCCAAAATTCATATATTGAAGCCCTAACCCCCAATGTGACTGCATTTGGAGACAAGGGGGTAAAGTTAAATGAGGTCATAGGGTTGGCCTCATCTATAGGACTGATGTCCTTATAAGAGGAGGAAGAGCTACCAGGAGTGCACACACACAGAGGAAAGGCCATATGAGGGCACAGCAAGGCAGCTGTCAGCAAGCCAAGGAGAGGGCTCAGTAGAAACCAACTCTGCTGTCATCTGGATCTCTGATTTCCAGCCTCCAGAACTGCAAGAAAATAAACTTCTGTTGCTTAAGCCACCCCGTCTGCAGCATTTTGTTACAGCATTAGGAGCACGTTGATAAACCAGGTAAAGTACTCAACACAGAAATAAACACATCATCAAATGCACAACAAATGTAACTCTTCTTTTCTCTTAGAAAAGAGATTATAACCCCAAAGGTTTAAGGTTGCTTATCTAGACTGACTGATGGCTTTGTGCTAACACAGTCCTATTTTCTCCCGGTCGCACCCACAACCAGTGATATATACTGTACTTGTAGTATTTCTGGCCAAGGATAAAACAAACCAGTTGCTATATTGCACCAAACTCATGATTTATTATGCTCAGAGGTACCAAGAGACAGATGTAAAGAGGTAAAACTGTCCCTGACATCAAGTCCAAAACACACTAGTTTCTCCATTTTGGTCTTCATCCTTGAATATCCCTAATTTTTTTATCTGCTGCATTTTCTGTACCTCCGTAGGTACTTCCTTACTTTCCTACCCTTACTTTTTCTCCCTGTGTCATTCTGATTTCAAATAGTGTCTCTTAGTTCTACTACACGTGATCTGACAGGTTCAGATCTGTGGTCGCTCTGATTTGTGTAATCTCCTTTTTTGGACCTTCTCTGGGTTATGTCCTTTCTCCTTAGGTCCGAGCCACCAGAACTGCACTTGCTGGTGAAGTCATTCTACTATTTCTGTACAAGGGCAGAAAAACGCTACTGTCGTACGTTTTGCCCCCCATGCCTTTCCTAATGGGTCCCGTCATTAGGTTTAAGTCAAAGCACAAAGCTGGGCTGGACAGGGGCCGAGGGCACCGTGAGCGGGGCGCTTCCCTCCGCTTCCGGCTGGGGCCAGACGCCGCGGTGCTGACGACGCATCTCGTGACCCCCCCGCCACCCGCACACCGGAACTCAGCCGCGGGGTCGACCCGGAAGAGGGAAGACGAGCAGAACACCAGACCTTCAGGACAAACACAAGCCCCAGAAAGCCCACCGGAAGTGCCTCAAATCCCGCCCCCGCCCCCCCCACTCCACTTCATTGGTGTTCTCCAGGAATCCGGGAGGTTTCGCCGTCTCGGTGGCTCTGGGAGAAAGACCAAGTTAGAAGCATTTCCTCCCCAGTGAGAAAGAAATAAGGGAACTATGGGGAAAGGTGCAGGTCACAAGTTCCTTCTGCAGGGAAAGTAAATGCACCACAGTTCCCCCATCCCCCACTGAGACAGACCTAGTGAATCAGCCTTTTGTACCCCCCATTTCAACCAGCTCCCACCCCTGCTGTGAGGCAGCTCCCACCATCTGAGGACAACTTTCCAGAGTCTCTGGAGAGTGGGGAGAGTTATGAGCACTCAACAGCCAAAACTCAGAGTAGCTGGGGGATGGGCATGCCAGCTTGATAAAGGGGATCTGGGCAGGGCACCAATGTACAACACATACAGTCAACAAGTATTTATTGTTTATTGTAAGCCCAGCAATCAGTAGTAGTAGTTCCCAGAAGCACTCTTTCCCCGTCTCTAGAAAAGAGGCTCAAATTAACCCTCTTATCCATGTCATCTTTCCCCCCGACCTTCCCACAAGACAGCGCTAACCAGAACACGAACCTTTCTGCTCCTGGTTACAGTTTACTTTCAAATCCAACTGCAATCCAAACTGACACTTATTCTATACACCATTATCCTATGGAGGAGGTCTATCTCCAGGGCCACTGGGAATTGCTACACATTCTCCTTGGACCAAGATTCTTTTTTTTTTTTTTTTTTTTTTTAAGATTTTATTTATTTATTTGAGAGAGGATGAGAGGAGAGAGAGAGCACATGAGAGGGGGGAGGGTCAGAGGGAGAAGCAGACTCCCCGCTGAGCAGGGAGCCCGATGCGGGACTCGATCCCGGGACTCCAGGATCATGACCTGAGCCGAAGGCAGTCGCTTAACCAACTGAGCCACCCAGGTGCCCCACCTTGGACCAAGATTCTTAATTCAACTTGGTCTAAGTCCTTTCATGAACACAGCTGCCCTCATTCTTGTGGGTGACGGACTGAAAACCAGCCCACAGTTTGGCCTATTTTCTCTTCACTATTCCCAAGGTCCCTCTCTCTTCTCCTTAAGATGTGACTGACCAACAGTTTCTCTCCTGGATTTACACACTTAACTCCTCTTGGTACTAGCCAACTTTGATGCTAATAGAATCAAAACAAAAACAAGGTAGAGAATGCTTCATGGAGAAATTAGAGACCGTATAATGCAACGGGAACACATACCATCCAGTCTCTGAACCCCAATTTTGCCAGGATATAAATACCTTAAGTCGATTTCTTTTCAAAGGCTTTAATACTCAAGATGGGAACAATAGCTGGAGCATTCTAGTGGCTGGGATCAACGCTTCTAGAAAAGGTTCGTTGCTGAGGTACCAAAACAGATATCATGCTGAAGAGTTCTCTCTTCCTTTCACTGTGCTCTTCCCTGAATAAGCTGTCAAACAAGGCAGAAACTACAAATAAAGCTTATTTCTACTGCATTAGTGAGGCTTTTCTCAGTGTCAACGTTCTGAAATTTAACCAAAGAATGAGTGCCACCTGAAGGCTCTCCTTCATCCACCATATCCACAGGTGCTCTCTTGTCTAGATTCTTAAGCATGAAGATGCTAACAAAAGCACTTCTCGATGGGGAAAGCAAACAGATATCTATTCACTGTGGATTCTCCAGTGTTCCTAAGTTCTAACTGAAGGATTTCAACATATCTGTAGGTTTGATGGTTACGTTGGAGAGAATGCTGAAAGTTGTTATTACATTCATTACAGGAGAAGGGTTTCTCTTAGGAAGGCTTCTCTAAAATTGAGTAAGAGCTGTTCTACAACAGAAACATCTATACACTTAAGGTATTTATGGGCTCTGTCCTCTCGTGACTTCTCAGATGTTTGAAGAGGCTACAACTCCAACTGAAACTCATTCCACATTCTTTACATTGAAAGGGTTTCTCACCAGTATGGATTCGCTGATGCTGATTAAGATGTGACTTCAGAGTGAAGCCTCTGCCACACTCATTACATTGATGGGACTTCATGTTGGAGTAGGTTTTTTGGTGTTGTTTTACGTGGGAACACTGGCCAACACTTTCTCTACATATATCACATTTATTGGTTTTCTCTGCAGTGTGAGTTCTGTAATGCTGAATAAGGTCTGAACTATACCTAAAGGCTCTGCCACAGATATCGCACTTATAAGGCTGCTCTTGTAACTCCATCTTCTTATCTTCAATCACGGTCAGGTTCCAACTGTAAGCTTCCTCGCAAATGCCATTTTTTTCATTTCTCTGACCCATATGGAGCACCTGATGTTCAATGAGGCTAACGTACTGAAAAAAGATCTCTCCACACTCATGACACTGATGGGATTTCTCTCTAGAGTGGAGTCTCAGATGCCCCGCAAGGTGGGACCGCCTCCCAAAGCCTTTCCCGCACTCATTACACTTAAAGGGTCTCTCCCCACTGTGCACACTCTGATGCTGAACAAGATGGGACCGCACTCTAAATGCTTTCCCACACAAGTGACAGGTATAGGGTTTCTCACCAGTGTGGACTCGCTGGTGCTGAGTCAGATGCACCCGCTGATTGTAGCTTTTCCCACATTCGTCACACCGAAAGGGCTTCTCCCCTGTGTGGATTCGCTGATGTTGAATCAGATGTGCGCTCTGAATAAAGCTTTTTCCACATTCATTACATTTATGTGGTCTCTCTCCTGTGGCTGATTTTTTGTGCACATACGTGACTTCGTTAAAATTTATCCTCTTTGAAGAGGGCTGTCCTAGTATCTCTTTCATGGGAACTCCCTGCTTTCTATCCAACTTGCCTGGGTGCTCATGGCCTTCTCCAAAATCTTGACCTTGAGAAACATTTCTTTGGATTCTTCCTGAGAGTTCCACATCGGCTTCTGAAAATTCTGAAATTTTCTTCTTAACATTCAATTTTGTATTCTTACTTCTTTTGTCACTGCCTGAAATAAAGAGGAAATGCAAATGTCACCAGTTTTTTGTGTGTTTTTTTTTTAAGATTTTATTTATTTGAGAGAGAGCACGAGCAAGCAGGGGGAGGGTCAGGCAGAGGGAGAAGCAGGCTCCCCACCGAGCAGGGAACCTGACACAGGGCTCGATCCCAGGACCCTGGGATCATGACCTAAGCCGAAGGCAGACGCTAAACCAATGAGCCACCCAGGTGCCCCTGTCACCAGTTCTTTTACAGTAGAAATATGAACTGTCAGGAGAAAGAGGATAATCAGGTGAAACCACGATGTGAAGGCAGTAACAAAGGCGGGGGGGGAGGATGCCTGGATGTGCCTGACGCCAGTGGGAGTCAAAAGAATTTGTCTCATGAAAAGAATGAGATGAAGAGGCTCGCTAAGCAGGATGGTGAGAGTGACTGAGGCGAGGCAATTGCTAGGGAGGAGCACCACACTTCTAACATCCAGGAAGGAGAGAGAGGATTCTGAAATGCAAACAGGACTGAGGCAGACAGACTGAGTCAGAACAAAAACACAGCTGGATGGAGAGAGCAGATAAGAACTGAAGAATGGGAAGCAAAGGACTATGAGGGGGATAGAGTTGGAAGAATACCTGATTAGGATCCAGGACAAAAGAGAAATGAGCCAATAAAAACTATCGTCAAGAGGGTGGGTGATAGGTGAATCTCTGCTCTCTTCACTCTTAGCCGTCACCTGAGCTTGTTTCCCCACCAGGGCATCGAACCTGTGAATGCTCACCACCCTTAATGCTCACCACCCGACTGAGCCACCCAGGCGCCCCACAGCATGATTGACTGTGATCTCTTCCATATATAAATTTAATGTCACTTGAACAGCTAAGAAAAAATAAGTAAACGAACAAGGAAAATTGTTCAACCTTACTGATAACCAAAATAATGAAAATGAATACAGAAAAGACGTCTCTTCTGCTTACCCCATTTGTGGAAAAAAAAATGTCTGGGGCGCCTGGGTGGCTCAGTCGTTAAGCGTCTGCCTTCGGCTCAGGTCACAATCCCAGGGTCCTGGGATCCAGCCCTGCATTGGGCTCCCTGCTCTGCGGGAAGCCTGCTCCTCCCTCTCCCACTCCCCCTGCTTGTGTTCCCTCTCGCTGTGTCTCTCTCTATCAAATAAATAAATAAAATCTTAAAAAAAAAAAAAAGTCTGATCACCCTGCGAGAAATATAGTAAAACTAATATGTGGTGACTGGAAAAGCAATTTGGCAGTATGTATCAAGACCCATAAAAATGTTTTTGGCCTTTCATCCACTAATCCCACTTCTGGGCATCTATTATAAGGAAATAATCCTATTTTTTTTAAGGCATAGTTGTTTTTTTTTAAGGCACAGTTATCAGAACAAAAGAGAAAAAATTAGAAGTTCAACTGAGGAACAATTAAGTGTTGATGTCTCCACACAACGGCAGGTTGTCAGAAATAACAAACAGGAGAGCCAAGCCACACCGGACAAAGTGTGTCTAATATTTAACTGTACCCTCTGAATACACCTACATAAAAATAAGCTTATAAAAAAAAAGATAGAAGGAATACGCTAAATAATAACAGTTCTATTAGGATGGTGGGATTGTGGGTCATTTTTTTTCCTCCTGCTTTCTTTTTTTTTTTTTTTTTTTTAAAGATTTTATTTATTTAGTTGAGACAGAATGAGAGAGAGAGAGAGAGAGAGAGCACACGAGAGGGGGGAGGGTCAGAGGGAGAAGCAGGCTCCCTGCCGAGCAGGGAGCCCGATGCGGGACTCGATCCAGGGACTCCAGGATCATGACCTGAGCCGAAGGCAGTCGGTCCTGGGGTCCAGGGTCCTGGGATCAAGTCCCACATCGGGCTCCCTGCTCAGCGGGGAACCTGCTTCTCCCTCTCCCCACCCCTTGCCCGTGCTCTCTCTCTCAAATAAATAAAATCTTTAAAAAAAAAAAAGGGGGGGGGATTTATCAGAAGAAACATGTAAGAGAGCTGAAAGCAGGTGCTTCTGCCAAGAGGGAAGCTGTGGGGAGGGTGGAGAGGGCATAGGTTTGCCTACTCACTGGACCAATTAAAGTATAAAACAACAAAATGGACTGTGATTTCTGCCCCTTAGCTACTGCTCCCAGTCAGCACAACCCATCTGTCCTACTGCTCTAAGCTCATAAAACCATTTTCGCCTCCATCTATTCTCTGAACACAAACTCCCAATACCTACATCTTTGGGATTTCTCTCTGAAGTGGCGTTTCAGGTGCTCGATCAGATGGGAGTGCCGACCGAAGTTTTTCCCGCACTCGGTACACCCGTACGGCCTCTCTCCGCTGTGCACGCTGTGATGCTGGACGAGGTGTGAGCTCACGCGGAAGGTTTTTCCGCACACCTGACACTTGTAGGGTTTCTCACCAGTGTGAACTCGCTGGTGCTGAGTCAGATGCACCCGCTGATTGTAGCTTTTCCCACATTCACCACACTTAAACGGTTTCTCTCCAGTGTGGATTCGCCGATGTTGAATGAAGTTTGAGGCTTGAAGGAAAAATTTACCACAATCGTTACATTTGTGACCTCTCTCGCCACTTGTGTTGTGCTTACGGTTAACATCCGCGATGGTACCAAGATCTTTTTTCTGGGAAGGGTTCTGCCTTGATTTCCCCACTGCGGGGTTTACCTGCCACCTCTCTACCATGCCATGAAGGTCACTAACTTCTCCAAACCCTTGACTCTGGGGAACATTTCTTTCAGGGCTTCCTGAAGTCATCCAGTGGGGTTCAGCATCATTGGAAATCTGCTTTACGGCGAGTTCCACATTGTCATGCCCAGATTCGTAATCTGAAATAAGAGAAGGAAAACGGATTAGCTACTCCCCATGCTGGAAGAAACAAAATGACTGAGGACGTGGGTAATTATGAAGCCGACATGTGCTAGCACCGCAGGACTTGGCAAAGGCGGCTTTATGCTACTGGGAGGGGACAAAGAATCCTCCAGCAGAAACAGGTCGGGGACAGAAGAGCTGGCAAGAACGTGTCAAACGGATGAAACTGGGAGAGCAGTCCTTCTATTTAGTGAAGGTAATGTCCTCTTGGTGGGGTACTTAACAGTACCTGTTTGTGCACACCTGTGCAATACAAATTCTTCACAAAATGTGATATTGGGTTGTGCAGCTAACCCAGTTTTCACCTTCTTCTTCCTGTTCATTCATACCCTGGAGAAGAAAGATGATCTTTCCAACTTTTTTAATCCCCCAAGAATCTCAGTTTGGTATGAATAAGTCTAAAGGAAAAAAAGTATTCTTTCTATATCCAGAGAAGAATCTAGTACTGACAAGAGCTAGCTTAACACCCAAGAGTCACTGATGAATACAGAGGCCGGACAAACTGCAATCATCTCCCTATGTAACTGGATCAACAACCTACATTTCACTTGAAGCATGGACGTTCAATATGCTTTGCAGAGACAAATCTTCAGTAATTAAAAAACAGGGAATATTATTTTTTATATGCTAGAGAGAGAGACACCAGGGTCTATTGAGAACTTTCTAATAAGATTTTTTTGGGGGGGCACCTGGGTGGCTCAGTCGTTAAGCGTCTGCCTTCGGCTCAGGTCATGATCCCAGGGTCCTGGGATCGAGTCCCGCATCGGGCTCCCTACTCAGCGGGAAGCCTGCTTCTCCCTCTCCCACTCCCCCTGCTTGTGTTCCTTCTCTTGCTTTGTCTCTCTCTGTCAAATAAATAAAATCTTTAAAAAAAAAAAATTTTTTTTTTTTTGTAAACAGCAAGGTTGTTTTCAAATATTACAGAATAATGGTAATGAAAGCTGAGTGCTGAGTGCTACAATGGACCAGGACTATAAGGGTTTTACGATTTTATGGCATATAATCCTAACAATGACCTTTTGAGGTAGATACTAGTACTAACCTTTTTTTTTTTTTTTACAGAGTGAGAAGTTATAATTCTTATTCCATCAAGAAAACTTGAATTTTAATTTATTTTTTTTACAATTTTTTTTTTTTTTTTTTTTTTTTTTTTTTTTTTATTTGAGAGAGAGAGAGAGCACAAGAGGGGGGAGTGGGAGAGGGAGAAGCAGACTCCCTGCCGAGCAGGGAGCCCGATGCGGGACCCGATCCCGGGACTCCAGGATCATGACCTGAGCCGAAGGCAGTCGCTTAACCAACTGAGCCACCCAGGCGCCCTATTTTTTTTACAATTTTTTTAAAGATTTTATTTATTTAATTGACAGAGAGAGAGACAGTGAAAGAGGGAACACAAGCAGGGGGAGTGGGAGAGGGAGACGCAGGCTTCCCGCCGAGCAGGGAGCCCGATGCGGGGCTCGATCCCAGGACCCTAGGATCATGACCTAAGCCGAAGGCAGTCGCTCAACCAACTGAGCCACCCAGGCGCCCCGAATTTTAATTTCTTAAAACTCTTTTACCTTAATTCTCTTCCTAAAAAGACATCTTAATAGTAGAAACAAACATATAATAAAAAAGAATCGTTTTTTCCTCCCCCATTTAAGTAGGCAGGTAATCTCTGTCATCATAGGATTTCTTTTTCTCTTTTACTCACATCTGCTTATGCCCACACATTTTATTCTTACTAGAATTCTCTCCCAACCAACAAGTCAAAAAAGCACATGGTTTTCTTTCTCCAGGGGTGAATTTGAAAAAAATAAATAAATAAATAAGATTAGCCCAATGCACCTCTTTGGTTCTATTAACAATTGCCCTTTTCCTGATACGGCGATTATATAGGTTGTCACACCAATGGGTTTACAGATTTGCTTTTTCCCTCTTTCCCCACCTCTTTCCCATGTACATGACAAGCTTTCTGTTGATTCTCTTGGTTTATTTGTGTAGCTGACAGAAGACCATGCTTCTTGCTCAATGCTCTGCCCAGCTGGTTAGTAATACAATGGTGGGGGGCAGGGGAGACAAAAACAAATCAGGCAGATTTGGTGCTTTAAAGATTCAGGCTCTTCAACCTCACTGCTGCCCTGCTGGCATTCTATGTTCCTAGAGCTGGCTCCTTTCCCCACTCATTTTTCTCATCAGCTATGTCAAAATATCTCCACTATGGCTTCCAAGATATATCACTGTTATTTTAAAATTCCACTAGTGTATGGCATGTTATCACGTTATCATGTTTTGCAAAAACGTGTGTATACAGAATATGCCTAGAGATACAATCCAGAAACTGGTAATAGTAACAGAAGATTGAGAAGCAGGGTAAGTGACTCAGTTTTCACTTTATACCCCTTTATACTATTTGAATATGTTTCACTATGTGCATGTACAAGGTTCTCCAATGTATTCGAACCTCTTCTCTGCCACCTACTTCATCACCTGCTCATTCTCAACAGGTGACTGTCTCCTACTTGAAAGAAAGGCAAAGCTCCTTGAACATCCTACAGACCAACCAAAAACTTGCTGGCAGCCTTCCTCTGTCATCCTCCCCTCGCCTCATGGTGGAAGAGCTGTCTCTCTGACCAAGGCCAAGCCTCCCTCCCAGACCCCCGACCTCCCCATGCCATCCTGTTTTTGAGGGATCACCCTCATCAATGATCTCCTCTTCCTTGCCCCAACATTTCAAACTCACTCTTTACTAGTTCTTTTCCAGTAGCATTTAAGTATGCTTAAAACTCTCCCACTGAAAAAGAGAACATACAGAGGTGACTGGGTGGCTCAGTCGGTTAAGCATCCGACTCTTAATTTTGGCTCAGGTCATGATCTCAGGGTTGTGAGATCAAGCCCCATGTCGGACGCCATGCTCAGCAGGAAGTCAGCTGGAGATTCTCTCTCTCCCTCTCCCTTTGCCCCCCCCCAATAAAAAAGAAAAGAAAGAAAAAGAGAACATACAAAACCAATCTATCCATCTAAGCTTTGTACCCTTATAGTGATAAGCCCCCTTTCTCATTTCCTTCACAATGTTCTTGAAAGTGTATCTGCGATAGCTTTCTCAAATTCCTCTCCTTTGCAATCTTCAAAGAAACTGTCTCTTGTTCCCCAACGTCCCGGACACTCCACTGAAATGGCTGTCTTCAGGATACATCTGTTTTTTTAAAATCTCATTTCTGAATCTGATGGATACTTTTAAAATTCTGACCTTCTCTCTCTCTTTTTTTAAATGATTTTATTTATTTGAGAGAGAGAGCATGAGCAGGGGGAGGGGCAGAGGGATAGGGAGAGGGAGAGGGAGAAGCCCCACTGAGCAGGGAACCTGACAAAGGGCTCAATCCCAGGACCCCGGGATCATGTCCCAAAGGCAGGAACAAAGGCAGACATTTAACCAACTGAGCCACCCAGATGCCCCAAATCCTGACCTACTCAATGCTATTAGGAACACATAGGCATGAAAATATCTAATGTGGCCTTCCCAGAGAAGTTAAGGGGCAGAAATCATCAAATGTGTTCTTAATGTAGGAGTACACTAGAGTTGTAAAGAGACTGTAATGAACAGATGGATTTTTTACAAAATCGGAAAGGACAAATTTAAAACTGCTTGGAAAACAGTATAAAAAAGAACTGTGCCAAGTTCTGAAAGCCTGAAACCCATTAAATGCCTGCAAAGTAATTGAAAAAAAGAAAATACTACCAGGCTCAAATTAGACAAGTGAGGTATTTGAAATTCATTTAAAAAAAGAATGAAAAAATATCTTCATTGCATATAACATTTGTGCTACATAAGTAACCCCTTGAGATGAAACACCACCACTAAGATCCCCACAGATAAAGCCGCAGAGAACACGTACAAGTAAACTGAATAAAAGGAAATACAAATATGTATCACTAGTATTAAAAGAAATGGAAAATTTCAGAGAGTAGGAGTCCATTTTATTTTTTAAATAAAAGCCTGCAAGTGAACTAAAACTCTTAGAACAATGTAAACTGCTGTAATGCTTAAAAGAAATTTGGCATTATATGGGGTTGGCTGGCTCAGAGGAGCATGTGACTCTTAATCTCGGGGTGGTGGGTTTGAGCCCCATGCTGGGTGTAGAGATTAATTAAATAAATAAACTTAAAAAAAAAAAGACAGATTTGGCATTATATATGTATTTCATCTAAAGTCTACCAGAGTGCTTGGTATGTGGTGGTTCTTTTAAGAAAATTCATTCAAAAGAAGCTAAAAGCCATAAGCTCCAAAATGTTTGCTACGGTGCTGAGATTTTTATAATTTGCTCTAGGCACATAATTGAGTATGAGTTTCCAGGATAATTTAGAAACAGGTTCAAAATCTCATTTGGGGCACAAAATTCAAGAAGGGATGAGGACATGTAAAATGGAGATAGCAAGGCGAACGTCATGAAATAAGCACCCATGATCTGAGAATGGAGATGGAGTGAACAACCAGCCACCCATGCACTGGGGAAAAGGGAGACCTCTGATAACACAGTTGCCCCTTGAATAACATGAGTTTGAACTGCGCAGGTCCACTGACACACCGATTTCTTTCGATACATACAGCCCTGTAAATGCAGTTCTTCTTCCTTACTATTTTAATAGCACTTCCTTTTCTCTAGCTTACTCTCATGTAGGAACACAGTATAGGACACATATACAATCTATGTGTTAATCGGCTTTATGGTTTTTCTAAATTTTTTAATTTATTATTATTTATTTAATTTTTTTAATTAAAAAAAATTTTTTTTTTGGCTCTATGTTACTGGAAGGCTTCGGGTCAACAGTAGGCTATGAGTAGTTAAGTTTTGGGGGAGTCAAAAGTTATACACAGACTTTCGACTGCGTGGGGGGGTCGGCACCTCTGGCCCTGTGTTGTTCAAGGGTCAAATGTACTCTAATAAACAGTTATTCAGTGAGGTCTGAGATGCTTTCACAAGTGAGAATTATTCAGTTAAGAATTATTCAATTTGTCAGGGCGCCTGGGTGGCTCAGTTGTTAAGCATCTGCCTTTGGCTCAGGTCATGGTCCCAGGGTCCTGGGATTGAGCCCCACGTCGGGCTCCCTGCTCCGCGGGAAGCCTGCTTCTCCCTCTCCTACTCCCCCTGCTTGTGTTCCCTCTCTCTCTATGTCTCTATCTGTCAAATACATAAATAAAATCTTTAAAAAAAAATAATTATTCAACTTGTCAAGGAACAGAATCCAATAACTACTATGAATCTGTTAAAACCCAAGCCTTTTAGTTCTGAGCTCTTTTATCTTAAAGCACTAAAACGAGAGCATTTGCTGGATTGCAAATACTATCCCCCAGGTATTATCAAGACGTCAATCATACCCTGATGATGACAGAAATGATCAGAATAAGCTGAATAAGGGGCGCCTGGGTGGCTCAGTTGGTTAAGCGACTGCCTTCGGCTCAGGTCATGATCCTGGAGTCCCGGGATCGGGTCCCGCATCGGGCTCCCTGCTCAGCAGGGAGTCTGCTTCTCCCTCTGACCCTCCCCCCTCTCATGCTCTCTCTATCTCATTCTCTCTCTCAAATAAATAAATAAAATCTTTAAAAAAAAAAAAAAAAAGAATAAGCTGAATAAGAGAAAAAAAAAGGAATGTCAATTTACTCTTTCACAGAAAAAAAAATAAGCAGTCACAGTAATTAAGTCACATACATGCTTTTATCCGATGTGCCAGAAATACTTTTTATAACAAAATTAAGATGTCCTAATCCAAGCACAGATGAAATCATTCTTACCCATGGAAGTAATACTCCCATAATTCTCCTTCCTGTCATCCCTATAGAGGGACTTCTGGGACTGGTCCAAATGTCCCCATTCCTCCAGGATGAAGGATACAGCCACATCAGCCACATCTTCAATTTTCACCAACTTCTGAAACACGAGATCGCCACTAAATTTCCATTCCCTAGATCCAAATTTGGAGTGAGGGGAAGAATTGGGAGCATGAAGGGAAAAAACAGAGGGAGGGTCTGTGCTTCAAAGAGGAGAGGGGAGCACTGGGTAGAAGGGAAAGCGACATTCAAGTAGGAACCCCAGAAGGGCTCGGTCTGCAGTGAGAGACAGAACTCCTAATGGAGATTCAGGATTAGGGCAGCTACTTGTCCAAGAACAGACGTGGGTCCTCACTGCGGGCATGGGACGCTGGCTCACCTGGGACCCAGCCGAGAGAAGTGAGGCTGTCAGCTCCTGGCTGTCCTTCAGGGGAAGGGAAGGAACTTGGAGAGCAGGTAGGGCTGAGGGGGGAGAAAAAGAGGTGTCAGTGAGAGTATCTTTGCCCAGTTCCGATTGC
Organism: Phoca vitulina; assembly: GCF_004348235.1. Classification (NCBI taxonomy): domain Eukaryota; kingdom Metazoa; phylum Chordata; class Mammalia; order Carnivora; family Phocidae; genus Phoca; species Phoca vitulina. The sequence continues at coordinate 6,306,097 of NW_022589782.1, read as the reverse complement.
CATCATGTTCTACTTTCGCTCAAGAATCCACGATGGCGCCTTGCTGTTGCAAGGCCAAATTTTTCTGCTCAGCTCTCAAGGCCCTCCACGTTGTGACTCCTCCCCCACCTAACTACACTGACTCTTCCCCCCAAAAAACTAGACTCCCTGCCTTGGTCAGGCTAATCCCTGCCAGTGACCTCAAGACTGTGCCAGTCCCCTGTAAAGGATGCAACCTGCTCCGCCAGGATCAAATCCAGTCATCTCAAAGATTAACCAGTGCCGTAGCTTCCACGAAGCTGAAGCGCTACCAAGAGCCCAGGGCTTCTCAAACTTTAATGCGCACACAGATCACGTGGAGGGCTTGGTACAGGGCAGATATGGCTCAGCAGGTCTGTGGTGGCCCCCATATTCTGCACCTCTAACAAAGCCAGGTGATTCTGGTGCTGCTCCTTGAGCCACCCTTTGACTAGCAAGGTCTTAGTCCACATTCTCTTCCTTCCAGAAGCTACTATGGTTGATGGAGAGTCAGGCAATTAGTAATGCACTAAGTCTACATTGTGTGTTATAAGAACAGGCAGATAAAGCAATTCTTGCCTTCCAAAAACTTCACTGTCTAGTGGGGAGAGCAGACATGTGAACCTCACTTACTTCCAGCACAGGGTAAGGGTAATATACTTGAAATTCACCCAAGTTCCCACAAGAGCATGGAAACGGGAACCTCCAGGGCAGAGAGGGGGAAGGTGGGAGCATCAGGAAAGCCCTTCCACAGGAAGTGACTCTGGTCAGTAGGGTTGGGGTGGGTTGGGGGGATGAGGGTGCTCTCTGGGCAGACTGAATTGCATGTGCAATGCCTGCAGGGTCTGATCTCTAGATGTTGGTGACCTTCTGACCCCTGCTGTGTCACCTCTGCTTGTTCTTTGTGCGAGACTGGTGGTGCATACGATCTCATTGTCTATATATGCCCTGATCTGGACAGATCCACCTGGTATTAATCTTTAACCTGACAGTTTAGGATGTTGCTATGGTTTCCCTGGTCCTAAAGATGTATGTTGTTATGCAGCTTGCTTCTGTCCAAGGACTAGGATGTAATCAGCAATGACACAAAAAGAAAGAGATCATGGTTAGAGACGAAAGCCAGAAACAGAGATGGCAGCTGAAACCAGGAGTGTGGCTACAGAGTCAAAACAGGACTCAAAGAAAGGGACGAATGTAGTCTGTACTTAAACAGTGATTTTGATTTTGAGTGTAGACTACATTCCAATCACAACTGGAATAATAATAATAATTACACTCCAAACAATACCACTTATTTTATGACGTTCCTGTAAAACCTTTTGTTTCTTTAGCTTTTCAGCAAATGACTTCACCCTTCTCACGCTGGAATTAGTCCCAAAGACAGAAAACCAGCCTTTGGTGCTATCAAAGGCAGGAGGAATGCAGCCTTCCCCAGTGCACAGAAATCAAAAACTGAAACAAACACAAAACAAACCTCGTAATTTTGTTGGAAGAAAGAAACTGGCTGGGTCTAGCTAACAGGGCAGAGAAGAGAAGCAGCACCTAGGGACAGAAGGAAGAGCAGCCTGGCATGATGAGACTCTGGCAGTGGAGGGAAGAGGACAGGAGTCTGCACTTGGGGGGGCCTGCAGGAAAGGCAAAAGCAGCACAGCTCGGACTGGGGTAAAAGGATGAATGCAGAGCTGGATTGCTGGGGTTAGAATCCCAGCTCAGTCACTGACAGCTCCGTGACCTTGAATGAATTACCTAACCTGACTAGGCCTCAGCTTCTTAATTTCTAACATGAGGATAACAGTAGTACCTATTCTATTGGGTCAGTGTGGACATTAACCCTTGCTATGCCAACTAAGTGTATTAGACGCAATTTGGGGTTTGGCGTTTCTTGGCGTTTCTTTTTTAAACAGTGTTAACTTGGGCACCTGGCCCCGAGTCGTTAAGTGTCTGCCTTTGGCTTGGGTCGTGATCCCGGGGTCCTGGGATCGAGCCCCGCGTCGGGCTCCCTGCTCCGCGGGAAGCCTGCTTCTCCCTCTCCCACTCCCCCTGCTTGTGTTCCCTCTCTCGCTGTGTCTCTCTCTGCCAAGTAAATAAATAAAAATTTTAAAAACAAAAAATAAATAAACAGTGTTAGCTATTTTTTTTTTAGTGTTAACTATTTTTAAAGGCTGGAATTACATGACTTTTATCCCTTTAGAGGTCTTCTGAAGAAGAAAATTTATTTTAGTATTATTAAAAAATAGAATATGACTCATTCTGTCTTGTAATTTCTATATGGATCCACTGGCCTCTTCTCCACATGTAGGGTACATTTTGAGATCTGAGTGATCTTATTTTTCCTGTATCATAAAACATTTTCCTAATTCATCATCCTAGGAATTACCACATATTTACCAATCATTACTCATTAATTATTCCCAATGATAGCAGAAAAAACTAAAATAGTAAGAAAACAGGAGAATAAAGGAAATACTTAGGATGATGATGTAAGAGTGAAATAAATCATCATTCTTCACTAGTCTCCAAGTATTAAATTCATTGCCCAGAGTTCTGCATCATCTTCAAGAAGGTATAAGACTATTGACACCCGCTTTTAGCTTTCATTGAGCATAGTTGTGAATTCAGAATTTTTCATTTTCCACCCCTATCAGCAAAGAGAAAAAAATTAGCAGCAAAAGACACTTCACTATTACTAGATGAGTAAGAAGATGACATGAAGAGACAGAGCAGTGTATTCCACACGATAATGATGAAACTGAAGCCAAAGGGCAAATCTTTGAAGGAGTCTACAAACAGTATCAGAGGTAAATTTTCTCAAACATAAGAATCAACGATAAACACTCTATTTCTAATTTCAAAAAGGAAATATGACATTCTCATCCACTGAATTATTCAACAGGAAGGACTTCATGAGGCAAGATTTTGCAACAAGATTCTGGACCATCCCATTTTGTGAAAAGGACAGTATTCATTTTTCTAAAGGGAACAGGGACAGTACTGTGTAACGGTATTCTTTCATTTTTTTACAATGTTTCTATTATCAAAATGTACTTGATATAAAGAGGTTCTTATTAAAATTTCCTTGAGAATTATTTTTTATTATCCTTTGATTATTCTGTAAATTATTCATAAATAACATATACATGATAATATATATAAAGTAAAATAATAAATAAATAATAATAAATTAAATAGAATAGTAAATATATATATATAAAATAAAGGATCCCTTGGCCCCTGGTGGTAAACAGCAAAGACTATTTTTTCTGGTACACTGAGGGCTTAATGAATTCCTACAAGTAAAGCACTTGGGACACTTGCCGACACCCAGTAAACTCTACATAAGTAACACTTCTGTTATTATTACCACAGTGAAAGGAAAGCTGGAGAAGGTCAGAGCCGTGGGGCATGTGAAATGGAAGGCCTGACCCCTAAGGGGAGAACAGAAGCAAGCCTGGGGCCGAACCTGGAACACAGGTTCTCCACATTCTGAAATCCCCAAGCTCTCAATACCAAAGGCCTTCCTCTCATAAAGTTACACACTGAACTAATTTGACAGCAAAACCTGACCAGAACTGATGGGAAGCTCTTTAAAGTTTTTATTTAATCCACTCACCGTAAAGCTGCATACATTTCACTAATGTGTGTCACTGTGGAGTCCCACCTCAAATCCTGCTGGTACTGTACTATACGGTATATAAATCATATTCCCTTAATAAATCTGAAAATTTCTGAATTCTAAGATATATCTGATAGCGAGAGTTTCTGATTAGGGTTAAAGACCTGTGGACATGTGCATCATAAATAAGATACGCAGCAGCTCACTTTCACCCTTCATGTGTCTAATACACGTTAATAAGGTTGAGGGGGGGTAGGGGAGGAGAGAGAGAGAGAACAGTCGCTCGAAAGGTCACTGTGAGGCACTGCTTGAAATAAGATTTCAAGGTGAACGACTGGCAGCCAGAAACGAGTGCAATCGGGAACTGGAGAGCTGTTCTTGCACAAGCGGTAAGACAACAAAATCGACGAGGTGGAGCCGGAAAGCTGTCGTAAAACAAGTACGACACTTTCGTAAAGGACTCCTGTAGATCTTCTGACAGTCCCTGCGCTGAGAGCTGTCGTCGTCACGACAGCTGTCCCACGGAACTACGGTGCACAGCCTAGCCATCCTACAAGCTGACCTCTCTCTGAATGCCAGGGACTGGATGCCAGGTCCCCAGCCCTTCCCAAGCTCCCGATCCTGCTGACTGCAGAGTGGCTGCCCAGCCCGAAGTCTCTCTCACACAGATACCGCTTACCCACATGGCCAGGGCGCCCACTTCTAGCCACATCTGTTCCACCGAATCACACGTCCTCACCATTTTCCTCCAGGCGATGAGGCTTCTGTGGCTCCTGTTCAGACTGGGGGTCCACGGACGGGAGCTGGTGGCTGAGGGACTCCTGCACAACTCCAGGTGGCACCATCTTCTGAGGAAGCACTTCAGGACACACCACGATCTAACAAGCACAACCACACCGATCAGCATGTTGCAGGGAGGGCTATGGAAGAATCCAGTAAATTTCCATTCTTTTTCCATTCACTCTTTTGCCAAATATTTAATGTGCATCTACAATGAGCCAAGCAAACTGACTACACAGTGGCTTAATAAACACAGTTTCTTTCTAGGTGAAGATGACTCCCATTAAACATATCCACGCACAAATACATAATTACAAGCTGTTATACCCTAGAAAGAAGAAGAAAGCAGTGCCTTAAGACAGAACAGATGAAACTACTTGAGAGAGGGTGGCCAAGGCAGGCTTTTCTGAGGAAGTGTCGCTTTAAGTAAACACCTAAAGGGCAAAAGAAGCCCGCCAGGAAAAAAGTCAGAAGTGTCCAGGGCAGAGAGAACGACATAAGCAAAGACTCTCAGGCAGAAACAGGTATCTGGTACTGTCGAGAAACCATAAGAAAGCCAGGGTAGGCCAAGTTTAGTGAAGGGGGAGAGAAGTGAGAAGGGAGGTTGCAAAGGTCAATATAGGACACAGGAAGCCATACTCAGTTCCTTAGTGGACCCCGTTCAAGTAGGACAGACCAACACCAAGACCAGAGCTAGTTCCTGTCTGACCTGCTAAGTACTCCATCTTTCCGTTCTGGGCTCTCGGTCAACCCTAGGGGACACACAGTTACTCTGCCACAACCGGTCTCCACAATCTGTCTTTTCTGGAAGGTACTAGCTCAGCAACATCCTAGCAGATACTAAGATCCTGCACTGAGAGAGAATTGCCATCCCCCTCTTCCCCTCCCTTATGTTTCAAAGCACTTTAAATTTTAACCCTCTTAGCACTGGCAGAATGTGGCACAGGAGTTACATCAACAGGTGGCTACAAAACAGTTGCGGCAAAGATCCTTCTGCATGGAAATTTGTGTGTCCTTGTGGACCCGCTCAGGATAAGAGTTAAGATGATGCCCAGTATGTCAAAGGGCACATCGGCACCGAAAAGCAAAGCAGCCCTTGAGGTCCCCTGACACTAGGACAGAGAAACCAAGGAGGAGGGGTAAAGGACAAAGCCTGGGAAAAGGCCTGCCAGAGACAAAAACCGCCTGGAGATAAAGCTGAGGAACAATGTTGGGGATATAGACGACAGGCAGAGAGAAAGGCAAACAAAGTGAGCTGTGGAGGCCCTTAAGAAAATGCCCTCTATGGGCCTCAAATCCCTGACTACCACTAAGAAATTATTTTTTTCTGTGTCCCTTCCAAAGACAGGCTGCATATCACAATGAGAGAGGTAAATGTACATAGCGGCTGTAAATCCTCTGTTTCAAAAATCCTGTCTGTTTTTAACTGTACTTTTGAATATTTATTACTATAAAAAAAGTAGGGACAAGTTTGTTTGTTAATGTCCCAAATTAGGCTTAAAAAAGGAATAATGAGATGTCACCATGAACTTTTACTTTCTGTCCTGATGGAGGCAATAGAAAGGTTCAGACATTCCCATCTGGAGGACAACCATCCGGTATAGCCAAGGTCTGGCTGAGGGTCAGCAGCAATTCCCTCTGCCGCCCCCTTGCCTCATGGAGTGAACTAAACCAGCTGAAGAGCCTGAGGATGTTCTGGAAGGCTGAAGTACCCCTTACCCAGAGATGAAGAATAATGAGACTGCGACCTTACAATGAAGTGCAATGGCTCTCAAGAATGAGGGAAGGGCACCTGGGTGGCTCAGTCGGTTAAGCGTCTGACTTTGGCTCAGGTCATGATCCCAGGGTCCTGGGATCGAGCCCCATGTCAGGTTCCCCGCTCAGCGGGGAGTTGGCTTGTCCCTCCTCTTCCCCCAGCTCACGCTCTCTCTCTCAAATAAATAGAATCTTAAAAAAAAAAAAAAAAAAGAATGAGGGAAATTCTCCAACTAGCTTCAAACTCTTGTGACCTAAGGTCTCATGATTTTTGTTTCTTTGCTCAAAAAAAAAAAAAGGGTTAAGAGAGTGTGACCCTAGCAACAAGAAGGTAGAGGGTCAGGTTATAAATGAGAAGAAAAGACAAGAAGATATAACAACATAAAGATATCGATCCTCTCTAAATTAATACATGATTTACTGGATCCCCCCCCCCACAAAAAAAAAAAAACTAACAGGATTTTTGGAGTGGTGAAAACTTTAAGTAAGCAATTCTAAAGTTCATAAGGAAAAAAGAAAATATTGAAAAAAAATTTGGAAGAGGGAGGGGTAGCCCTATCAATACCAAAACCCTTTACAGAGCTCAAGTAATTCAGATAGTGATACATTAACAGGTAATAAGATCAATAAAACAGAATAAAAAGGCCATAAATAGACCCAAATACATGCAGAAATCTGGTATGTAATAAAGATGGCATTTTATTTTATTTTATTTATTTTTTTTTTTTAAAGATTTTATTTATTTATTTGACAGAGAGATAGAGAGAGAACACAAGTAGGCAGAGAAGCAGGCAGAGGGAGAGGGAGAAGCAGGCTCCCCGCAGAGCAGGGAGCCCGATGCGGGACTCGATCCCAGGACCCTGGGATCATGACCTGAGCCGAAGGCAGCCGCTTAACCGACTGAGCCACCCAGGCGCCCCAAAGATGGCATTTTAATCAGAGAGGAAAAAAAGGGACTACTATAAGTTGCTGGGGCAACTGGATAGACATCTGGGGAAAGAAAATTATAACCATATCAAACACCGTGCACCAAAAAATAAATAAAAATAAAAAACTAAGAAGAGACTATTAGAAAATTTTCTTATAATATTGTAGTGGAGAAGGCCTTTCTAAGTATGGCACAAAACCCAGAAACCATAAATTAAAAAATAAATGGACTACATAAAAATTAAAAACCCTGCAAAACAAAAATCTGCATAAGCAAAGACGAACAACAAAGTGGAAAAATAAACTTGCAACTCAGATGACAGACACACTGCTTATTTTTTTCAAATAGGTAAATACTGTAAAAAGATAATTCACAAAAAAAGGTAGACACATAGGGCGCCTGGCTGGCTCACTCAGTGTAGCATGTGACTCTTGATCTCAGGGTTGTGAGTTCAAGCCCCACACTGGGTGTGGAGCTTACTTTAAAAAAAAAAAAAAAAAACAACAACAAAGGGTACACACATAGACCTTTAAAATACATACTGAGGTCAAACTCACTCATAATATGAGAAATGCATACTAAAATTGCACAGAAATGGAATATTGCATCTTTCAAATTAGCACTAACAAAAAGTTGGATAACATCACATTCTCAGGCTGTGAGCAAAAAATTTCTCTCATACCCTGCAATAGGGAGTAAAAACCGGTATAAGCTCTACCGAGGGCAATCTGTCAACAGCTGTCAAAATTACAAATGCATACGGCCCCTGAGCCAACAATCTGACTTCTTCTAAGCACTTATTCTATAATTAATAACATATGTAAAAGACAATCATTGCAGCTTGTTATAGTAAAAGTTCAGAAACATCCTAAAGGAATCACTTAAATGGCTTTCAATGGGAGTTAAATTATGGTATATCCATCCACACAATGGAATGTAACACAGTTTCAGAGAGGGAGGCAGCGTTGTTTGCACGGACATGGAACAAACCAAGATATAAGAAAAAAGCAAGAGGCAGAAGCGCACAGTGATTTAAAAACATTTGTGTTTTCTTAAAGCATGTCATCTACACGTACGCTTATATATAGAGAAGAAAGTCTATCTCTGTAAGGATATACAGGCATCAGGTGACAGCGGCTGCGTCTGAAGAGAACTAGGCAGCCGGGGAATTAGGGGCGGGAGGAAACTTACTTTTCATAACAACCTTATGCACCTTTTGAATTTTGTATCATGTCATTCAAAAAATAGAAACAGTAATTTTAAAAATAAATAAAATCGCTGACTGTCTTCTCCAGATTAACACACTGGATACTGCTTCTCTTTGCTGGAGTGGCAGGAAATCTCCACAGTGTACCTAATCCCAGGAGAACAAAAGAATATGGATGAAGCACCAGAGCTCAAAGGATCTCACCCCTGCTCAGCAGCACCTAACTCTCTTCCTCTCCTTCCTCATTGCTCCAATGTGTCCCCTTTCGCTCACCTGTTGCCTGCGTTCCTCTAGTTCTCTCTGTATATTTTCTACCACAGCCACAGCCTCTTCTCCACTTTCCGGGTGATGTTCTCTCACCCAGGTCTGGAACTCTTCAGGGAGGATGGTCAGGAACTGCTCCAGCACCAGCAGCTCCAGGATCTGCTCCTTGGTGTGCAGCTCAGGCCTGAGCCACTCACAGCAGAGCACCCGGAGCTGGCTCAGGGCCTCCCGGGGGCCTGAGGCCTCATGGTACTGGAAGTGCCTGAAGCGCTGGTAAAAAGTCTCAAACACTGGAGGATTGTACTCCTGCATCCACGTGCAGTCTTCTTCTTCCACCTTCACTATTAGAAGGTCTTCTTGCTCCTGTGAAGTCTCAGCTGGAGGGTCTAAGTCTATAACTTCCCCAGACTCTGTCATTATCATTCCAACTCAGAGGGATGTCTCTCCAGGTTAGCTGTCACACAGATCAAATCTGTTTTCTGCTCTTTAAGATCTTCCGAAGGGCACTTCCATTAGTGTGCAACCTACTGATATATTGGAAATCATTATTAGCAAAGAGATGACAAAGAGGTCATCGGTACTAAAGACCACTCAACAGTGCAACTTACTTTAAAATATAGACTACAAGACAGCCGTCACTCCACCCATAAAATTACTAATAGAGAACATTTCCAACATTTAAAAAATGTAAAGAAGAGCAATAAAAATCTGACATCAGGCCTAACCGAATACAGTTTTAATGGTGAAGAACATTACATTTCATATAAGTAATAGGACAAGACTTACTAACTAGTCCAGACGCAGTCTCTGCTTTTCTCTACCACAAGCCAAACTTAAGTCAAAACACGGGTTAAAAACATTACAATAGCCAAAACGGGTCCTGTCCTTCATGCCACAAGAGCATGACAGACCAAGAAGAGACTTCATTGGTCCCGAAGAGAAGCACAGTTATAAGTACAGATTTGGACCTGGATTCTTCAGAAGCGCCCCTGACCCCATAGTCACGGAAACCGGGCCGGTCAAGGTTAGACAGAGGACCCCCGTCTGGACACAAAGCCCATCCCCTTTCCTCCAGGCACCAGTCCCGGGGAGCTCTCCTGGAGACCAAGCTCTCGCAGCCACGCTTGGGAAGACAGGTTTCTTCCCACAAACGGAGAGAAAACCGAAGCCGACACTTCGCAACACTTCCTCGCCGGAAGTAAGCAAGTCCGAGCTTTCCCTGTCCAACGGGGTCGAGCCATCAATCCCACCGCCAAGAGCACTTCCGAGTCCTCTCTAGGAATCCCGGAGGTCCTCGCCTCGCAGCGGGCGGGAACCTGCCCGCCCCAGACCCCGCCCCCGAGGAATTGTGGGCCAATCGGCGGGGAGTTGGCGTGCCTCCGGGACGCGGCTGTTCCCCGCCCACCGAGCCGCAGGTTCCCAGCCACCAGAGCGGGGAAGGAAACGGCACCGGCTTCTCTCCACTCGAGCCCAAAGCCATTTAAACAGCCCGGGCTCCTCCCCTTTCCTTGGAGTCGGGGCAAGGGACCGGGCCTTAGCTGTCCGGAGTGGTTGCTAAGGCAAGAATTGCAATGTCTGATTGGCCGTAGAACTTGCGCTCCCCCACCCCAACGCTCTGTGCCCCACTTCCAAGTAGGTTCGCCCCTTCCTGAGGGCCCGCAACCCTAATTTCTCTTTAATTTTAAATCCTTCGTTTTTTTCACCTGCATCCTCGCCCCTCCCCGCACCCCGTCTCCAGACACACCCACCTCTTCACCACCGCAGTGCTCACGGGGCCGAAATCACCGACGTCAGACGCCGAGTCGCAGGAGCCTACAACTCCCATGAAGCCCCGCGCAGGCCACGCCCACTAGCCAATAGGGCCGTGGGTCTCTTTGCAGCCTCGGTCTCGAGAGCCTATCAGAATGCGGGAAGGCAAGGAGGCGTTTCCTCGAGCGCCTCCGCGGGCAAGGCAGATAGTGGCGGAGTGGGTTGCTCTCCAGGCTGGGGAGAGTGGAGTTGGGAGCAATGCATTCCTGCGAAGTAGAGGACTCGTCTATGCAGGGCTTCTCTGGCCAAAGGAATGCCCTTCTTAATAACCTCTCGTTTGTGTATGTGTTTACAAACGCCTAAATTGACACTGCAGTATGTCTGCTGTGGTTTCACTTTTTACATTTACTTTGCGTATGCTCACTTTTAAACACTGAGCCTTTGGTCCATTCAAAATTATCTTGGTGTATGGTGTGAAGTATAGCTCTAACTCTGTCTTTTTCCAAATCGCTACCCAGTTGTCTCATCATTTATGACAAAGTGTCTTTACCTCCCATTGATTTGTGATGCTGCCTTTTTCATACACTAAATCCTCGTGTTTTGTGGTCTATTTCTACATTTTCTATTCTGGTGCGATGTTCTATCCCTGTGATAATATGATGTTTTCATTTATTGAGGATCAGTCATTGGTTTTAATCTCTCTCTCTTTTTAAGATTTTATTTATTTGACACAGAGAGAGAGCACAATTAGGGGGAGCGGCCGGCAGGGGGAGAGGGAGAAGCAGGCTCCCCACTGAGCAAGGAGCAGATGCGGGGCTAGATCCCAGGACCCTGGGATCATGACCTGAGCCAAGGCAGATGCTTAACCGATTCAGCCACCCAGGCGCCCTTGGTTTTAATATCTCTTAGGGCAGATGTCCCCAGTTCTGTTTCTTCTTCAAGGTATTTTTGCTTCTTTAGTTCTTTTCCAAATTTAACTTTAGATTCAGTTTTTCTAGTTCCAGAGAGAAGTCTCTATTGGGATCATTTTTAATTTATATTCACTTAGGGAGAATTGACATTCTTATAAAGGTGATTTTCCTATCCAAGAACATGGTATGTTTTTCCATTTGTGGGGGAAGAAAGCCTAATTTTGGATCCTTCAGGAGTGTTTTAGTTTTCTTCATGTATTTTGCACATAGCTTGTTACATTCATTCCTAAGTATTTTATCTTTTTTGTTAAAATTGTGAATTGAGTTACTCTGGTTTTTAAAAGTATGTCTGTTAGTTTTTGTTGCATAATAAACCACACCAAACTTAGTGACCTAAAAAAGCAACCACTTATTTTACTTATGACTCTGTGAGCTGGTGATTTGGTCCACGCTTAGCTGGGTGACTTTTCTGCTGGGCTCCTTTTGTCTGTGGTCAGCTGTGGGTGAGATAAGCACTTCTCCTTCTGGGGATTGGCTGATTGTCAGTTGGAGTGCTAGGAGGCATGTGGGCCACACATTTTCCATTACCTGGCAGCCTAGCTCAGACTTGTTCACTTGGTGGTGGCAGGTTACAAAAGCAAGAGACCAGAAGTTGCAAAGGTTCTTGATCCTGAGGCTTGAAACTCAGACAGTGTCACTTCTGCCACATTCTGTTGGTCAGATCAAGCCACAAGACCAGCCCAAATTCAAAGCGTGGGGAAATACACTCCACTTCTATTCAACAGAAATAGACTCCAGTTCCTCAGAGAGGAACTGCAAAGTGTATTTCTATACTTTTTGTTTTACTTTTTTGGCCATTTTTGCAATATACCACAATAAGATACTATCAAGAGGAGAGAAAAGGGTGATGATCCAGTTAGTACTGGAAATGGACTTTTCACATAACCTCAGCCTGTATGGCAGGGTAAAAGGTCTGGAAAGAACTGCACTTTGAATTTTGTCTTTATATTAAACCAGACCTTCAGAGAGCTGAATCTTAAATGACACTCTTTTATTTCCTTCACAGAATTAGCTCTTTTGAATTGTGCTTTAGTACTTGCCGCCAGCTAACATTGAAAGGGCATTAAAATCCATTAATTTTATTTATTACAGAGATCTTAAGATACTGTCCACTAGGTCACACAGTGTCCTTTTCCTGGGCAATCATGGGAAATTTCTCTTCCCACTTGGTATCAAGAATAGCTGGATTTCTCCTAAGCTACTATTAATAGTTTGCTTTTACCCAAGGCATGCTGCATATCATGTAACTGATCTTGTTTTCCTCTTGCATTGGCAGCTGAGGCTTTTCGGAGCCAAATTGTGAGCTATCTTTAGCCAGTACATAGGAGTTTACAGTAGGCAACTTGTAATCTCATTTTATCCCTGGCCCCATTTATCCTTGCCCTATTTTTAAATTATTTTCCCAATTATTTTTTTAAAGGTGAGACAGTATGTCATGATAAGAGCCCATAGTCACACAACCCAGAGGCAGGAGCTGGTAGAACCTGACTGGTAATCAGCTGGTGAGCAGACCACCTTGATGGGAGGGGATGAAAAATGCTTGTATTGCCCTCACAGTACTTGCTATTCACTTCCAGATTCCATAATTAGTTATATAAATGGAGATTTTCTGAAGCTAGGTTTGCCTATACTTAGGAATTTGCATTCTGTCCTTAATTCCTTTGCCCATCCTTGGCCACGTGGCCCTACTGGAAGCCTTGTCCCGCAATACTGGGAAAAGAACTTTTGACTTCCTGCCAGATTGTGATAACATTCCCACAGAGATGAATAAGTAGACTTATACAAAGTTTCTGCCTTCCAGGGACTTTCAGACCATTTGGAGAGATCAGATATAAATGTGGGACCAGCTATGTCATTAAATTATTATATATTGCTCCAAATTTCTAGAATGACAAACCTGAGCCTTGAGAATAATGAAGTTGTTTCTCTAGAAGTGGATTTGTCATAAAGATAAATCCTGAAAAATCTGCCTTCGCCTCTTTCATGCCCTGTTAATGTCTAACCAAAACAGATCCCAAACAGACTAGTACAGCCACTTACCTGCTAAAGCATAAAGTAGGGGTTGACTCCCTGTGCTTTTGCACAACTTTTGGATAAATCATTAGCTTGTAATTTAAACTTTAGTCCATAGAGATGTCTTATGGAATTCTGACCTTGCTTGGGACTTTGCATTCATAAATCAGGATATTAATTGTACTCATTTAAATAGATAAATTTTTAAAATGAATTTACCTACAACATATAATTTGGATAATTCTTCACTTGTTAAATAAATAATGCAGATGATTTAATGTAAATGTTAAACCAATGCACAGTATTTTTCATTTCAATTGCATGATTTCTTTTCTGAACATTGTTAAAGTATAAATGGATATGAAACATGTAAAACATGACTATTGTATTTTTATTATATATTGTTTCTTGAAGCAAGAAAAAAAACTACTAGAAAAATCTTTCTCTATTAAATAGCTAGATCGTGGGGCGCCTGGGTGGCTCAGTCGTTAAGCGTCTGCCTTTGGTGCGGGTCATGATCCCAGGATCCTGGGATCGAGCCCCGCATTGGGCTCCCTGCTCGGTGGGAAGCCTGCTTCTCCCTCTCCCGCTCCCCCTACTTGTGTTCCCTCTCTTGCTGTCTCTCTCTCTGTCAAACAAATAAAATCTTTAAAAATAAATAAATAAGTAGTTAGATTGTTTTCTGCTTCTGACTTTTCTGACTACACGGGATCCAAAGGTTAAGCTATTTCCACGATACTTAAATAAGTCTTTGGTATTTATATTTTCAAACACACTATAATAAGCTGCAGTCACATAATAGAGTCCTGGGGTCAAAATCATATCATCATAAAATATTTTTAAATGAAGTTTAAAAATGACCAAAATTCCTGTTGCAAACTGAATTAAAGTTTAGTTTCAAATGCTTGGAGGCAAGATACCTGTGGTGGAGCTCCATTCCTTCCACAGTTTCCCCTGAAATACAACTCTGCTTCACATTGTCACGCAAAATATTTATGTGTCCCGATAAAGACAAAGGGCATCTATTTACACACAATATTTAAATTTTGTACTGGTCAGAAAGGTTCATCTGATCACTGCTTCTCAATTCATGTGTATACAAATCACCTGGGGATATTTTTAAAATACAGATTCTGAGGTGCCTGGGTGGCTCAGTCCGTTAAGCCTCTGCCTTCGGATCAGGTCTTGATCCCAGGGTTCTGGGATTGAGCCCAGAGTCAAGCTCCCTGCTCAGCAAGGAGCCTGCTTTTCCCTCTCCCGCTCCCCCTGCTTGTGTTCCCTCTCTCGCTGCCTCTCTGTCAAATTACATAAATAAAATCTTAAAGAAAATAATAAAATAAAATATGTCTTCAGCCCACATGGACATTTTAAGCTTTAATCTCCTGGGTGAAGTCTTTCACCGTACCCTCCCCATCAGCCATGACTGATTATTTTCACCCCGGTCATACAAATGTACTGTTCATACATGCCAAAGTATTGCATTTACCACCCTGTCCTGTAACGATCTAAGTGTCTGACTCTCTTAGGAGACTGAGGATAGAGACTATGTTTACTCAGTTTTGTAATTATAGTGTCAAGCAGGATGCCTGGGCGTGTAGCAGTTACTCTACAAAGCTTTCTTGTATAAATACCATATGGATGGATAATTGTTTACCACGCACTGTACAGTTAGAGTTTTATCTTTTCCTGCAACAAAATTTACAAAACTTTATTCACGGACAATGTGTTTAAAAATGACATTCAAGTTGTAAAATGAGAGTATCATTTAGTTCTGTTGAGCTAAACGACTGTAAGCCCCTCCAGGAGGGTACCCACACAGTATCTCTGGAAGGGGCGGGACGGCAAACCACCGAGATGGACCTCACTCCTCCGGGGCGCCTAGAGAGGCCCCGGAAATGCCCGGGAGGGAAGGGCACTGCAGGGAGTCGGTGACGCACTTCCGGCCTGGTTTTTTAGTACTTTTTGTCACTAGGCGTAGCGGATTGTGGGTGGAATACCTGCGGGTGGGAGGAGTACCGGAGGGGTCGGGCAGGGTAGGGCCCCGCTGGGGACGGGATAGTCGGGAGCCGCTGCTCTGGGGAAGTCTGATGAGTTCTGGGGCTTTTTGCAGGGTTTGCTGTCTTGTCCCCTGAAGGCAGAACTCCGGGAAAGTCAGCACGCGCCGGAGGAAGATGAGTTCGAGCTTGACCGCGAGTCAAGTCCCTGACGCTGAGGCAGGAGCCTGGATGGCAGCTGCGAGGTCCAGGGTCGCCGCGCCGTCTCTGCGTGATGGGCTTTTGATAGTGAAAATGGAGGAAGACTCACCCGGAGGTCAGGAGCCCGACGCGCCTGGGGACTGTCAGGATCCGGAAAAGTCGCGACAGCGTTTTAGGCGGTTCCGTTACCAGGAGGTGGCTGGACCCGAAGAGGCGCTAAGCCGGCTCAGGGAACTTTGTCGCCGGTGGCTGAGGCCCGAGATGCACTCGAAGGAGCAGATCCTGGAACTGCTGGTGCTGGAGCAGTTCCTGAGCATCCTGCCCCAAGAGCTCCAGGCTTGGGTGCGGAGGAACTGCCCGCAGAGCGGGGAGAAGGCTGCGGCCGCGGTGCGCGCTTTTCAGAGAGCGCTTGATGGGGCCTCACCCCAGGTGAGGAGTGAAAGTGTTCTGGTGGCGGGGGTGTAGGGAATAGAGGTATACGGGATGCTGTGAGTTTCAGACCTTCTTTCCTTACTACATTTTGTCCTGACTTCAGGATGTGCATGAAACTTTCTTTTCGTAGGAAACAGTGACAAGTAAATCTATCCGGGAGATGATCCTTGAGTTATAGACCTCTGAGCACAAAACCAACGTGGGAGCATTGTTTACCCATTGTAAGACACCCTGTTGTCTAACTAGATTATTTGGGGAAGAAAGGTGACAGGTGGAACGTGGCTTCATGTCGTTAACTACTTAGGCTAGAACAGCAATTCTCTACCACTTTGTTTTACTTTTTAGAAGTTTAGCGACCCCCGTCCTCCTACAGTTGATAACGGTATTCCAGAGAGGCGAGAGGGCTATAATGGAGTTTACTGATCATGCCTATGTGGTGAAGCCTCCATAAAAATCCCAATAGTGTGAGATTCAGAGGGCTTCCAACTGGTGAACACATCCTTATCCCCAGACGGTGAAAAACCCCAACTCTTTGGGGACAGAAGCTCCTGGGCTCCTGACCACCCAGATCTCACTATGTATTTCTTCGTGTGGCTGTTCATCTGTATCCTTTATCATATCTTTTTGTAATAAACTGGTAAATCTAAGTGTTTCCCTATGTACTGTGAGCTCTTCAAGCAAAGAGTCGAATTGGTAGGGGGAGGTCATGGGAACCTCTGATTTGTGGCCAAGTCAGACAGGAATTGTGGGTAACCTGGAGACCTACTACTTGCGGTTGGCTTCCAAAGTTGGGAGGGGAGGATAGTCTTGTGGGACCGGGCCCTTACCCTGTGGGATCTGACTCTATATCCAGGTAGATAGTATCAGAATTGAGTTAAACTTTAGGACACCCAGCTGGTATTACAGAATTGCCTGATATGTGAAAACCCCTACATCTGGTGTCAGAAGTGAAGTATTATAGTGAAAATATTCAGAGTATTGAAAGTAGAAGAGACACACAGGAGTGTGATTTTCCTTTACAAGGAAGCAGAGGCAAGGCTCAGGAAAAAACAAATTTTATTATACTCAGATCTTAGAAACAGGAGGCACAGCATGACACTCAGAGCTTCCTGGGAAGGACACTTGGGGTGGTCAGGAGGCAGAAAACTGGAGGAAAGGGAAAGGTTTAGGCCAGAGCCTGTACTGAGGTTTCCCAGGGAAAGACAAGGCAGGGCAGGGGGAACAGTTTAGAATTGGTTGATTTGAATAATTTCAGCAGTCTCTAACCTATAGGGCTGGTCCCTAGTTGGTTTGACACCTGGTTCTAGAATGAAGAAGATAGAGTATGCAGGCAGGTAGAGGAGGTATGGCTTGAGATTAAGTAGTCTTGGCTGAGGCTTTTGCTCTAAGAATTGACTAGTTGTGGGAAGGGCAGTCTCCCTAGCCAGAAAGATTTTTTTTTTTTAAGATGTCAAAACTTAACATATAGAAAATTTAAAAATATATTTCCCTTTCCTGTCGTTTAGTGAGAGATCCTTAGAGTCCATTTGTGACCCATCACTGAAACCTAGACTGACATCTCTCCACACCAATGTTAGAACCTTCCCTTTCCAAGAACTGTGGCTTTACCTTCTGTGAATGGTCAACTTACATTTAAATAAGCTACCTCAAAAGATCATCTTGCTGGATAATTATCTTATTGTGCAATGGTCAAGGGAAGGGAAAGTAAATTTTATTGAACACCTGCTGTCAGTGAGCTACCTTCACCTTCTTAAATTATTTGTATGCATTTCACACATGAGGTAACCGAGTCTCAGAGGCAGCACTGCAATTTGGGACTTCCTGCTTACCTGTATATTTTTAATCTATATCAGATTTCCTATTTGATAAATCACAGTGATATAACTCAAAGATTTTGCTCTTTCCCCACATTAGTGTGGACAGTCCACAGAAAAGCTTTTCAGGATTGCAAGAGAATTTCAGCCTCTGTCTTTGTTCCTTTGAAACTCCAGTCAGTACAAGACTCACTGGAAAAGACTCAACAGCCATGGTTGTTAACTTGATTCCCGGGGCTTTCTGCTCAGTGTTTGCAGACTCCTCTGGAGTCTGGTCTCATCCTGAGATGAGTGGTCACTTATGCTGTCCTGGGACAGCAGGCACTGAGTAGAGGTCTCATGTTGTTTCAGGAGTTGGTGACGGTTGAGAATATGGCTGTGTCTCTAACCTGGGAGGAGTGGGACCGTCTGGACCCAGCTCAGAGGGACTTCTGCCCGGAGAGCGCACTGAAGGACTGTAGAAACACGGTCTCGCTGGTCTCGCTGAGTAAGTGCTGACTTTGTTTCAAGCTGTGTGTGATTTGTGGAGGGCCAGTCACACACCCAGGTTGAGATCTGTTAGCATCTCTTTTGTGACCCAACAGGACCTTGCTGTTCTGTATTGTTAGATGATAGATTCAGCTTTTTATTTTGGTTCATTTTAAATAAAATACATACAGAAAAAATATAAAAAATATAATGGGCACCTGTGTATCTACCACCCGGGTTTATCAAATTCTAATATTTCAGTATTTTAATATATTCCTGTATGATTCTTTTGCACCTTGCCTTTTTTTTTTTCAGCGTTACATTTTTGGGATTTATCCATGTCGACACATGTAGCTCTCGTTCAGTCATTTTAACACTTGTCTATTTCACTGTATGAATAGTGCAGAATTCATTTATCCACTGTCCTATCAATGGACATCAAAGCTTCTAGTTTTTCACCGTTACAAATAGCATCACATCAAAGATTCTTGAATCATTCTGTGTTCATTTATAGGAACTCCTAAAGAGAGTAGACTTAGGCATGTTTGCCCATCTTGCTGTTCAGGACTATAACCAGTTTGGGCTCCTACCAGCAATATGTGAGAATTCTTTCTCTGCATCCTTGTCAACATTTGCTGTTCAGCTGATGGCGTGATGTCGTAACACAGTAGCTCACATGTTCCTTTTGAAATATTACATTACATCACACATCTGCTCAGAACCTGCATTGGTTCTGTTTCACGCAGAGTAAAAGCCTAATGTGACAAGGCCCCGTCACCCTGCCCACTCCTCTCCTACTCTGCCCCTCACTCACCGTGCTTCAGCCCCACTGACCTTGCCGCTCTTTGAACATGGTGGGCATCCTGCCTCCTGTTCTTTCTCTATTTGATCCCTCTGCCTGGAATAATCTTCCTCCAGATCTCCACTAAGCAAACTCCCTGACTTGTTTCAAGTCTTTGCTCAGATTTCAGTCTTCAGTGAGGCCTGACCTGACCATCGTGTTTAATACTGCAGTTTGCCTTCACTGTCTCCTTCTCCCACACTGCTGACTGATCCCTTAACTTCCTCGACTTGGTCCATAGCATTTGTCACCCTCTGACTTCTTATATAATTTATGTTATGTTTATTTTATTGTCTGACCGCCCCTTCTAGAATGTAAACTCCACAAGGTTGGGGGGATTTTGTCTGCTTGGTTCTAATATATCCCAAGCCCTTGGAATAGTGCTTGGCACACAGTAGGCGCCTAATAAATACTAGGTGGATTAATGAATGAATGGTATCTTATTGTTTTAACTTGCATTTCCCTGATCCCTACTGGGTTAAAGATCTTTTCAGATTTTTGTTTGGAACATTCTATGAATTGCCTGTTTATATCCTATCTCCCTTCCTTTCCTGTGTTATTTTTTTAATTGCTTTGTGGCAGTTCTTTGTATTTTTGATATTAACTCTTTGTTGTTTTACTGGTTATATAAGTGGCTTTTCTTTTCACAATGACATCTTTAGTTATATAGAATTTAAAAATTTTAATATACGGTTGACTCGTACATGCAGGGGTTAGGGGTACCAGCCCCTTCCCCCCCACAGTCAAAACTCCACATATAACTTTTAACTCCCCAAAAACTTAATTACTCATAGCCTACCATTGACTGGAAGCCTTACGGATAACATAAACAGTCGATTAACACGTATTTTGTATGTTACATGTATTACCTACGATGTTCTTAAGAAAATCATAACGGGGGCACCTGGGTGGCTCAGTCGTCAAGCGTCTGCCTTCAGCTCAGTTCATGATCCCAGGGTCCTGAGATTGAGCCCCACATCGGGCTCCTTGCTCAGTGGGAAGCCTGCTTCTCCCTCTCCCACTCCCCCCTGCTTGTGTTTCCTCTCTCAGTGTCTCTCTCTCTGTCAAAAAAATAAATTAAAAATCTTAAAAAAAAAATGCATTCAACATGCACAAAAAAAATCCTTCTTAAAGAAAATCATAAGGAAGAGAAAATACTCTTACAGTATTGTACTCTCTTTACCAAAAAAATCTGTACATGAGTGGGCCTGCACAGTTTAAACACTTGTTCGAGGGTCAGCTATGCTCAGATTTTTCAATCTTTTATTTGGTGGTTTGTGTTTTTCCAATCTTAGGAAAATACCAGGCCCTTCTCAGTCCTGATTCCAACTTTGCAGAGACAACAACTTTAAAATCTTTTATTTGTTTTTCACTAGTATTTATTTTCATAGTTCTAAATAGAACTCTTATTGGGCTATTTTTTCCCCGATTTCAGGCAGTATCTCTTGACTGTCTCCTGAGGAAGACAGGAATTATGCCTCCCAACACACACACATGCACATTTAGCTGTCTGTAATTCTCTCATTATAGTTAAATCAGTCCTTTTGTATATCGATGTATAATGTTTCAGTGTTCCACCTGTGAAAATATTATCTGTATTCACTCACGTAGCTTATATGATTATATGTCTTATTTTACAACTTTTAGTGTTGCTTTTCTTTTTTTTTTTTTTTTTTTTAGTTTTGCTTTTCTAACTATTGAACATGAGATCACGCACAGGCTCCCTGTTAGAAACATAAAACTCTATGTTCAGATGTATCAGATACACCATCAGTTTCATACTTCCCTTGGAGGAATCCTCCAGAAGCTTCTTCTGCTCCAGTGTGAATGGGCTTCTCTCCAGGCTTGTTACACAACTGTTGTCCCCAAAACCTTCTTTCACTATCACCCTGGAATTCCTTTTCTCTTTCCTGGACCCCGTACCATTTTCGTCCTTGGTTTACCTACCTCAATTTGATGGAGGACATCTTCCAGTATCTTCTAGAGAACATATACTCAGGAGCTTAATTTTTTTGAAAGTTTGCGTGTCTGAAAATGTCTCTATTCCTCTCGCACATCCGGATCATAGTATGGCTGGATTTCCCATTAGAAATGATTTTACCGACAGGGTTAATGGGTGGCTCAGTTGGTTAAGCATCAGACTCGACTTCGGTTCAGATCATGATCTCATGGTCATGAGATCGAGCCCCACGTCAGGCTCTGGGCTCAGCATGGAGTCTGCTTGGATTCTCTCTCTGCCCCAACCCCTGTGCACACTCCCCTCACCCTCTCTCGAATGAATGAATGAATGAATGAATGATTTTACATTTTGAAGACTGAATATTCTGGCTAGCTTGCCATGTTGCTAGAAGAAATTGGATGCCATTGTGATATTTTATCCTTGGTGTGTGATGTTTGTTCTGCATAGAAGCCTTTAGAATCTCTTCTTTATTCCTGCTAGCATAAAGTTTCAGAATGAAGTGACTTAGTGTAAGGGGTTTTTTTTTTCATTCATTTTCCTTGTAACATAGACACCCATGTCTTTGAGTTGCGAGAAAATTTTTATAGTATTTTTTTTATATACTTACCCACCTGTTTATTTTTACGTCATTTTTTTCCTGTTTTCTTTCTGGGATTTCTTTTATTTGGTTGTTGGAACTTGTGGACTGATTGCATCAGCTTCTTCCCTGTCCCTTCTTATTTCTTTTTTTTAAGGTTTTATTTTTAAGTGATCTGTACACCCAACCTGGGGCTTGAACCCACAACCCTGAGATCAAGAGTCACATGCTCCACCAAATGAGCGAGCTAGGTGCCCTCTGCAAAAGCTTTTTTTATTTTGATATAATCCCAATTGCTTATTTTTGCTTTTGTTTCCCTTGCCTCAGGAGACATATGTAGAAAACAGCCAATTCAGAGAAATTACTACCTGTGCTCTCTTCTAGGATTTTTATGGTGTCAGGTCTCACATTTAGGTCTTTAATTCATTTTGTGGTTTTTTTTTGTGTACGGTGTTAGAAAGTGGTCCAGTTTCATTCTTCTACCTGTAGCTGTCCGGTTTTCCCAGCACGGTTTATTAGAGAGACTTGTCTTTTCCCCCATTGTATACTCATGCTTCGTTTTGTCATCAAGTAACTGACCACACAAGTGTGGGTTCATTGCTGGGCTCTCTATTCTGTCCCATTGATCTGTGTGTCTGTTTTTGTGCCAGTACCATACTGTCTTGATGATGACAGCTTTGTAGTGTATCTTGAAATCTGATGTTGTGATACCTCCAGCTTCGTTCTTTCTCAGCATTGCTTTGGCTATCAGGTGCTGTTTTATTTGGGAATTCCCATATGTTAGGCCTGGGCTGGCAAGTTTTACCTCAGAGAGATTTATTCAACAAATATTTTGAGCATCAGTGGTAAGCCAGGTGCTGTTCTAGGTGTTGGGGACATAATAGGGAATAAAACCTATGAAATCCCTGCCATAAAAATCCCTTCCCTTTCTGCCTGGAGGATGTCGGCTTCGGAGCTCACAGTTTGGGGCATGAGCAGGGAACAGTGCACTGAGCTTCTCCCAGCTGTGTGTCCATTTTCACTTGATTGTCCTGAGAGGAAAGTGGTCCCTGTCCCCTGTTCTCAGCTGTGCCTGACATCCCCAACCCAGAACTTATCTGGTTCAGTCTCCCTGGAGGGTAAGCTGCAAAAATTCTGGATCGGGGTGGAATCTGGTGGCTTGACTGCTCCTCGGTAGACTCTCAGTCAGTCTGAGATTTGTCTCCCACCCAGACCCTGCCTCCAGACATTGAGGGCACGTGGATAACTCATCACGTGACTAGAATGTCTCTTGTTAAACCGTCCTTCATTCATGGGGTACAGGCTGTCCTGCCCTTTTTTTTTTTTTTTAAGATTTTAGTTATTCATTTGACAGAAAGAGAGCACAAGCAGGGGGAGAGGCAGAGGGAAAAGCAGGCTCCCGATGAGCAGGGAGCCCGATGCGACTCGATCCCAGGACCCTGGGAACACGACCCGAGCCAAAGGCAGACGCTTAACGACTGAGCCACCCAGGCGCCCCTGTCCTGCCCTTCTTGACACCCCTTCCAGATATGCCTCTGTCATGACATTGTGCCTCCTACAACGGTGGAGTGGAGCAGGGGGAAAAGAGATGGGTTTGTGTGTGTAGGCACAAGCATAAAAGGAAAGAAACGGGGTTCATACTGGTAAATGTGAGCACATCTGGCAGGTTGATTAAAATAATTTAACTTGGGGAGTGGTTCATGGAGAATATTTTGGGGGGTTATTTTACTGCAGGCACTTGCTTGTTTCGCTCTTGCAAAGGGATGAAATGTCAGCCATTTTATTTTTCTTTTTAATGTTTCAGGTTTGGAAACCAGAACCGAGAACAAAGAATTTATTCCAAAGCAAGAGGTTTTAGAAGAAGTAGAGCCTCAGGGGCAGCTACAAGAAGGGTCCCACAGGAAGGTTCCCCCGTTTTCTGGGTGTGATGATACCCACAAGAACAGGGTAGAAAAGCAGTCAGAAAATCCCTCACCGCTGAAACTTGAAAATTCTCCTGAAGAGGAAGGACTCTCCAGCACCACAGATCTCAAGAATGGTCCCACGGAAGAGGGAGACTCCAAAAATAATGAATTTGGGAACAGTGCCCCGAGTTCAAACTTTGTTCCTTATCAGCACATCCAGACAGTGGAGAGGCCCGTTAACAGGCACCAACAGGGGGACAGTTGTAAACAGAGTCGAGACCTGGTAAAACGTCAGAGGGTGAAACCTCACAGCTCTGTTGACAGTAAAGAACATTCCCGCAGGGCAGGTCTTTCTGAGACCCAGCGGCAGTTCCGTGAAGAAAGGCCTTATAGATGTGACCACTGTGAGAAGAGTTTCAAGCAGCGTTCTGACCTTTTTAAACACCAGCGAATCCACACGGGGGAGAAGCCCTATGAATGCCAAGAATGCGGGAAGAGCTTCAGTCAGAGTGCTGCCCTGATTAAACACCAGAGGACACACACAGGCGAGAAGCCCTACACCTGCCCCAAATGTGGGGATAGCTTCAGACAGAGCTCCCACCTCAACCGGCACCAGAGAATCCACGTGGGAGAGAAACACTTCAAGTGTAACGAATGTGGGGAAACCTGCCGCACTTCCAACCGCTTCAGACACCAGAGGATACATAAAGGGGAGAGACCTTATACATGTGAAGAATGTGAGAAGAGCTTCAAACGGTGCTCAGACCTCTCTAAACATCAGAGAGTCCACACCGGTGAGAAGCCATATGGGTGTTCTGTGTGTGGGAAACGCTTCAGTCAGAGCGCAACCCTCATTACACATCAGAGGACCCACACTGGGGAAAAGCCTTATAAATGTCTTGAATGTGGGGAAAGCTTTAGACAGAGTCCACACCTTATCCGACACCAAAGGATCCACAGAAATAAAGTCCCACTGTTCTGACATGGCTGCTGTCTGGCTGTTTTAGTTGGTTGGTTAGTTGGTTGGTTGGTTGGTTTTTTCCATTGTCCAGAAACTACATTTTTTGGCATTTGGAGTATTTCAGTCAATTGTGGATCATATTTCCATGGGCATCCCACCCAAGACAGATCAGTCAGTCTGACTTGAGTCTCAGTACCTACTCAGATAGAGCATCGAAGTGAAGTAGGAATGTGTAAATGGGGAGCCCTTCCAAAGGATGGTCCCATGGAAGGGCCTTCTGACATGTGACAGTTCTGTCCTTGTCTCTTCCCTCTTCTTACCTCCACTTTCAGACCCAAGCCTTGCCCACTCCACTTACTTCCCTGAGAAATATTTTAGTCACTTAGAGTTGTCTTTCCTTTCCTTTTTTTTTTTTTTTAAATTATCTTTCTACCTTGATAGTGGACAGGATTTCAAATACACGATAATCCAAAACACCGTGTAAAGTTTGGTGCCATGCAAGAGGCATTCTATATTTTTTACTTTTTTAAACATTAATTTTGCAGAGTTTCTCTTCCCCATTCTAGGAGTTCAGTTTTATAACTCCTGTTGATTTCCTTTTAAATGAGAAGCAAAGGAAGGCCCCACCCAAACACACCCAGTAATTCCTGTCACTGTATCGTTTTCGAAGCTTGTTAAATTAAGGGCCCTCTAGTTGAAAACTTTTGGTTTTTGATGAAAGTCCTCCCTAAACCTTTCAGTAAGCTTTGGGTGTTGGCGGGGAGAGAGGGAGGCTCTTGTGATATCAAATAGCCTAAAACACGTTTTTTCCTGTCAAGGCTTCTTAATGTATGGGACATAAGGAAGTGCTCTGGAGCGTGTTCTGCAAAAGGTCACCAAAGGCAGAAGCTCCTTCAGCTCTTGCTTGTTTTGCGACCAGTATTCACTGACATAATACTCTGTTCATAAAATGCACCCATAGACATTTTTCCATTTGACTTCTAGCAACCCTATGAGGTAAGTAGGGACTTACGTCATTCCCAGGTAGAGAGGAAGAAATGAAGGCACACAGTTGATGCTTCAGAACTTGGGTGAGCAGGGGCACCTGGGTGGCTCAGTCAGTTAAGCACCCGACTCTTGATCTCAGCCCAGGTTTTGATCTCGGGGTCGTGAGTTCAAGCCCAGTGCTCCATGCTGGGTGTGGAGCCTACTTAAAAAAGGAAAAAAAAAAAAAAAAAGAACTCAGGTGATCTGACTGCTTGTCCAGTAACGTGAGTTTCTTCCTTGCAGTTAGCACTGGGCTCCCACCCCACCATGGCTTGCCTCTTCTCCCCGTCCCGCCTCCCCTCTGCCCAGCTGGAGCACCTCCGTGGTAGTAATGGTGGAGGGCCATCGGCTTGTGCACATGCATCATGACGAAAAACACCAGCTCTAAAAGGGTTTCAAATTTGATCATTCTTTAACTTCCCCAGAGCCATCTTTCCACCCATGTGACTGGTGAGGGAAGGATATGGGGTTGGCTTTATTGTCCCTGGTGGATTAAACGAGGCATGCCACGAAGCCTAAGCCGATCTTACCTTTCCACTTTTTTTTTTTTTTAAGATTTTATTTATTTACTTGAGAGAGCAGGAGAAAGCACAAGCAGGGGGAGCGGCAGGCAGAGGGAGAGGAAGAAGCAGGCTCCCCGCCCAATGTGGGACTCGATCCCAGCACCCTGGGGTCATGACCTGAGTCAAAGGCAGATGCTTAACCGAGTGAACCACCCAGGCTGCCCCCTCCCTTTTTTTCAAGATTTATTTATTTGCGAGAGAGAGCACAAGCGGAGGGAAGAGGGAGAGGGAGAAGCAGATTCCCTGCTGAGCAGGGATCCCGACTCGGGACTCAATGATGGAGCCCTTTTCCTTTTATTGGATATTTCAGGCATTTCTCCTCATTGTTGCAAGCAGTGCTATAGTGAATGTCAGTGTAATTTGGATTGTTCTTTAGAATCTAAGGCTAGATTCCCAGAAGTAGAATTCCTTGGTCAGTATGTGAGCTAATACACTTTCCTAGTTTCTTTCCCCCAAAGCGAGTACCAAATTACATTCTATTCTGAGTGTCCTACTCTAGCCTTGTCACCTTACCTCATCTTAATTTTCATTCCCTAAATGTTCAAAAACCAAAACTAAATTATTTGCCTTCCAGAGCTCACTTCCTTGATCCTGGATGTGATGGAACAGTAGTGCATGTCTTCTCCTTGAACCCTCCTTGAAACCAGCAGGAGGGACAGTGAGAGGGCTGGGCTGGGTGCCTTTAGGCTTTGGGGTGTAGACGGCCCTCTCACTAACCCCACCAGAGAGTGAGGGACCAGAGGGTCGTGAGGCATCTGAGGTTCCTTCAAGGGACGTGGGGCAGGGCCATCTTCTAGGCACACGCAGTGGGGTGGGGCTGAGCAGGTGAGCCCATTTCCCATTGTGCTAACCTGGCAGGATTCTGAACAGTCTTTGGCAACCACTGGTGCCCCAGCAGGTGTCACAATGGACTGTGGGATCTTATGACACAACATGGCTTGGGAGCCTCCGTGGCCACTCATCGTGGATGCCCACATATCCACATTGCCACTTCAAGTGGTTCGCCTAGAATGTCTGTTATCTTCAGAATCCACCCTGATTATTCTGGTGGGCAAAGGGCTTATCATAATTGGGCTCCCCACTTTGATGATTATTTTTCATTGTCCAAGGCCCACTTGCCAGACTGTATGGCTTAGTTTAGCTATTGGCCAGAGCCCAAGAACAGCCTTTAGGGCATGCCTCTAGTTCTCCCATAGCTGAGTGTATGCCCGTAACAGACTCCCCAGACCAGATTGCTGATTTCCAAAGCAGTTCTCATCCATGCAATGGAGAGCTGCCATCAGGAAACCAAAGTGCCATTTTTTAAATGTATGTATGTATTTCTTTTTAAAGATTTTAAGTAATCTCTATACCCAACATGGGCCTCAGACTTGCAACCCTAAGATCAAGAGTCACATGCTCCACCAATTGAGCCTGCCAGGCACTTTATTGATTGATTGATTGATTGCTTTATTAGGGAGCTTTATGGCTTCCACTTAGCAGTGGAGGGAAGCACTTTTCATAGGTCCCCATCTCCCCAGGTTGTTTTAAGTGGGACTTATCTCTCACTGGCTTATTTCCCCCTCAGTCAGAAGTCAACTTTGTTTAGGTTCTTCTAGCCAATTCATGCCGACCAGTACAAAATTACTGTTTTTTTTTTTAATTACTGCTTTTTGAACCCAATATACAGTCTATTACTATTTTCCTCCTGCAAGGCTCAAGATTCCTTAATTTTCTGAGGTGCCACTTCCTTTTTCTCAATAGATCTTTGTTTTTACATGTTGGATGAGAAGTCATGGAATTGGTAGGAGCAAGAAAATAAAACCAAGAAGAAACTAGAGGGGATTTATAGGAGAGCATCCAAATAGCAGTTTATATTGCAGACCTAGGATGATGCTTAGGATATTAGAATTTCAAATGGGTTTCTTGTATTGGTGAGCTGTAGGGAAGAGTCATATGGTCAGCTCAACCTATGTAACCTAGGGCTCCTCGAGGACTACAGTCGACACTTTCTGAGCACAAGCAACTCACTTGTGGGGAGAAGTGTTGAAACACTGGGAGGGGAGTATAGAAGAGACAGAGCAGGGAAGACCGCTAATAAAGCAGCTGCCAAGGTGAGTGAATGCATAATCCCATGGCAAAACCGAAAACAAGTGTAAAATACATGCTTCAGAGATATTCCACCCAAGGGGAAAGGATCCTATTTGTGAAATTCCCATCAAGCATTAGTTGAGGCCTGCTCACACGATGTAGTTACCCTACAGAGCAGTGGCCTTTTGTGGTTTTAGAAAAAGCCTGCAGGCCAAGAGACACACGGTGCAACTCAGATGAAGCCCAAAAGAGGGAGTAAGCAGAGGGCAGGCAGGCCAACTATTAACAGTTGACTTAGAACTCTGAATAGAAATCTAGTAGCACGCTAATTTTAGTTTCTGGGTACATTTTAGTAATTTTTTTAAAGCAGGCTCCACACCCAAATGGGGCTTGAACTCACGACGCCTCAGCCAGGTGCCCAAATTTTAGTGATTTTTAATATCTCACGAGTTACTTGTGAGTAGCCCTTATTTTACTTTTAAAAAGTCAATGTAGTGGGCGCCTGGGTGGCTCAGTCGTTAAGCGTCTGCCTTCGGCTCGGGTCATGATCCCAGGGTCCTGGGATCGAGCCCTGCATTGGGCTCCCTGCTCGGCGGGAGGCCTGTTTCTCCCTCTCCTACTCCCGCTGCTTCTGTTCCCTCTCTCGCTGTGTCTCTGTCAAATAAATAAATAAAATCTTTAAAAAAAAAAAAAAAGTCAATGTAGTATCAGGTAATTTTTCTACATAAAACCAAGAAAAGTATCTTTTTACACCTTTCTTTGACTTAAAAACGTTTTTCCCCCAGTTATACAGGAAATAAGAAAAGTATTCCTACATCGTTCATAATCCATCAAATGGTCTCCAGCCTAGGGAACCACAAAGTTTTTATGCCTCCCTTCCGCCTGGACTTGGGACAATGAAGGTATGAGGAGCTCAAGGGAGACTGAACATGACAGACTATTACATGTTCTATTAATTCTTGACTCCAGCAAGAAGGTTAGCTACAAAAAGAGGGTCCCCACAGCAAAACCATTTCAATTCCTGTTTATTAATTTTCATAAAACAATGAAGTTACACATAATTACAAGAGTGGTAAGTTCTGGTCTTTAAATGGTCTTTTTCCAGTTAGTATCACATTGATATCCGTTCTCTGTGAGTACCCTGATGCTTAATGAAGCTTGTGCGCCAGATGAAAGATTTTCCACATTTGTCACATCTGTAGGGTCTCTCTCCAGTATGAATGACCTCATGGCGATGAAGATTTGCCTTAAAACTAAAAGTTTTTCCACATTCTCTACATTCAAAGAATTCCTCCTTAGTATGGGTTCTTTGATGCTGAATGAGATCCACATTCCGGCTAAAGGACTCTCCACATTCGCTGCATTTGTGAGTGTTTTGTTTAGTATGAATCTGTTGATGGCTCAGAAGGGTCGAATGCCGACCAAAGGCCTTTCCACATTCGTGACATTTATGGGGTTTTTCTCCACTGTGGGTTAACTGATGTCGAATAAGGGTTGAATTCTGACTAAACGTTCTTTCGCACTCACTGCATTTATAGGGCTTTTCTTTGGTATGGATCCTTTTATGTTCAATAAGATATGCCATCTGACGGAAAAATTTTCCACAGTCATGACACTTATATGGCTTTTTTTGAGGGTGACACTGTTTATGGACAAGAAGAGTAGACTTATGTTTGAAGGCTTGCCCGCATATGTCGCATTCAAAGGGATCCTCTGATGTGTGAATTCTTTGATGTCGAATGAAATTTGCCTGACGCCTGAAGACTCTTCCACATTCACTGCATTCATAAGATTTTGCGTTTGTAAGAATTTGCTTATGCCGCAAAAGCAACGATCTCTGATTGAAAGGTTTTCCATACTCCTCACATTTGCCCTGCTTCTTCCTTATTTGAGCACTCTGATCTTGAGTAAGGTGGAGGTTTTGAAGGAAGTCCTTGTGGCATTCATCACCAAGAGTGGGGAATGCAAGTCTGTAAATGTCCACCAATTCATTACATTTATGTAACCTTTCTGCAGATCTCTTGGCCGTTGTCTGCTTTACCACTGACAACTCTAAATCTTCAGAAATTTTCTGCTTTGGAGTTGGCTTTTTCGTCTTGCATCTGGCTTCAGAACCTAACCAAATAAAAAGAAAACACAGAAATGACCTGTGCACTGCAGAAGGAAAAAAAAAGAGAAGAAGCCAACTGTGTGTGCTATCAGACACTCAAATGAAGCTAAGAAGTGCCCGCTTAGTTACATCATCAGGCTAAAGAGGCCAAAACTCTGATTTTTCACAGGGCTCCCAGCTTCAATAGCAGAAAAAGTTCCGGACATCAACTAGCTGACAGAAAAATGCACAAGCGTGTGCCAGAGAAGTGAGAATCGAACAAACCCATCACGACTACTGGAAAAATAACTTACTCTGGGTGCTCAGTAGTGTGACGTAATGTAGGAGAGGGAACATCTTATACTTTGTCGATAAGCAGGTTTTCAATAGTTCTGGGAGAAACAACTCCTTAAAATGGGGAGTGTAAGATAGAATAGGAAAGGAACCAGATAGAAGTAGGTACAAAAGCAAGGGAATACAGCAGTGGTTCTCAACCAGAGGTGGTTCTGCCTCCTGGGGGACAGTTGGCAATGTCTGGAGACGTCTTTGGTGGTCACAACTGGGGTGGTGCTACTCAAATCTAGTGGGTAGAGCTAAACATCCTACAATACACAGGACAGCTCCCCACAGTGAAGAATTATCCAGCCCAGAATGTCAATAGAGCAGAGGTTGATAAACTCTGGAGCAGAGGATATGGAAGAAGGTAGAAGCAGCAGTCAGGACATAGCAGGAAAAAGCAGGTACATCAAGAAACACTGTGGGACTATGAAAAACAAAATGAAAGCAAAGGAACAAGAGAAAACAGAGAGGAAGGATAAGTAACGAGGGTAGAATAAGGAATATCTAGTTTGGCATAAGAACTGTCAGACCGGCTGCTTCAGAGAAGCATTCTACTGCAATGGAATGAGGCTGAGCTTTGCAGACTTGAAATCGAATCCGAACTATTAATCTACTGTGTGACAGATACCTGAATCTTTTCAAAGTTTATTTATTCATTTTTAAGTAATCTACACCCAACGTGGGGCTCAAACTCATGACCCCAAGATCAAGATTCGCACGCTCCACCAACGAGCCAGCCAGGGGCCCCTGAATCTTTTAGTTTCTTCATCTGGAAAATGGGGCTAATGGTCACACATACTACCTTCAGAGGGCAGCAGGGATGAAAAAGTGGGAGGAGATACACCAAACCCCTGGCTCAGTCTCTGGGGCAACACAAGGGGCTTCATTAATGTGGCTTTCCTGCCTCCTCAGGATTTCCACTCGACTGGGCCTCCTCCTCACCCACCTGGGCAAGCACTACTGGAAGCCTTCCTAGTCCCGGCTCTTGGTAGATCCAGGATCCATGGTTCTTCCCACTGCTCCAGCAGGCAGATCACCTCAGGTTTGGGAAACTGAAATCCTACTCATGGAGAAGTAAATGGGATGTGGTTAGTGAGTTACGGAGAGATGTCCTAGACCTCAGCTTAACCCCCTTGGGTCTACAGTGGCAAACAGATAAGGACAATAATCAAAAGGGCTGGTGGGAATAGAATTTGGCACAATCTGACAATCTTTATGGAAAGCCTCAACAGTCATCACAGCCTTAGATGTGGTAATTTCACTCTTAGAGTCTATGGAACAATTAGGACCAAGATGAATGGACCAGAGCCGTTCAGCAGAGTTATACCAGTGCACAGCTGGAAATAAAGTAAACATCAACAGGGCAATGTCTACAGCGTAGCATTTGAATGCAGTGAAGGCAAAAGTATTAGGCAGATACTAAAAATCCATGTGTTCAAGAATATTAAAATGGGAAAATGTTCCCTATGTATTATAAAGCCGAATGCAAAACTCATGTGAAGTACGATCCAAATTTTGTTCTTAAAAACTATGCATGTGTGTGTAAATGTACATAAGTATACATATATATGAAAAGACGAAGAAAAAGTCCAACCAAACTGTTAACGGGGATCATTTCTGGGCAGTGGGCCTGCAGAGGATTTTTATTTCCTACTCTGTTATTGAAAAGTCATTGGGTAATACAAAGAGACTTGAAAGTACCCATACCCTTTAACACCAAAATTCTGTATCTTGGGGAATAGTCAGAAATTTATATAAGGATTTATGGTCAGAAACATCCATTAGAACATTAGAATACAGAAAATGATAAATTCATAAGCAAGCCAACAACAACAAAAAAAGCCAAACTAAATACCCCCAAATGGGAAAATGATTAAATATTATAGATCATACAATAGAATTACATTATGGTCATTTACTATATTTATGGGGGCTTTTAATAGCATAGGGAAAATGCTGATATTGTAATGTTAAGATTTAAAGGAATTACAGAATTATATGAAGAATATGTTCAGCCACATTTTTTAAGGGGGAGAAAAACTAGAAGGAACTATTCCAAAATATGAACAGTGTTATCCCTGAATGTTCTCCCCTCCCCATCATAATTTCCTGTACCTTCTATGTATTCAAGTCTGCCCTTGTAATGCTTTCATAAGGAAAACAGACATCAGAAACTCCAGAGGTGGGCGGACAATCCCAAAAGAGGTGGTCAAGGCTGTGGCAAGAATGTCAATGTGGGGGTCAAAGCTGTGGCCCCAGAAAGAAAGCTATCTGTGGAAGAAACACCCACAGCAGAAGACTCTGCACTGGAATAAGACAAAGGCAGGCTCCCCGAGGAGAGAAGCAGTGAAGGTTCAGAAATGAAGTCAGTTAAGAGTCGTTTCCTGGATACCTGGTGATGCTGCCAACAAGGAAGGAACCCATTTCCAGAGAGAAGACAGAGAAAAAGAAGCTAACCTTTGGAATCCAAATCAGCCATAATCTTTTCAGCTCATATAGGTCTTACAGATGTGGAGGATGTGGATCGGGGTGGGGAGTGGATTAAGCGTCTCTGACCTCTAGAACAAAAGGAAACTATTCTTTGTGCACAATCCCTTATTTGAAAACCTTGAGGCCAGACGCGTTTCAGGATTCAGAATTTTTTCCAGATTTTAGAAAGGCAACTTGGTGTGTATATTTTCTATTATGTCCCGCCCCCAACAGGGGCTGGAGCTGTACCCTTATTCAAACACACTGATATTTCTGATGCTAAATAGATAGATACAAAGACCAAGTGGGAAAAACAAAAACAAAGACCAACTGGGAAAAATAAGGATGAGACATAGCTTCTTGTAGGAAGAGATCAGGTTTTACCACCTGAGGACTTCACAAGTTGGGTCTTGCCGCTAAATGAATTATAGAAAAAAAAAACTAGTTTTCGGAGTTTCTCTGATTTTGGAATTGCACGTAAGGGACTGAGGACTTGTGTAGACACTTAGAGCCAAATCTTCAAGCCACGTCATTACCCAACAAGATCATGTTTCTGTAATTCTCCAGCATCACATCTCTGTAGAGGTCCTTCTGAGCCCGCTCAAGTTTGTTCCACTCTTCTCTGGTGAAGTACATAGCCACATCCTCAAAGGACAGCAACTCCTGAAAACAGAGACTGATTATAGGCTCAGTTCTTTCATAACTTTGTGAGCTATCACTATTATTCTGCAGGTGAGGTTTGAGGTGGTCAAGTGACTCGGCCAAGTTCATTCTTTCTTCTCTACTACAGAGTAGACAAACTTTTTCCATAAAGGGCCAGATGGTAAATATTTCAGGCTTCCCAGGCGATTTGGTCTCTGCTATGATTATTCTGCACAAAAGCAGCCAGGAACAACGGGTAAGTGAATGAGCATGGCTGTGTTCCAGTAAAACTTGACTACCAGGTCCAGGTCAGTTTGCTGACCCCGCTCTTATACAATACTACCTTTAACATGGAATATGTTTCTGACCCGGGTCCCCTAGGAAAGAGATGGCACATTCAAGGAGGTCACTGAAGATAAGTTAGCACGCAGGCTATTCACAAAGGAAGGTGCTTCATGGAAACCAACAAGGCTGGCTCTCATGGGGAACAATCACCCACCATGTCTGAAGCGGGGAAGAAGGTAGGGGAGGGGTTATTGGAATCCAGAAAGTTGTTGGAGAGGAAGCAAGACTGGGGTCATGTGGTCACTGTCATCCCACAGCCCGGCAGGCAGGGAGCCGTGGGAATAAAACCCAATACCGCTTTCCTCCAGGTTTCTGGTCCCCTGACCCTCTCCACCCCATTGCCAAAAGCCAACTGGAAGCCAGAGGGCAAGAGAACCCACTGATGGCGTATGAAGGTCAGCCTCTGAGGGCACAGACCAAAGTGGGGGAGGGTGAAGCATACATCAAAGGTGGGCAAACAGAGACTGTTCAGTACAATACATACGGCAGAAGTTTCCATTTGCAATTGTGTTCAGCTCAAGTGGGTGGAGAACAGGTGCCTCAGAGTACTGCAGCCCTTGGAGCAGAGGCCCACTGTCTGCCCACCACACTCCCTTCCCTTAGGAGAAACTGTGGCCTGAGGGGCTATCTGAGCAGGGAAAGGGCGATCAGTAATAGGAAATGCCACCACCACCCCTCAGGAAACAGATACCAGAATTCCCAAATTACAGGGCCCTTCTTTCCTCCCTACCGAGCCTGACTTCCGGAGTTACCATTTCGAGCTCCCTCCTACCACCATCCCAAACGTCCCTCCTTTTACCAGAGCTGTCCTGTGGGTCTCCTCAGCTGACATTCTCAGATGCTACGTGAGCGTGAGCGTGAGCAAGCGCTGGGGAATAAAATGGCTTCATCTCCCACAGAGTAATCTCTATACATTCAATCATATGGCCTTTAATGTTGCCCCAAACTCTCACCCTCCCATTCCTCCCCAGGGTCTTCTGTACCTTTACCACCCTCATTCTTTCAAGAAACACTGGGCACCGATAGTTGCTAGCTTTCAAGCCACAGGCCAGCAACAGGGGGTCCGGCTCCTGCTGAGGCCATGGGATATAACCGTTCAGGCTGCGCACTGCTCAGACCTACAGGACACCATCTACATCGCAGCTGTGTGAACGGGTCCCCTGGAGTTGCTACCTGCACAATCCGTATGATTCTATAGCAGCCCTGGTCCCGCTTGGGGAACGGACCGTCCAGGGGGAAAGCTGGAGTCCACACGGTAACGATCCAGTGGGAGGTACTCAGAGGGGCCTAGGAGGGCATGTGGTTCACCTCACCACTCCCTTCCAGAAGTCACTGCCGGTTATGTCCCAGGAAAGAGCCCACAGAGCACATGCTCCCTAATTCCTCTCACTTCCCCACCATCCCCGCCAGGCATTACCTATGTTCTCACTCATCCCTTTCTCTTTTCCCTCAGGGAAAGAAGCTGTCCTTCTAGCAATCCCTCCCCCTCTGCCTCTGCTTCCATTCCCTTGTGTCTCCCCCAGGGTCTTAATCCAATGACAAGGACTCTTCCATATCTTTACTCTCTTTCCCCTGTGATACCGTGATATATACTTAGGGGCACCTGGGTGGCTCAGTCGGTTAACCGGTTTACCGTCTGCCTCCGGCTCAGGTCATGACCTTAGGATCCTGGGATAGAGCCAGGCTCCCTGCTGAGCGGGGAGTATGCTTCTCACCCTCTTCCTCTCCCCCTGCCTCTCCTCTCTCCTCGTGCGCATGCTCTAATAAATAAAATCTTTAATATATATACGTATATATTTAATCTTCATCCTCATTTCTGGCACAGAGCTCCTAAAACTCTTGGAATTCCTAAGGGATAAGAGCAGGAGCATCTCTTCATATTTGGCCTTCTGCCCTTGGTTTCTGAAATAGCTCCAGAGTCATGAAAGAGAAAGGAGTGTCTCCTTACTCTCACAAATTCCTTTCACCACACCTGAGTTTATGTTAATGAGGTGATCTTTGGAAAGGCCCCAAGGATGGCAGGCTGGTTGCCAAGGGAACCAACCATGTGATTAGAGGGTTTGAACCCCCCAATTCAGAGGAGGGAGAGGGGCTGGAGGTTGAATCAGTCACGAAAGGGCAATGATTTACTCAATCAAGCCCATGTAATGAGCCTCTATAAAAGCCCAAAAGGATAGGGTTCAGACAGCTTCAGGGCTAATGAGTGCGTGGAGTGCTGGGAGCATGGCACACTCAGAACACAGAAGCTCTGAGCCCCTCTTCTGTCTGGCTGTTCCTGAGTTATAGCCTTTTATAATAAACCTAGTAAAATC
Organism: Phoca vitulina; assembly: GCF_004348235.1. Taxonomy (NCBI): domain Eukaryota; kingdom Metazoa; phylum Chordata; class Mammalia; order Carnivora; family Phocidae; genus Phoca; species Phoca vitulina. Next base: position 6,269,813 of record NW_022589782.1, on the reverse strand, counting down.
TAGTAAAAGTAAACTGTGTTCTTGAGTTCTCTGAGCCACTCTAAGCAAATTAATCGAACCTGTGGAGGGGGTCATGGGAACCTCCAAATATATAGCCAGTCAAGGCAGAGGTGACAACCTGGACTCGCAATTGGCTGGTGGCAGAAGTGGGGGAGGGGCAGTCTCGGGGGACTGAGCCCTTACCCTGTGGGGTCTGATGCTAACTCCAGGTAGAAAGTGTCAAAACTGAGTTAAATTGCAGCCCCACCCCACCCCACTGGTGTCACAGAATTGCCTGATGTGTGGGACAAACCCCAACATGTTTGGTGTCCGAAGTGAAGTGTGGCATGAAAGTAGAAAGCAGAGAAACACGGGAGTGTTTTTCCTAAACACTCACTTCTCCCCTCCCTCCTTCCCCTTTATCAGCAAAAATGCCAAAACCTCTTTTTTTTTTTTTTTTTTTACGAATTTATTTATTTGAGATAGAGAGAGCATGAGCCAGGGGAAGTGGCAGAGGCAGAGGGAGAAGCAGGCTCTCCACTGCACAGGGAGCCCGATGCAGGACTCGATCCCAGAACTCAATCCCAGGACCCTGGGATCATGACCTGAGCCGAAGGCAGAAGCTCAACCAACTGAGCCACCCAGGTGCCCCAAAACCTCTCCTATCTTTAAAAAGACATTCCTGTGCCTGTCTTCCCCTCTGGTTTCTGTTCTCTATCCTTCCCTTACGGGACCAGCTCCCAGGAGAAAACTACACACACTTCCAGTCGCTGCGTAAGCCACTGTCTGGTTTAAGCCTCATCACACCTCTGCAACTGCTCTAGGGCATCCCTGCTCCCACCTACTTGGCAGAGCTTCGGGACTCCGCAGAAAGTGCAGACATGCTGGAGCAAGGCAGTCAAACTGCAGTAACTCAACTTGCCTCCCTCCTGTCCGACCTTTCTTTCAAAATTGTTAGGATGGCTTCCTAACTTGTCTCCTTACTTTTAAATGCAACTTTTTAGAATCAACCTCCATAATGTTGCAAATTCAATAACTAAGCTTCCCTTATGCCCTTTAGTACTCCCAGAGCAGAATTTATCCCTGTAATGCAAGAGTCTGTTTACATATCTACTTAAAAAAAAAAAAAAAAAAAAAAAAAAACCCAACAACCCTGTAAACTCCTTTAGGGAGAGTTTATCTCCCCCGCACAAAGGATAGTATCTGGTACATAGTAACACTCACTGACAGAAACAATGAACAACTATGATAACAGTATCTAAAATTGGAGAGTGCTTAAAATAGAACTAGATACTATGTAAAGTATTATTTACCTATTTCACCAAGTGCCTCACTTAATTCTCACAACTCTTTACCATAGGTGGTATCATCCTCTTTACAGATAAGTAAACTGAGGCCCAGGGACCTTATGTAACTTGCTGAAGGTAAAACATCTACAACAAAGCCTGGATTTGAACCTGTCTGATCCCAGAGTTCAAGCTCTTTAACAGCACACTTTCCAAGAAGGAAAAAAATCCCCAAATTAATAAAGATGGCTCAACCTGAACAAAGGAGTCAAAGCCATTGCCTGGCTGCAGGACTACCCTGAGGAAGGGGAGGAGGAGCCCAGCTCACCTTCCACCCAGCTGTCAGGAATACAGCTTCCAAGTCCTGGTCTCCGAGATGGGGCAGGATTGCCGCCATGAGGCTTGACTGAAGGAGGAAAAAAGATAATGAGTAAAGGCCAGTCCCAATTTAAGGCTCTCTCACCAGGCAGCCCTGGGACAGGGAATTCCAACAGGGCCAACACACCTGAGCTAGTACACAGTCACGGTGTTTGGTGCTGAAATAGGGGGAAAAAATGAAAGAAGCTGCTAGAATAGTCTTTTTTAGGGGCGCCTGGGTGGCTCAGTCGTTAAGCATCTGCCTTCGGCTCAGGTCATGATCCCAGGGTCCTGGGATCGAGCCCCGCATCGGGCTCCCTGCTCCGCGGGAAGCCTGCTTCTCCCTCTCCCCCTCCCCCTGCTTGTGTTCCCTCTCTCGCTATCTCTCTCTCTCTGTCAAATAAATAAATAAAAAATAAAATCTTTAAAAAAAAAAAAATAGAATAGTCTTTTTTAGGAACTTCTGAAGTTGGCTCAATTTCCAAAGCTTTATCCCAGGGCCCTGCCCTCCCCTTCTCCCTAGAATATGTTCTGTAGCACCTCATTGAAAGACTGCATACACAAAGGGACGAGACCATAGATAAGAATAGAACTCTGGCCCACAACCTGCAGCAACCAGCCCAGAATCCAAATCACACCCCATTCGGCAATCAGCCCCAAACCAACATTGGGTCAATAACGGCCAACTTATACTTAATTCTGACTTCCTTCCTACAATTTAGGACCAGCAGAGAAAGCCAAATACACTCCCCTACCCAACCACTTAGGATGTTCTGCTTCTATTTATTTAACCTCCAAACTGGGCACATCTGAGCTTTCCTTTTTTTCCCCACCATAAGGCTTACCCCGGCCTGCCTTCGAGTCTCTGCCAAACAAGCAATGGTGACTCACACTCTTGCTATATAGCAGGATCTGAATGAAGACCCTTTGTTTGTTCTCGTTTGGGCGGGGGGGGATGGGGTGTTCATGTATTTCTACATCCTACAGGATCAGCTCAGAGAGTATAAAAATGACTTTAGGGCAGTTAAAGATTTCAGGCTACCTATTATAGACACAGAAGCAATCGTTGTCAAAAGAATATTCAGAGAGCTTTACTTGATATGAATATTTATTGAGAAACACACAGCAAACAAGACTTCAAAACCAAAAGCATGAAGAGGCTGAGCTCTCAGCAGCCACTGCTTAGTTCATAAGGCGTGAGGGGTAGCAGAATGGCATCACCCCATGATTAGTTTGAGCTGTGGGCACTTGAAAAGTGGCAAACACAGAGAAAGGCTTTCTCTGAGTTCCCCTTATCTGCCTAAAGACCGATCATTGAAAAGGAACTCAATTGTCATAAATTCCCCTCCCAGGAGATGAGACTAGATGTTGACACCACACCCAAACTATCCTAAACCATCGGACCTCCTGTCTGCTCTTCTAAGGACCCAGTCATCTTTCCTAAAACTCATTTACTCTCCTCTAAGAGGCCTACATCCTCTCTCCCCTTTCCCTATTAAGAGGGTATTTAAGCCCGAATTCTAAGCCACTCCAGGAGTTATTCATTTTTCCGTGGGTATTTCCCACCTATACATGTTAATAAATTTGTTTTTCTCTTAATCTTTTATTGCCGGGATCTCAGCTAAGAACAGAGAAAGAAAGTTATTTCTCCGCTCCTACACACGAAATGAGGAAGTACCTTGTTTTCTATTGTGATTGTTTACTAGAAACTTACAACCCTTTTAGAATAGAAGCACTGCACAAGTTTACTTGTTTTTAGCTGATTGGCCAGGAAGCTACAAGGTCACCATGACATGAAGACAGCTTAAGTTTCCTAGAAGAAGAGTCAGCATTTTGGGAAATTAGGACAGTTCAAGTTTTGATTCCACAGCTAAGGGTGGTTGGCCTAAGGGTATACCCAAACTGTGGTCTCCACTTTGGTTTTTCTGGATCATTATAAACTCAACATCGTTACTCTCGGGAAGTACACAAGTGATGGGATACAGGTGATTTTCATTTTTTTCTTGTGCTCTTCTGGCCACAGGTGAACCTTGCTTTCTGTGAGTGCATTTGTAAGAAAGTCTCTCGAACCATTCACGTTCCCTAAAAACATTATTTGGAAGATGCTCTGTCTTTTAAGCAAGGAGGCACTCCAAAAAAATGTCCTGACCAAGGGCTTCGAGATTGGGGAAGGGACCTCAACCCTTTCATTATCTAAACTATACTGTCTACCGTGAGCATGGTGCACTTGGAAGTCAGAATCTAAAACGCCCCTCCACTATAACCTGAACTCCTGAAACGTTCAATCACATCTCCTTTTCCCCTAGAACCAAACCAAACCACAGTATTCACCAGCCATTCATTCATCGGACTTGTTCTTCCTTACTGCTGAAGACCTGACACCACGGAAAATATTCACAAGTTGACATCTTCAGGAAGACGCCCCGTAAATGCCCGGCGACCTCCCCCGAGGGTCCCTCGAACCCGGACACCTGCCGTGGCGGGGCCGCCGGGGCTTCGCCCGCGCCAGCCACCCCTCCCATCACACTAGCTCCTCTCTTCCCACACCCGCTCCGCACCTCCAACCCTCCGCCGCGCCACCTCCTCCAGGAAGTCCTCAGTGTCCACCTGCTGCGGCCCTAGGGGCCGGGCTCCCCTCTCGAGGTTCACAGCCCGACCCGCGCTGCGGTCCGCGCCCCTCCAATGACCACCCCCTACCCGACGGCGCGAACGCGGAAGGAATGCCCGCCACTCGCCAGCCCTCTCCGGCGCGCGTGGAGCCCAGCGTCTCCGCCCGCGTACCTTCTAGGAAGCGCGGAGGCTTCGGAACTCTTTGGTCGGGTTAGGAGAGCAGCAGCCTCCCGTCCCACGCACCCGCCGCTCAGGTCGGGGCCAATCAACGGCCGCAGAGGGCGCCGCCTGGGCCACGTGACTTCCAGGCCCCGCCCCGGCCGGTTCCCGCCCAGCCGAGCAGTGCGGAATCTCCAGTAAAAATCACCTGAAGGCTTTAAAAACTGTGCCATGCAGGCGCTCATTTTCCACACCAGTTGGATCAGAATTTCTAGGAGTGGGCCCTCCTGCAACTGGGTATTTTTAAAAAAGCTCCTCTTTTGAGTGTAGAGTGACCAACTTTTTAGAGAGCTAACCCGGGACACAGTCCTACCAGACGAGTAACATAATACGTTGAATATAATGAATGATTACACATATCTGTGTTACTTAACATAAACATATGAAAAATAGGTATTTATCTGAAATTATGTTATTCAGAAATTACATGAATGCTATTTAAACAAAGCAACATAGGACTAGTTATCAGTGGCAATTAGTTGTAATTGATAGGAGGATTTGTTTTTTTGTTTGTTTTAAGATTTTATTTATTTGACAGAGAGACACAGCGAGAGAGGGAACACAAGCAGGGGGAGTGGGAGAGGGAGAAGCAGGCTTCCCGCGGAGCAGGGAGCCCGATGCGGGGCTGGATCCCAGGACCCTGGGACCATGACCTGAGCCGAAGGCAGACGCTTAACGACTGAGCCACCCAGGCGCCCCCCGATAGGAGGATTTGATAGGATTCCATGTTTAGCAAAGAAAAAAAAAAGTAACAGGTTAAGAAAAACACTTATGTGAAATCTCCCTTTAAGTCTTGATTTCCGTGGGCCAAAACACTAGAAACAGAGAAAGAAGGAGAGGCAGAGAGAGGGATAGGGTGTTTGTTTTACCAGTATCATACTAGTTGTTTGACCTGGGACGAACTAGTTCACTCTTCTGTATGTTAGTTTCCATACATGTAAAATGAGGAGACTAGGACTATGAATTTTATAGGGTTGTTCTGAGGCGTAGCACCCCCTTATCCTCTGTTTTGCTTTCCACAGTTTCAGTTACCCAAGGTCAGTCATGGTCCAGAAGCAGATGATCCTCCTTCTGACATATCCTGAGAAGGTCAGTAGTAGCCTGACGCTACCTCACAATGCCTCCATTATTCATCTCACTTCATCTCATCGCATAGGCATTTTATCAGCTCACATCATCACAAGAAGAAGGGTGAGTACAGTACAATAAGCTATTTTGAAAGAGAGACCACATTCACATAACTTTTATTACAGTATATTGTTATAATTGTTCTATTTTATTATTGTTGTTAATCTCTTACCATACCTAATTTATAAGTGAAACTCTATCATAAATGTGTAACTATAGGAAAAAGCATAGTATATGTAAGGTTTGGTACTATCCACAGTTTCAGGCATCAACTGAGGGTCTTGGAATATATCCCTCCACAGGTAAGGGGGAAATACAGAGAAGAGGGACCACTTTCTGCTCGTTTTCTACTGTATTAAATGTGTTAATATATGTAAAATGCTTAGAACAATGCCAGGCCACAGTAAATGTTCCTAAAGCATTAGGGAGAAAATCTTCAGTTTTCTAAACATCGTTAGATGAACACAGATATTCATTGACTCAGTGTTGCAGCAGTTTGAACTTCCAAAAGACAATTAAGAGAATCAGGAAATAAAATGAAATTCATTCAATTAATACTTATTGAGGGTCGGGGCACCTGGGTGGCGCAGTCGGTTAAGCGTCTGCCTTCAGCTCAGGTCATGATCCCAGGGTCCTGGCATCCAGCCCTGCGTTGGGCTCCCTGCTCAGCAGGGAGTCTGTTTCTCTCTCCCCACTCCTGCTCTTTCTCTCAAATAAATAAATAAAATCTTTAAAAGAAAATTTATTGAGGGCCTACAATGTTCCAGGCACTGTTAAATTTCAAATATTACACGTTTAAATGTTACTCAAAGTATTTAGGGCTTGGGGGCACCTGGGTGGCTCAGTCGTTGGGCATCTGCCTTTGGCTCAGGTCGTGATCCCGGGGTCCTGGGATGGAGCCCCACATCGGGCTCACTGCTCAGCGGGAAGCCTGCTTCTCCCTCTCACACTCTCCCTGCTTGTGTTCCCTCTCTCGCTGTCTCTCTCTCTGTCAAATAAATAAAAAACTTTAAAAAAAAAAGTATTTAGGGCTTGGTTCAGGCAAAGGGCTGCTGATCTCATACAGTAAAAACCAGTTGAGCTTTTGAAAAATTATACCGTGCCATGATAACATTGGAAACTTGGGGGCCTCAAATTCAGAGGTAGTTTCCTTCTCAGGATATTTACTGGTAGCTGAAGCTACACGGAGCAGGAGGCTAAAGAGCTGTACTAAAACACTGGGAAAGGAAAAGAAGAATCTTCAATCTCCCAGTGCTTGAGATAAGGACCACTACAGGGAGGAGATCACTAACTGTAAATCTGATAAGCAATAGTTTCCACTGCTACTCTTGAAGCTGACTGATCCTTTCTGATATTTGGTTTGTTTTTTGTTTTTGTTTTTGTTTTTGTTTTTTTAGATTTTCTTTAAAGATTTTCTTTATTTATTTGACACGGAGAGAGAGATCACAAGTGGGGGGGCGTGGCAGAGGGAGAGGGAGAAGCAGGCTCCTGGCTGAGCAGGGAGCCTAATGCAGGGCTTGATCCCAGGACTCTGGGATCATGACCTGAGCCGAAGGCAGTCGCTTAACCCACTGAGCCACCCAGGCGCCCCTGTGTGTGTGTGTGTGTGTGTGTGTGTGTGTGTGTGTGTGTGTGTGTTTTAATCTCTAGAAGTTCTATTTCTTTTTATTACCTTGTATTTCATTACATTTGTTTCTTGTTTTATGTTTGTTTCTTTTGTTTCTGTTTTTTTTTTTTTTTTTTTAAGAGAGAGCGTGAGCAGGAAGGGGCAGAGGGAGAGGGAGAGAGAGAATCTTAAGCAGGCTCCACACTCAACTCGGGGCTCAATCTCAGGTTGTAAGCTGAAATCAAGAGTCAGACACTTAACTGAATGAGCCACCCAGGCATCCGTTATGTTTGTTTCTTTTAAGTCCTTGAGCATAATTATTTTATTTTAAAAGATTTTATTTATTTGAGAGAGAGAGCACAAGCAGAGGGGAGGGGCAGAGAGGGATAGGGAGAAGCAGGATCCCAGGTGAGCAGGGAGCCCCATGTGGGGCTCAATCCCAGGACCCTGGGATCATGACCCGAGCCAAAGACAGATGCTTAACCGACTGAGCCACCCAGGTGCCCCAAGCATAATTATTTTAAAGTCCATGTCTCCTGGGGCACCTGGGTGGCTCAGTCAGTTAAGCATCCAATTCCCAACTCTTGATCTCAGCCCAGGTCATGATCTCAGGGTCATGAGATCCCCGCACTCCACTCTACTTAAAGCTTGTCTCCCGACTCCATAATGTCTGTCATTTTTGGATCTGTTTCTATTGACTGATTATTTTCCTGGTTTTGGATTACATTTTCCTGCTACTTTACATACCTATTGATTTTTGATTGAGTGCTAGACATTAATGAATTTTACGTTGAGTGTCAGAGTTTGTTGTTTTCCTTTAAAAGCATTAGAACCCATATGATCCAGAAATCCCTCCTCTGGGTTAATGCCCCAAAGAAATGAAAGCAGTGTGACTCAAACAGATATTTGTACACCCATGTTCATAATAGCCTATTCACAACAGCCAAAAGGCAGAAGCAAGCCAAATGTCCTGGACAAATGAATGGATACACAAATTGTGGTATATCCATAGAATGGAATATTTTTCAGCTTTAAATAGGAAGGAAATTCTGACAAATGCTACAACATGAATGAACCTTGAGTAGATGATGCTAAGTGAAATAGGCCTGACAGACAAGGACAAATATTGTATGATTCCACTTATGTGAGAGACCTAGAGTAGTCAAATTCATAGAGACAGAGAGTACAAGGGCGGTTGCCAGGGGCTGAGGGGAGGGGGAAATGGAGAGTTGATGTTTAATGGGGACAGAGTTTCAGCTTGGAAAGATGAAAAAAGTTCTGGAGATGGATTGTGGTGATCATTGCACACAATATGAATGTCCTAATGCCACTGAACTGCTCGCAAATGATTAAAAAGTTAAATTTTATGTTATATATATTTTACCAGAATAATTTTTTTTTTCTTTAAGACAGTTCAAATTACTTTCAGATCAGCTTAACTCAAGGCTTATTTTGAAGCTTTGTAAAGATGAGTTCACCCCAAGAAGAGCTGACCTTGGCTTGAAAGCTTGAGCAAATCTTGACGTCCTCTAGGGCTAGTTTAATACTTTGACTAATTATGGCAGTCAGGACATGAGCATCTCCCAGCTCTGTGTGACCTCTGAGAATTATTCAGCTTACAGTTTCCTGTTCGTTCTTTGCCTGGCATGATTCTACTAGGAACAGACCCAAGAGGACCCATTATAGAAATTTCTAGAGATTTTCTCTGTGTAGCTTCTGGCTCCCTAGGATTCTGCTACCCAAATCCCAGCTACCTCTGCCTCCTTGAATTCAAATCTCTGTGTCCTCATCTTAGAGAGCCTGCTATGGTCTGTTTGGACTCTTCCTCCCCTGAGCTGTGGCACAGAAGGTGCGTTTTTTCAGGGATCACAGGTCTGAACTGCCTGGTGTCCCCAGTCGGAAACATTTTTTCATATGTTCTGTCTAGTTTTATAGTTTTTTACAATGAGTTCAGCAAGTCTAGTCTTAGTAACTGCATCATGGCCAGAGGAGGAAACTCAGTATACTTGTAATATGCATTTCCTTTATTACAAATGCACTTAAAATTTTCATATACTTAAATTCTATTAAAAAGAAGCAACAGAGGGGCACCTGGGTGGCTCAGTCAGTTAAGCAGCTGCCTTCGGCTCAGGTCATGATCTCAGGATCCTGGGATCGAGTCCCACATCGGGCTCCCTGCTCAGTGGGGACCCTGCTTCTCCCTCTCCCTCTGCCTGCTGCTCCCCACTGGCTTGTGCTCTCTCTGACATAAATAAAATCTTTTTAAAAAATTTTTTTTAATTTTAAAAAATAAAAAATTAAAAGAAGCAACAGAGGCACCTGGATGGCTGAGTTGGTTGAATGACTGACTCTTGATTTTGGCTCAGGTCATGATCTCAGGGTCATGAGATCAAGCCCTGCATCGGGCTCTGTGTTTAGCTCGGGGTCTACTTGAGATTCTCTCCCTTTCCCTCTGCCCCTCCCCCTGCTTGCTCTCTTTCTCTCTCTAAAATAAATAAAATTTAAAAAAAGAAGAAGAAGAAGCAACAGGCCCAAAATGGAGTGAGTCACTTGGGTTAAACCTGATGCCAGCAGGCCAGGTCTGGGGACTCAGAGGGGGTCCTGCAGGACCAGCCAAGGGGGCCCCTGGCTGCATGTAGGATAGAAATGAAATGCAAGCCAGCAGGAAGTGAAAGCAGAGTTTACTGAAGGTGTAGAGAGAGTGCAGATACAGTGTGTCCGGGAGAGTCAGAAAGGAAAGGAGGGAGACTCATTTTTGTTCGGGGCCTGGGGGTTTTTACTGAGTACAGTGGTCTGGTGAACGTGTCCCCTCGGGCATCTAGGAACTGATCAGAACGAAGACAGAGGCCCAGGTGTTATTCCTTGGAGCCAGGGGGCCTTGGCGTCCACATGTCTCGTGCCATGGTCTGGAATGTGCATATAATGGTTATGGTGTCTAATGAGGTGTCTGTCCGATCGGATGGGGGCCCCCAAATGTGGGTCGAAGATCGGGTGGAAGCCGGTGGTGGGGCCATGGAAGAACTCACCTGAGGCAGAACAAAGGATACAGAAGTTTATGAATACACCCCAAGGGAACAATGGGCAGGACAGCAAAGCAGAGACTCTCTGCAAGGAGGCAGTGGGTGAGGGCTGTTTTTAAAGGGGAAAGGTGAGGAGGTAATGGCCACGTAGGGCACTTTCCCTTTTTCGGTAACTGTGCCTAGTTGTAAGTAGCCCACTGGAAAGTTAGGGCCTATGGATATTATGAGGTGGGTCACCTGATGGGCCTGTTTGTATTCAGCCAGGGGGGCGCTGTGGGCCCTTTCAACATTCCATCGCTCAAACCTGTCTGCCTAAAAGCAGCCTCTACAGCGGCTTCCTCTGGTCATTCTCTCCTGGGCCTTCCTTAGATGTTATCAATTCCAAAGAAATCGTTAGCTCTTTGTCCCTTACAAGGAGGACATTCTGAGGCCTGTGTAGAGGGGGGTGGGGGTGTGAGGGTGCAGGTCCGAGCAAGAATAGAAGCAGGAAAAGGAGCAAAAAAAGCAGATTTTTATGGAGTCCTTCAATTTCCCTATCTTAAACCCATGACACCATACCAAGATTTAATACCTGACTTAATTACTTTTGACCTTCCCTAGGAATGTAATCCTAACCTGTCAGTCTGGAATTTTCTGGTCAGCGCCAATGAAGCCATGCTCCTAATAAGTTCTCTTGTCTCCCAAAGGAAGGTTACCTTGCCAGAAGATTTTTTTTCGTTTATGACTTCCTTGTTCCACACCCTTTTTGCTTTTCAAAACCTTTCCTTCTGTAGCTCTCTGAGGCTCCATTCTATTGGATGGGATGCTGCTGATTTGTGAATCATTCAATAAAGCCAATTCAATCTTTAAATTTACTCCACTGCATTTTTTTTTCTTTTTTTTACAATTTCATTTGTATTTTTTTTTTTTTTTTTTTTTTAAAGATTTTCTTTATTTATTTGAGAGAGAGAGCACAAGATGGGGGAGCGGGAGAGGGAGAAGCAGACTTCCTGCCGAGCAGGGAGCCCGATGCGGGACTCGATCCCGGGACTCCAGGACCATGACCTGAGCCGAAGGCAGTCGCTTAACCAACTGAGCCACCCAGGCGCCCCTTCATTTGTATTTTGTGAGTGAACTGTCCATAATTGTACTTGAATGTTTTCCTCTTGGGGTATAGATTTTGGATTTGGGATTTCGGATTTTGAGACATCATTAGAAATATTTCTCTATGCCCAGATTAGAAATGAATTCAGCAGTTTTTTGATTTCTTCTTCTTCCTCCCCCCACCCTCCTCATCCTTCCTCTCCTCACTATTCTCCTCTTCTGTTGCTGCTTCTGCTTCTACTTCCTTAATACGTAAATCTCTGATCTATTTGGAATTTAACTTGGTATGTGGTAGAAGTTATGGATTTAAATTTAACCTTTTTCCAAAACAGTTATCCGGTAGCATTTGTTTAAAACAAATGTCTTTCCCCGTTGATATAAAATGCTGCTTTTATCGTACACTAAATCTTTACATATTCTTGGATCCATATCTGGACTTTCTGTTCTGTTCCACTTGCCTATCCATTCATATGCCAATATTACACTGTTTTAATTAGAAAGGCTTTATGGTATGTTTTTATAAACGACAGAAAAATGTATTTGCTCTTTTTCAGAGCTTTTTTTATTATCGTTGTTATGTTTGCTTATTTATTTTTGTACATGAGTTCTAGAATTCATAAATATAGCTGCAGGGGAAAAAGACTACTTATACCGGTATCATGCTAAGGTTATAAATTAACTTAGGGATGTTTATATCCTCTTCCTCTTCCTCCATTCGGTCCTTGAATGAGTCTTAGGACCTCAGTTTTCTGGCCTGTCTCTCACCTTGGTAGGACTTGTGTCCCTGTTGCTGCTTTTTGCTTCTACTCTAATTCATCTCTAAGACTAGGCAGAGCACATTGTGTCTAGCTTTAAACCAAGTTTTCTGGGGTTCTGACTCCCTTATGTGGTTCCTGCCAGCCACTTCCTGTCTATGCTGGACTATACATTATGTTATTTCTCTTGTGAAATCTGGAAGAATCTCATTCCATCATGTGCAGCTTTAACAAAAGCCTCATCCAGACTCTCTGCCAACCCACAGACTAGACATTCCTGGTGTGAGATAATAGAAAACATATGCATTGATCTCTGCCCCCAGTTCCCAGCACAGAGCTTCTAAAACCCTTGTAAATTCCTAAGTGATAATAGCACTAGGAGCATCTCTTGTTCTAATATTTATTTTTTACTTTATCCCTGACACAGGACTCTTAAAACTCTTGTAAATTCCTAATGGTAAGAGCACCAGGAGCATCTTTTTTTCTATTGAGGTGACTCTGGGTGGGCTCCTAGATGGCTCCTGGTTGGGACATGGTCATCAGGAAGACCAAGGCCATGATGTGAAGCTAGGAATTTTCAGTCGTGCCCCTCACTTCTCCAGAGAGGGGAGAGGGGCTGGAAATGGAGTTAATAATTGGTCATACCTATATGAGGAAGCCTCCATAAAACCCCAATAGTGGGGTGCCTGGGTGGCTCGCTCGGTTGAGCATCCAGCTCTTGGTTTCAGCTCCGGTCATGATCTCAGGGTCATGGGATTGATCCCCGCATTGGGCTCCATGTTCAGTGGGGAGTCTGCTTGAGATTCTCTCCCTCTCCCTCTGCCCCTCCCCCCAATGCAATCTTGTGCTCTCTCTCTCTCATTCTGGAATAAATAAACCATTTAAAAAAAAACAAATAGTATGAGTTTGGGAGCTTCCAGGCTGATGAACACATCCACACCAGCAGCAGGGTGAACATATCCCAACTCCACAGGGACCGAAGCTCCTGTGCTCTGGACCCTCCCAGACCTCACCCTGTGTATCTCTTCATCTCGCTATTTATCTGTATCCTTTATCATATTTTTTTAATAAACTGGTAAATGTATTTCCCAGAATCCTGTAAGCTGCTCTAGCAAATTAAATAAACCTGAGGAGGAAGTTGTGGGAACTTCCAAATTGTAGCCAAATTGGACAGAAGTTGTGGGTAACCTAGGGACCTACTACTTACGACTGGCATCTGAAGTAGGGTGGGGGCAGTCTTATGGGACTGAGCCCTTAACCTGCAGGATCTAGGTAGATAGTGTCAGAATTGAGTTAAAATTATAGGACACCCAGCTGGTGTTGCAGAATTGCTTGGTGTGGGGGGGGGAACCTCCATACATTTAATGATCAGAAGTGAAGTGTTTTGTGTGAGCATTAAAGGAGACACAATGGGGCACTTGGGTGTCTGGCTTTTGATTTCAGCTCAGGTCATGATCTCAGGGTCATGGGATTAAGCCCTAGGACAGGCTCTGCGCTCAGCAGGGAGTCTGCTTGAGATTCTGTCTTTCCCTCTCCCCTCCCCCTGCTCTCTCTCTCAAATAAATAATCTTAAAAAAAAAAAAAAAAAAGGAGACACACAGGAGGGGCACCTGGCTGGCTCAGTCAGTAGAGCATGTGACTCTTGAGCTTGGGGTTGTGAGTTCGAGCCCTGTGTTGGGTGTGGAGATTACATAAAAATAAAATCTTTAAAAAAAAAAAAAAAGGAAACACACAGGAGAAAGACTCATAGGAGGGAAAGCCTGGGTTTTTCTTGTACCCCTAGATCCTACTAGAATTTGACCCACTTCCTTGAACTTGGTGATTTAAATAACAGATCCATCCCTGGGACTGACCAGTCCTTCTATCTTTCTTTATGCTGTCAGAGCTTGCTTTGCAGCCCTCTCACATGCTCTATAAAGTGTTTGAATCTCTGCCTCTGCACAAGACATCCCTCTAGACTCTTTTTTTTAAAGCTTATTTTATTTTATTTTTTTTAGTAATCTCTACACCCAATGTGGGGCTCGAACTCATAACCCTGAGATCAAGAGTCACATGCTTCTCCAACTGAGCCAGCCAGGTGTCCCCCCAAGACTCTACTCTTAATCTCTTTCTCCACGTTCCTTTTATGTGGTACCTGGGTTCAGCCTTATGCTTAGCATCTTCACCCTAGCATTTCAGTTTTATTCTTTTTTTTTTTTTAAGATTTTATTTATTTGCGAGAGAGAGAATGAGAGACAGAGAGCATGAGAGGGAGGAGGGTCAGAGGGAGAAGCAGACTCCCTGCTGAGCAGGGAGCCTGATGTGGGACTCGATCCTGGGACTCCAGGATCATGACCTGGGCCAAAGGCAGTCGCTTAACCAACTGAGTTACCCAGGCGCCCAGTTTTATTCTTTTTTAAAAGTAGGCTCCCACACCCAACGTGGGGCTCGAACTCATGACTCTGAGATCAAGAGTCACACGCTCCACCAACTGAGCCAGCCAGGCACCCCTCAGTTTTACTCCTAACTACTGACTACTTTGGCCTTACCCACAGGCTCTGTCCCTTCGATCCCTCGTTGGCTCCACATGTACGAAACCCTTGCAGCCCATGTCCCAAGTCAGCCGTGAGCCTCTGCCTATCCCAGCCTTCAAACGCCCAGGCTTTTCCATAAGGATTGTTCAGAAATTTGCTTCCTGAATCCCTGGACCGTTTTGCTTATCCTTATCCCTAAAGCCATTCTCAAACATCGGCCTCAGTGCGCCATGTTTCTTTCTGGGGCTTGTGTAACCATGAGCACTGGCTTTCCAGCTCAGAGAGAATTCCCCAAGTTTTGATCATGCTCCCTGTGACCCCAGCCTCCGGTGCCCACTAGTATGTTTTTAGGCCTGAAGTGGCTGCGGATGAACTTGGGAGTCCGTGTCCGACAGAGTTCCTCGCCCCAGGCTTGATAACCGTTTCCCACGGTGGCCTTCAGCTCTAGGCGTTCAGAGCGCAGCTCCCAGGACTGCCACTCGAGACGTGTGCCAGCGTGCCAAGTGTCATAAACGTCACTGTGGTCCTAGGACATGCTGCTGCAGAAGAGATTTACTGGTGAGACTGAGACCCTGATCCTCTTTTCCCTTCAGATGCAGTTGTACAGGACAAGCTGAAAGTCATGGTCACTTGCAGGTTGGAGATGGGAGGGGGATTGGAGTTTAGGAGATTCCCTTATGTGTTTTGGAGCTAAGTTTGTGTGAGCAGGCCCAGAGGTCAATACTCTTCCTCCTGTCCAGTAGTCCTCTTTCTGAGGACCGCCATGCATATACCTCTATGGTCAGCCTGCTGGCACAACCAGCAAACTGGTGGGAATCCTTGTGTTCCTGCTTCTGGACCTCCCACCGTGGAGAGCAGAACTGTCAGCAGACTCCTGGGGTAGCCTAGAGTCCTAATCTGCAGAATTATTATGTCACTTGCTACTAAGGGCCGTGATGGCAAGAATTATGTTCCTCCTTCTTACCATGCATAACCCCACTGCCCTTACTCATTCCTGGAATTAGAGAGCAAGAATGGAGTTTAACTGGGATAAGTAGAGATTATGTATTTTCTCTAAAACACATGACATCAAACGCACTGAAAACATGCCTGGATCCAAAACACAGTTCTGCCAAGTTGCAGTGTGTTTTTAAGGAAAATACATCATTTGAGGAAAGTCATCTAGAATTGCATGAGATAGGTCAATAATTCTATACCATGAAGCCTTCTTAGCAATGAAAATCCAATATGGGCTAGAGGCTATGGCCTTACCTAAATTGATAGTCATTTGTCCTACGTATTTTTCCACACACTCTGTCATCGTATTTTAACAAATTAATGCTCTTTTTTAAAGTTTATTTACTTAAGTAATCTCTCCACCCAACGTGGGGCTCGAACTTACGACCCTGAGATCAAGAGTTGCACACTCTACCGACTGAGCCAGCCAGGTGCCCCCCAAACTAATACTCTTAAGTCTCCATTGGGATATTCTCTTAAGCCTCACGTAGTGGCCATGAGGATGGCCTTATGAGCCTTTGCTGCAGAAACAACTGGCTCGAGGTCCTAACTGCCTCACCACATGCCTCCTAGGTGCTGCTCCCGGGCACTGACTGAGTGCAGGTGGACGCTAAGGCAGACCAGCCCTGGAACGTATGGGACTCTTTGTTACCTGCTATTGGCTGGAGATTCCCCTAGGACTTTGCTGATTTTTCCTTAAACTGCAGGGCCGCATAATGCTTCCACTGACCTTCTCTCCCCTCTCCTTCACGTGCAGTCGTCTTGCATCTTGGGCTCTCCCCAGCTTTGAGACTACCCCCACCCCATTTCCTTTCTCACAGGCATGCCTCCTGATAAAATGTTTGCATGTTTCATCCCATCTTGGCATGTGCTTCTTGGAAGGCCTGGACTAACATCACAGAAAGAGCAATTTTCCAAAAGCCTCCATTCTCCAAAGCAAAAGGCCAAGCTATTTCATGTACCCCTAGCTTGTTCTCTACAGGAGATTGAAAGCTGAATCATGTATATTTCTTTTTTTTTTTTTTTTAAAGATTTTATTTATTTATTTGAGAGAGAGAGAATGAGAGAGACAGCACATGAGAGGGGGGAGGGTCAGAGGGAGAAACAGACTCCCTGCCGAGCAGGGAGCCCGATGCGGGACTCGATCCAGGGACTCCAGGATCATGACCTGAGCCGAAGGCAGTCGCTTAACCAACTGAGCCACCCAGGCGCCCTGAATCATGTATATTTCTATCCAATAAGAGGACCTCTTGGTCCTGGATGATGGGATTATTCTCCTAGTTTCACCCCCATTCACCTCTGGCACCATCAAGCAAGTGCCTGGCAGGGAAGACTATTTACTGACTCCTGTCCATCCAGGAGTGGTGTATCATTGAACTTGACAGACCAGAAGAGGGAACTGACTTACTTGCTACCATCTTGTGAGGATTCAGGCTAATTTTGCTATTACAGTTCTATAATAACAGCCTTTCAAACCAGCGGATAACAGCCGCATCCCACAGGCATGCTGGAAGGAGAACAGATACCTTCTCCTACTATTGAGTAATCTCTTGGAAGCCTAATTGTTTACTTTCTCACCTGCCAGGGTTGGATGTCTCCATCCTGCGCACATGCCCCATTTTTTTTTTTTCCCATGTGCCCCATGTTTAGAGGGCCTACTTCCTTATCCCAAGAACTTAGGTCTTTTTTTTTTTTTTTTAAGATTTTATTTATTTTACAGAGAGAGAGAACAAGTAGGGGGAGCAGCAGAGGGAGAGGGAGAAGCAGGCTCCCCGCTGAGCAGGAAACCCGATGTGGGGCTCGATCCCAGGATCATGACCTGAGCCGAAGGCAGATGTCCATGTTACATAGTTTCTGATCTCTCCTGCTAGAACCTTGACTGAAGTCTGTTAGAGTGTCATTTATATGCTCAGAAATCAGAAATGAATTCTGACAGAAGCATATAGAAGGAATACTGAAGCCTATCCTTACAGTTAGAGTTTCTGACATCTATGATGATTTTTCTATATCAAATCGTAACAGACGTGTAAATTGTTTTCTCCAGTTTACTTACTTTTTAAATAAAGGTGGGGCAATTCTCAGCCCTTGGAAATAATTTCTCCCTGAACTTCTCTGAGGAGGGGGCAGTGTAATCTAGGTTCAACTAGAATACACCTCCTAGAGTTTAATTCCCAAGCGTAAAGGCAGACGTTGAGAGACAACCAGTTTAGAAGATAGGGCCTAAGAACTCTAAGGACGGGTGGAAATAGAGCTTCAGAATCCTAGCTTCTCTATGCAAATGGTCTTGAGATGTGAGATGATTTTGCATTGGAAAACCATTTCTTTTCTTTTGTGTTCACACGTTTGTAGACTTTTCAACAGTGTTTTACAAGTTGTAGTCAGTCACCTGCATCAGAATTATCAGAGACACGTGTTACAATGCAGATCCACCAGTCCCAAGCTAAATCTGCTGGATCAGAATCTCTGGAGGAGAGGCCCGGGAGAGTGAATTTTTTCAAACACTGGGGTGATCCATATGCCTGCTAAAATGTGAGGACCTCTGCTCTTTGCAGTACACTCAGAAGGCTCTTAGGATGTAAATTGATTGAGGTGATAGAAATAGAATAGGTTTCTGAGTTAGAACTGGGGGTTGAACCTTCCTTGGAGTCTAAAGACAACCACCGAATAGGAGAGTTTGACTTGCAGTAGTGGTATCCCAAGTTAACCATCTAGTTTCCTGCTTTGTTGTGGGGTCACAGATTCCCTACTCTTTATCCCACAGTGCTTGTCAAGACTTTTCCATTTATTTGTCTAGCCGTTCAAAGTTGACGTCCTAACCTAACTTCCCTGTTTGCCTCAATGGTACCTTGTGTACCTAAGATTAGAACATCAAAGTTATCTCGAATCTTCTATCTCTAAGCTTCCACAAGTTCTGCCCATAATTCATGTGTAATTTATTTCATACTTGTTCCGTCAACTATGTTACTGTGGTAACTCTGACTTTAGTTGCCCCTGATGTATTACAGTTGCTTCTTTATTTATCTGCTTGCTTCTTCGTTTTCACTCACACGTTTTACCCTAAATCCTGGTGCCACGTTAATCTTTTAAATACAGCTAAGTCTTGGTTAAAGAGGGTAATAGATTTGGAGGTGGCACAAAGTCAAGGATAGCCTCAAATTACAGTTAAATTTAAACCAGTCAGAACATGATTCAAATTAGACGTCATGCAAATATTTGATTTGAATGCTTGATTGAAGCTTCATTTATTATTTAGGAACACATTTATGAATTGACAACATAATAATGTAAAACTGGTACAAGTCTAAGGGCCTAGGCACACACAACTCCGCATAAGTTGACAAAAGTAGTCAAAAAGTTGATAACCTATTAAGTCATTATTGTTTGTTTCCTAAGTGACCTTTCTTCTGGTAGAAAATTAGAACATGGTGTGAAGCGGCCCAAACCCAACAACATGCTCACTTCTTCTGCCCTCCATACACCCGCCCTCACTGTTTTAGATCTTGTGAGAAACCGGAACAGCCCTGGAAATATCCTCCCTCTCCACTCGCGATTAGGACCACCACATTCCTCTTGGGCGGGTCTGTGGGAGGAAGGGATAGGACACATTAGCTACATGTCCAGTTGTCAAGGAGGGAGAGATTGCTATAGCACAGTAGAAACAATGTGGAATCAGTTGTTTCCAATCACCAGATGATTTTATTTTATTTTTTATTTTTTTTAAGATTTTATTTATTTGACAGAGAGAGCACAAGCAGAGGGAGAGAGAGGGAGAAGCAGGCTCCTTGCTGAGCAAGGAGCCCGATGTGGGACTCGATCCCAGGACCCTGGGATCATGACCTGGGCCGAAGGCAGACGCTTAACCGACTGAGCCACCCAGGCATCCCAACAGATGACTTTTAGTGCATAGCTGTGTTAGCTGCTTGGAGCACTTTCATTCATTTCATAAATGCTCTGTTTTTTTCTTAAACTGCAATTTCTCTGTAAATTGGTCAGTCCATCCCCGGACTATCAAGAATACAAAAGATTTAGAGGCACCTGAGTGGTTCAATCAGTTAAGCGTCCAACTCTTGATCTCAGCTCAGGTCTTGATCTCAGGATTATGAGTTCAAGCCCTGTGTTGAGCTCCATGCTGGACATGGATCCTACTTAAAAGGAAAAAGAAATACAGAAGATTTACTTACTTTAAATGTGGGAATTTAAATACAGAAAGTAGCCAAATAAAAGTATTTTTCTAAAAGGATATTTTTCGGGGTGCCTGGGTGGCTCAGTCGTTAGCGTCTGCCTTCTGCTCAGGTCATGATCCCAGAGTCCTGGGATCAAGCCCCGCATCGGGCTCTCTGCTTGGCGGGAAGCCTGCTTCTCCCTCTCCCCCTCCCCCTGCTTGTGTTCCCTCTCTCGCTGTGTCTCTTTCTGTCAAATAAATAAATAAAATCTTTAAAAATTTTTTTGGGGCACCTGGGTGGCTCAGTCATTAAGCGTCTGCCTTCGGCTCAGGTCATGGTCTCAGGGTCCTGGGATCGAGCCCTGCATCGGGCTCCCTGCTCTGCGGGAAGCCTGCTTCTCCCTCTCCCACTCCCCCTGCTTGTGTTCCCTCTCTCGCTGTGTCTCTCTCTGTCAAATAAATAAATCTTTAAAAAAAAAATTTTTTTTTCATTTCTTCCTTGAAACTATGAACAAAGTTATCACCAACCACTTGTCTGGTTATCTGAATGATGCATTTTATTTCTTTGTCAATGGTGGCACTCCCTTAAAATTATTCATATATTTTTATTAAAAGTGTATTTAGTGACCAAAACTAATAGATAATATCTTGAAATTTATTGAGCATCTCCCTGTGTGCCAGGGACTATTCCATGTGCTTTACATGAATTAATTTATAGCATCCACATAACAACTCTGTGAAGTCGGCGCTCTTGTTTTCCTCAGTGTACAGATGAGGAAAGTGGATCACAGGAAAATGTTTGCCACATTCAGGAGGCATGGCTGCGTGCTCGTTTACATTTTGAGTGGGGCTGCACTGTGACTTAGGGTTGAACCTGCAAGGAGGTTGGTCAAGTTGTGGGTAAAGGGTGATAAAATGAAAATGAGCTTTCAAATCACTCACCTGGGGCTATGTATATAGTCCCAGCAATCTCGCCACCGGCTTGGACAGCACCGACTGAGATCCCCAATCAGAGCAGGGAGAGAAGGGTGAGCTCGGCAGCTGTAGTAGGATACAGGGTTTTCAGGCCCTGTCAGGAGGCATATGGTTCCCTGAAGGGCCCCTGAGATGAAGCTTCCAGACCCCCAAATGGAAAATCCTAGAGTGAAATTGGTAACAAACAGATGTCTCTGTTGATTTCCTGTCACAAAGATGATGACCCAAACTGGCCAGTAACTCCAGGTTGTGAGTCTGAGTTTAAAAAGTGCAAATGAAGTTTTAGAATTTCCTAAAAGCTACCAATATCTTTACAGTTTTTTAAATGAGTTTTTAAATAAATGTGTCCACAAAGAGTCTTTGATTTCCTTGGGCATGATGAAAATCACTGAATCTCCTCCATTCCAGCTTTCCCACCTCCAGATGATCCCATATAATGTGTTCAGGGCAGGGATGAGGGTGAGGCAAGTGACGCATTCACCTTGGGTGCAAAACTTAAGAGGGCACCAAAAAAGTCAGTAATCAAGAGAAATGTTTTTGGTTTTTTTTTTAAGATTATTTATTTATTTATTTGACAGAGAGAGACACAGCAAGAGAGGGAACACAAGCAGGGAGAGTGGGAGAGGGAGAAGCAGGCTTCCCGTGGAACAGAAGCCCAATGCGGGGCTCGATCCCAGGACCCTGGGACCATGACCTGAGCCGAAGGCAGACGCTTAACGACTGAGCCACCCAGGCGCCCCTCAAGAGAAATGTTTTAATGCAATATTTTCTAAATCAAAATTAATGCAGGGGCTCCTGGCTGGCTCAGTCAGTAGGGCATGTGACTCTTGATCTCAGGGTTGTGAGTTCAGGCCCCACGTTGGGTGTAGAGATTACTTTAAAAATCTTTAAAAAGGGGGCGCCTGGGTGGCACAGTCTGTTGAACGTCGGACTCTTGGTTTTCGGCTCAGGTCATGATCTTGGGATTGACCACACCCACCCCCACCTCGTCAGGCTCCCCACTGAGCTCAGAGTCTGCTTGGGACTCTCTCTGCCCCTCCTCTCTCTCAAATAAATAAATAAATAAATCTTTTAAAAAAATCTTTAAAACAATTAATGCAAAAAATCGATGAAAAACAAAATATCAAGATTTTAAATAAGGTAAGCTGTGGTTTGCTTGTTTTATAACCCAGGGTTTTTGTGCACTTGGGTGTTATTTCCAATCAGCTCCTGGTTCCTGGGCCATGAAGCCATCACATCCCAGTTTCTGCAGGTTGACAATGGTGTGCAAACAGACTGGGCAATGTGGACTTGGTATGTAGTCATTTTTTTAATTTTTATTTTTTTAAGTAAATCTTATGCCCAACAAGGGGCTTGAACTTACAAAACCAGAAATCGAGAGTCACATGCTCTACTGACTGAGCCAGCCAGGTGCCTGCCCCATAGTCATTCTTTTAAATTATGGAGCTTGCATTAAATTTTCCAATCTGGTTCAAAACATGGTAAAATATTTTGGTAAGTATATATAGGGGTACATATGTTTCTTTTTGCCTCAGTATCCGATATGGCTTGGAATAGCACTGGATGGGTATTAAAATTTTTGGAGGGGGGCCTGGGTGGCTCAGTCGCTTTGGCATCTGACTCTTGGTTTCAGCTCAGGTCGTGATCTCAGGGTCCTGGGATCAAGCCCCGCGTGGCTCTGGACTCCGTGTGGAATCTGTTTGAGACTTATTCCCCCTCCCTCTCCCTCTCCCTCTGGTCCTCCCCCCTGCTCATGCTCTCTCTCCAAAGTAAATAAATAAAATCTTCAAAAAAAATTTTTTTGAGTGGCTCAAAAGTCAAAACAAAATACAGTGAAGGGCGGCACTCTACCCTGCTCCGTTCACTTCATTCCCTCCAACCCCCACATGTAATTTTCCTGCATGTTCTTTCAGTTTTGTTTTGTTTTGCTTTGTTATGTAAAAGCCGCCATACACAGAGTACCAATCTTTGCCTTTGTTGATGCTCTATATTGTGTATCTGCTTTGTATTTTAAAATTTCTCCTCTTTATTTTTTTTAAGATTTTATTTATTTGAGAGAAAGAGAAAGAGTGCGAGTGGTGAGGGAGGGGCAGAGGTAGAGGCAGACTCCCCGCTGAGCAGGGAGCCTGACTCAGGGCCCCATCCCAGGACCTTGGGATCAGGACCTGAGTTGAAGGCAGATGCTTAATGGACTGAGCCACCCAGGCGCCCAACTTCTGCTCTTTCTTATGTATTTCCTTTTACTTTGTGTTTAATTTGCTTCCACTTTTAGTCTTTCAATGGAAATTGGAATGATGGATTTTCAACCTTCTTTTCTAATGTTAGGTAGTTTAATGCAGGAGATTTCTCTCTATACGTTGCTTTAGTTGTATCCCACAAGTTTGGATATGTTGCATCTTCATTATTATTCAGTCGAAAAATGTTTTTCGATGTCTATTTTATTTCTTCTTTTCTCTTTGGTTATTTAATGGTGTTTTCCCTTAATTTCTTGGAAGTTGAGGCTTCTTCCCCCATTACCTGTTAGTAGTATCTAGATTAATCCCACTAGTCAAAGAGTATTATATATTATTTCAACCCATTTTCCTTTAAAATTTTTTACTTGGATTAATTAGAGGTATGGCATTTAATTTCCAAATATTTGGGGATTTCCTATCTTATTTTATTGATCTGTACTTTCATTAAATGTAATAGAGAATACTCTCAGTCCTTTGAACTTACTGAGCCTTGCTTTAAGGGCCAGCGTATAACCTAACTTGGTGAACATCCATGTGCACTTGAAGGGAATGTGCACTCTGAAGTTGTGTGTTCCATGTGCATACTATATTCTATATGTGCCAATCAATTCAAAGTGGTAGTGCTGTTCAGCTTTTCTAGATCTTTAATATTTTTTTGTGTACATGTTCTAGCATCTGCTGAGAATGGGTTATTAAATTTTTTTTTAAAGACTCATCCATTTATTTTAGAAAGAGAGCACGTGAGAGCGCAAGCATGGGGTGGGGGGCAGAGGGAGAGAATCCTCAAGCAGATTTCCTGCTGAACACGGAGCCTGATGCAGGGCTCAATCTCATGACCCATGAGATCATGACCTGAGCCAAAACCAAGAGTCAGATGCTCAATCAACTGAGCCAGCCAGGTGCCCCTGGAGTGTTAAAATTTCTAATTATAAAATTGTGGATTGTTCTTTTTAAAACTTTAGTTCTGTCAGTTTTTACCTTGTGATTTTGGAAGCCCTGATGTGAGGCACATAATATATTAATAACTTAAAATTATACATCTTACTTATAATATTAACATGTCATATTTGTAACCCAGTTACACATTATAAGAATTCCTAACCTTGATGAATTGACCATTTTAACATTACAAAATGTCCTTCTGTATCTATGATGATACCTTTTTTTTTGATACCCTTCTTCTTGAATTGTTTGATCTGATATGAATATGTCCACTCCAGCTTTCTTATGATTAGTGTTTTCACTGTCTCTTTTTTTTTTTAATGTTTTATTTATTTATTCATGAGAGTCAGAGAGAGAGAGAGAGAGAGGCAGAGGCAGAGGGAGAAGCAGGTTCCCCGCCTAGCAGGGAGCCCGATGCGGGACTCGATCCCAGGACCCTGGGATCATGACCTGAGCCGAAGGCAGACGCTTAACCATCTGAGCCACCCAGGCGCCCTTCACTGTGTCTCTTTATCTTTTGTTCTTTTTTTTTTTATCTTTTGAACTTTCAACCTATGTTTCTGTATTTAACATGTGCCTCTTTTACATATAGTTGGGTCATGTTTCTTTTTTTTTTAATATCTTATTTATTTATTTGACAGAGAGAGACATAGTGAGAGCAGGAACACAAGCAGGGGGAGTGGGAGAGGGGAGAAGCAGGCTTCCTGCTGAGCAGGGAGCCCAATGCGGTACTCGATCCCAGGACCCTGGGATCATGACCTGAGCCGAAGGCAGACGCTTAATGACTGAGCCACCCAGGCACCCCGTGGGTCATGCTTCTTTATTCAGTCTTGTAATCTTTGAGTTTTATTTGGCGTGTTTCTTTTACATTTAATGTAATTACTGGTATGGTTGAACTTAGGTCTACCATTTTGCTACCTATTTAGGATTTGTCCCATCCATGCCTCTCTTTCTCCTTTCCTGCCTTCTTTTGGATTAAACATTTTTTATTTCTTTTAATTTTTTTTTTAATTTTTTTTTATGGATTAAACATTTTTTAACATGTAATTTAGTTCCTCTACTTGCATTATCATTTAATGGATATTCTATATGGATTACAGTATCATCTGTAATTTCTCATAATCTCCTTAGCGTTATTATTCTTTTTCATATTAAATGTAGAAACTTTTTTTTTAAATTTTATTTATTTGAGAGAGAGAATGAGATAGAGAGAGAGAGCATGAGAGGGGGGAGGGTCAGAAGGAGAAGCAGACTCCCCGCCGAGCAGGGAGCCCGATGCGGGGCTCGATCCCGGGACTCCAGGATCATGACCTGAGCCGAAGGCAGTCGCCCAACCAACTGAGCCACCCAGGCGCCCCTAAATGTAAAAACATTTTTTATTTACCCTTCCTCCCACCTACATCCCTTGAAGTTCAGTATTAAGTTGTGCACACAACTGAATTTTATTATAATTTCAGGAAATTCTAAGATACCAACAATACAGTTGGAGTCAAAAGTTTAACTATATGGGGGTGCCTGGGTGGCTCAGTCGGTTGAGCATCTGTCTTTGGCTCAGGTCATGATCCCAGGGTGGGATCAAATCCCGAGTAGGGCTCCCTGCTCAGCTAGGAGTCTGCTTTCCCGCTCCCTCTGCTCCTCCCCCCGCTAGTGCTAGCTCCCTCTCACTCTCTCTCAAATAAATAAAATCTTAAAAAAAAAATGTTAACTCTTTCAAGTTCCCTTCTAGTCACTCTGTCTCTCCTGACTTCTGGTCTGTAGGTCCTCCTCTTGTTTCTCACAGTAAATATTTGCCACCATTGGGCTATGGGTAGCAAGCACAATATATGATCCTCATAGGCAGAAGTGATTGAGAAAGCTGTAACCAGGCTTAAAGGAGCACATTTAGCAAGGGTGAGGGCCAGAGCAGAAGTTAGTACCAGGCAGCTCAATTCACACAAAGTCAGAGAAAACAAAAAAGGTCCAAACAAAAGGATCCAAAGTCAGGTTAAAAAAAAAAAAAATGACTTATATAATTAGCAACAGAAAGAAAAGGCAGAGACAAGACACAAAGAGCTCTTGAGAGCCGATGTAAATTGTTATTATCCTTTCAGCTGCCTGTACTTCTCCTACCTTATTGAGTTGATCCTTGTGCAAAAAGAGTCTAAATCAGTGGTTCTTAATCTTGGCTGCATATCGGAACTACCTGAGGAGTTTTTAAATTCCTGATGCCCAGGCTACACCCTAGTCCAAATTTAATCTGAATTCTCTGGGGCTGGGAGCCAGGTATTTTTTTTTTAAAGCTCCTCAGATGATTTCAGTGTACATCCAGGGTTAACAAGCACTAGTGTAAATGTTTGCAAGTGTGCAAGTGAACACATGGAGTGTAGGGACAGAGAAAAAGGATTTCCTGGGCTTAGATTTTTTTTTTTTTTCTCTAGAGAAACTTTCTGGTGATTTTCCTCTTTGGGATCCTGATCCTCCCCACTTGGCTTCAGATTAAAACTACTATTTAGACAGCCATCAGCCTCAAGTACTGTTCAGTCTGCTCCTCTGATTAGTTTTTCTGTGATATCAGATGCTTAGCTTCTGAGTCTGTTTCTCTGACTAAACCAGACTTTCTCCTTCTGTGTTTCTCTAGGATTTTTCCTCACTACTTCAGCTTTTTGAGGTTTGTGACTGTACCTCTTGTCCTCTTCCCATACTTAATAACCTTTCAAGGAAGAGAGCTATTTTTGCATGACACAGCCTCGTGTTTTTGTAGTATACCCTGTAATACTTAGAACAGGTCTACACTATCAGGAGAGAATACACTTTTTTCCTTTTTTTTTTTTTTTTTAAGTAAACTCTATGCCCAACATGGGGCTTGAACTCACAACCCCAGATCAAGAGTTGCATGCTCTACCAATTGAGCCACCTGGGTGCCCCGAGACTACATAATTATTTCATGAATTTACTGCATTCTATCCATCATGAATTTCTTTGTGTTGATGAAAGGCTGAACGCACACTAAACGTTTTCTCACATTTCTTACACTTGTAGTGTTTTTCTCCCATATGGGTTTTCTGGTGTTGAATAAGAGATGAACTCTGGCTGAAGGCTTTGTCACAATCATTGCATTTATACGGTTTCTCTCCAGTATGAGTTCTCAGATGCTTTGTAAGAGATGAGCTCTGGCTGAAGGCTTTCTTGCATTCTTTACATTTGTAAGGTTTCTCTCCAGTATGAATTCTCTGATGTCTTACAAGAGCTGAGCGGTCACTGAAGGCTTTCCCACATTCGTTACATTTGTAAGGTTTCTCCCCAGTATGAGTTCCTTGATGTTGTATAAGAGCTGAACAGTAACTGAAAGCTTTCCCACATTCACTGCATTCATATGGCTTTTCCCCTGTATGAGTTCTCTGATGTTGGGTCAGGCCGGACCTGTCACTAAAGGCTTTCCCACACTCTGTACATCCATAGGGTTTTTCTCCAGTATGAACCCTTTGATGTTTAATAAGGGATGAGGTGTCATTGAAAGCTTTCCCACATTCCTTGCATTTATAGGGTTTCTCTCCAGTATGGATTCTGTGATGTTGAATAAGGTATGTGCTTTGGTTGAAGGCCTTCCCACATTCACTGCACTCATAGGGCTTTTCTCCAGTATGAATGATGTGATGTTGGATGAGGGCTGACCGATGACTGAAAGCCTTCCCACATTCGTTACACTCATAGGGTTTCTCTCCAGTGTGAATCCTCTGATGCTGAATAAGTGATGAGCTCCGACTGAAGGCCTTTCCACACTCGTTACATACATAAGGCTTCTCTCCAGTATGAATTCTCTGATGTAAGATAAAGGCTGAGTAGTAACTGAAGGATTTCCCACATTCATTGCACTTCCAAGGCTTTTTCACTGAGTAAATGTTGCGATGTCGAATTGGGTTTGAACTCTCCCCAGTTTCACTACAATCCTCCACAGGGTTTTTCTTGCGTTTAATTATGACTTGCCTTAAATCTTTCTCCTGATTTCCTTGCTGCCTTTCTAATGTGCCTTCACATTGCCAGGCTTCTATCAATCTGGAGTCCCAGGACTCATCCTTTTTAAGTCTCTCCATTATCAGCTCTCTTTCAGGAGACACTTCTTCATAAAGTCCCTGCTTTGAAAAGGATTCTTTAGTTTCAGGTATAGATTCGGAATCTGAAATAAATAAAAAGTACAAGTGTTTGTGTTCTCTGTGTTGAGAGAAAAAAACAGCTGAGTTGGGGCGCCTGGGTGGCTCAGTCGTTAAGCGTCTGCCTTCGGCTCAGGTCGTGATCCCAGGGTCCTGGGATCGAGCCCCGCATCGGGCTCCCTGCTCAGTGGGAAGCCTGCTTCTCCCTCTCCCACTCCCCCTGCTTGTGTTCCCTCTCTCGCTGTGTCTCTCTCTGTCAAATAAATAAAATCTTAAAAAACAAAACAAAACAAAACAAAAAACAGCTGAGTTGGCAAGAAGAAAAGAAAAGAAAAATGATGCTTCTTAAACATGTTTTTAGAATGTTTTCAGAAAGCGCTTCCTGGCAATGGCAGAGGAAGTTTCAGGGACTAACAGAGATGGGAGAATGGCTAATACAAGGCACAATAAGAGGACGAAGAGGAGGCTCTACCTAAGAGAATGGAAAACTGAGCAGACAAGTCAGGAAGGAGGATAAGCTAGCAGGATGAGAATAAATGTTAATATAAAATATCTGAGGAAGGGTAGAAAGATGAAAACACAAGTTGAGATTGGGCAGTTTTGAAAAAGTACAAGACAAAAAAAATCACTTCTAATAATCACCTGGGAATAATCATTTTTTGACTTTTTAAATAGTTCCCTCTGATTCCCCCCCCTTTTTTTTTGAGAGAGAGCAGGGGCAGGGGGTGGATGGGGCAGAGGGAGAGGGAGAATCTCAAGCAGGCTCCATGCATGGAGCCTAATGAGGGGGCTCAGTCTCACGACCCTGAGATCATGATCTGAGCTGAAATCAAGAGTCAGACGCTTAACCAACTGAACCACCCAGGCGCCCCGCTCCAGTCCCTTTTTAAAAGCACAGATTTTTTTCATGTTCACCATACACTTTATTTATTTATTTATTTATTTATTTATTTAGAAGATTTTATTTATTTATTTAACAGAGAGAGAGACAACGAGAGAGAGAACACAAGCAGGGGGAGCGGGAGAGGGAGAAGCAGGCTTCCTGTGGAGCAGGGAGCCCAATGCGGGGCTCGATCCCAGGACCCTGGGATCATGACCTGAGCCGAAGGCAGACGCTTAACCGACTGAGCCACCCAGGTGCCCCCACTTTATTTTTTTTTAACAGACACTTTTTTTTTTTTTAAAGATTTTATTTATTTATTTGAGAGAGAAAGAATGAGACAGAGAGCATGAGAGGGGGAGGATCAGAGGGAGAAGCAGACTCCCTGCTGAGCAGGGAGCCTGATGTGGGACTCGATCCCGGGACTCCAGGATCATGGCCTGAGCTGAAGGCAGTCGCTTAACCAACTGAGCCACCCAGACGCCCTTTAACAGACACTTTAAATATGATTTTGTGTTTCCACTAACCACTGCCCCCTCCTTTCCTTCCTTCTCTCCTTCTTCCCTTCCTTCTTCTCTTCCATTCTTCCTCCTCCCCTTCCTCCCTTCCTTCTCTTTCTCCCTCCTTCCTTTCTTCCTTATTTTTTGGTCATACCCAAATTTCTCAAAAAGGTCTTGTACATTTTCTCATCACATCCTTGCTCCTGTACTCGCTGTAGTCTGGCTTCTCTCCCTACTACTCAGTTGCAACTGCTCTCACTGAAGTTACTAACCATTTATATGTCACCCAAATCCAGTGGATTCTTTTCATTCTTTAGCTTGGCCTCTCAACAGCACTTGA
Source organism: Phoca vitulina (assembly GCF_004348235.1). Taxonomy (NCBI): domain Eukaryota; kingdom Metazoa; phylum Chordata; class Mammalia; order Carnivora; family Phocidae; genus Phoca; species Phoca vitulina. Next base: position 6,240,101 of record NW_022589782.1, on the reverse strand, counting down.
CAGTGGTGACCATGCCTCCCCCCAACCACATCCCCCCCTCATTTTTTCCCCCAACTTTATTCGGATATAATTCTGTGATTCTAAGCTGTCCAGGTTTTACTCCTGATCTCTGTTTTCTTGGGACTTTTTCTGTTTCTTCTTCTTAAATGTTGATGCTTCTTGGTATTCAGTCTAAGCTCTCCTTTTTTGCCCCTCCCCATCCCCCACAACATTGTCTCCATTAAAGACCTCCTCCAGGCCACGGTATTAATTGCTTTTTTAGAAAAAGTAAAATATATTTCACATATAACACTGTGTAAATTTAAGGTACACAACACGGTATTTTGATGTATTCATATAATATGATTACTGACGTAGTGATAGCATCTCAATTACGTCACATAATTTCACCTGATTATCCTCTTTCTCCTGACAGTTTATCTTTGTTCTGTAAAAGAACTGGTGACAGGGGCGACTGGGTGGCTCAATCAGTTAGGCATCTGCCTTCAGCTCAGGTTGTGATCCCAAGGTCCTGGGATCGATTCCCACGTCGGACTCTGTGCTCAGCAGAGAGTCTGCTTTTCCCTCTCCCTCTGCCCCTCCCCCTGCTCATTCTCTCTCTCAAATAAATAAATTAATTTAAAAAAATAGACCCAAGGGCACCTGGGTGGCTCAGTTGGTTAAGCGACTGCCTTCGGCTCAGGTCATGATCCTGGAGTCCCTGGATTGAGTCCCGCATCAGGCTCCCTGCTCGGCAGGGAGTCTGCTTCTCCCTCTGACCCTCCCCCCTCTCATGTGCTCTTTCTCTCATTCTCGCTTTCTCAAATAAATAAATAAATAAAATAAAATCTTAAAAAAATAGACCCAATTATATACTGTCCACAAGAAACTTACTTTAAATAGGTTTTTAAAAATGGAAAAAAATATACTATGCAAACAGGAAGCGAGAATGGCTATATTACTATCCTACAAAATAAAATTCGAAACAAGAAATATTACCAAGGTTAAAGAGGGACATTATAAAATGATAAAGGGGTCAGTTCACCAAAAGATAATTTGTTATGTGTATGCATCTAACAAAAGAGTTTCAGGTACATTAAGCAAAATACAATAAGCAAAAACTGATAAAACTAAAACGAGAAATAGACAATACCACAATTATAATTGGAAAATTCAACACTCCTCCGTCAGTAATCAGTAGAAGCCAGTAGACAGGAAATCAGTAAGGATATAGAAGACCTAAATACTCTCAACCAACCTGACCTAATTAAATTTATTTTCAAGTTCACATGGAACATTCATCAAGACTATATTATGGGTAATACAACAAATCTCAGAAATTTAAAAGAACTGAAATCATACAAAGTATCTCTGACCACACAGAACCAAACCACAAAATTGAAAACAAATTTTATTGAAAACCATCTAAAATTTGGAAATCTGTAAATAACCCATGAGTCAAGGAGGAAGTCACAAGTGAAAATAGAAGTTATTTTGAACCACGGAAATGAAAACACCACATATTAAAATTGTGGAATGCAGCCAAAGCAGTCCTTAGAAGAAATTTTATAGCATTAAATGTTCATACTAAGAGAGAAGAAAGATCGTATACCAGTGATTAGGCTTCTACCTTCAGAAACTAAAGGAAGGAGAGAAAATTAGACCTAAAGTTAGCAACGGGGAAAAATAATAAAAATAAGAGCATCAATGAATAAAGTTGAAAACAGAAAACAATAGAAGGAATCAATGAAATCAAAAGCCAGTTCTTTGAAAAGATCAATAAAACTATTAAAATTCTTAAGAAGACCAATAAAATTAAAACAGAGAAGATACAGATTACCAATATCAGGAATGAAAGATGATAAATCATTACCAGAGCGCACAGATCATCTGAATGGTCCTACATCTAGCAAGAGACCAGGATTCAAGGTTAAAAACCTTCCAATAAAGCAAACCCAAGACCCAGATGGCTTTACTGGATTGAGCTTTTGATATCATATCTAATAAAATTTTGCCTTACAAAAAGGTCACAAAGACTGTCTTTAATGGTCCCTCTAGGTTTTATACTTAGTTCTGTGATCCACTGAAAGTAACTGTGTATGGTGGGAGGTATGGATTTTCTTTTGGCATATGGATATCCAATTGTTCCAGTACCATTTATTGAAAAGATTCTCCTTTTTAGCATTGAACTGATTTTTGCATCTTTGTCAGAAATTAATTGACCATATATGTGTGGGTCTATTTCTGGACCATCTGTTCTGTTCCATTGATTTACATCTTCCTTTCACTAGTACCACACTGTTTTGATTACTATAGCTTTAGAAATCTTAAAACCAATGTAATGAAGCTGTCCTTTTTCAATACCAGAGACAGTGAACTTTTACTTGCCAAAAGAGAAAAGAAGCCAATTCTGAGCCCAGAGTGATCAGGGATCTCCTAGGGGATTAACGCTCTGTGGATCTGGAGCAAAACTATGGCATTTTAGATGCCATTAGTTATAGAGGAAACTTATGTCCCAGTAAGCAGTTTGCATTACAAAATAACTTCCTTACCCCAAAATACCAGGCTCCCACAATTCTCCACTTTCATATCCATGCCCATGTATCTTTGGGCAGAACTCAGCTGTTCTTCTTCCACATGAGCGAAATCCATTTCCTCATCCTTGACTGTCACCAATTCCTGGAAGAAAAAGCACATTCTTACAGGACTTAGGGACGAGAACAATCTAGAAGAGGAAGTATTTTTTAATCTGAAGGTTAAACCTTTATTTTAATGGAACAATCTAAAATTTCTAAGTATTAGTCCATGTTAAGGAAAATAATAATAGCTAACATTTATAATATATTTTCTATGTGCTAAGTCCTTTGAACTACCTCTTGCAATGATAACTATATGAAGTAAGTACTATTATTAACATTATTTACAGACGTGAGGATCAGATCTGAGATTTGGACCCAGGCAGTCTGACTCCAAAGCTATACTCTTTTTCTTTTAATTGAAGGATAGTTGACTTAAAATATATCAGTTTCAGGTGTACAACATAGTGATCTGACATCAAATACTCTTAACTATATTTTTCTGTCTCTTACATAGTTTACTAAGTAAATCTAATATAAATTAACCACTGAATGACAACTAAATGTTAATTACTAATTATACTTAGTTGTAGGTGGGGTAAGTCTCAGACATGTAATTTATACTGATTCCTGGAATATTCGGAGATTTTATAGAAATTCTGCTTGATATCCTGATTGTATATAGACAGCCATCCTGTTCTAACAGAAGCTTCTTCTTTCTCTGTACTTAGCGCTATGACTTTTAGATTTATTTAGTTATCCTTTAATAACTACAGTTGTTCTGAACGAATGGATTTACTGATTATAAACTGAAAATAATCAACTGTTCTTCATATTCTATGTTATATTGACATTCATGTGGGTGTAATTAACTGGAGAATACTTTGTGAGAAAGTCAGTCAATAGAATACAGTGGTTAAGGGGCACCTGGGTGGCACAGTCAGTTAAGCATCTGACTCTTGGTTTCAGCTCAAGTCGTGATCTCAGGGTCTTGAGATCAAGCCCCACGTTGGGTTCCACACTTGGCATGAAGTCTGCTTGAGATTCTCTCTCTCCCTCTCCCTCTGCCCCTCCCCCCACTCATGCTCTCTCTCTCTCTCTCTCTCTCTCTCTAAAATAAATAAATAAATCTTAAAAAAAAGAAAAAAAAAGACTACAGTGGTTAAGAGGCATAGGATTTAGGATCAGACATACCTGGGTTCTGATTAGGGTTCAACTATGTTATGATTCTGAGCAAGTTACTGTGAGCCTCAGTTTTTGGTTTGGGGTTTTTTTTTTATGATTTTATTTTTAAGTAATCTCTGCACCCAATGTGGAACTTGAACTTAACAACCCTGAGATCAAGAGTCGCATGCTCCACTGACTGAGCCAGCCAGGTGCCCCTGTGAGCCTCAGTTTTACTGTGAAATAGGCATCATCCCTAACATGATTTTTTGTTTAAAATAAATAATGTCTGAAAAGTGGCTCTAAATGATAGAGTTCCCCTGAACTCAGTCATTAGACCTCTTCTCCATCCATTCTTACATACCTATAAGCAATCTGTTATTTCACCCATATTAAAAAAAAAAAATCCTCAAAAAAACCCCACAAAAACCCAAAAAACAAACCTTCTTTTGTCTTCCTTCTCACTATCACCCTATTTCTGTCCTCTCCTTTAGCATAAAACTCTCCAAAATAGTTGTCCGTAGTCCCTGCCTTCAGTTTGTTTCCTATTCTCTCCTGAATCCTTTCTAATCAGGTTTTCATTCCTACCGTTCCATGCAATTGCTCTTGTCAGTCACCAATGATCTTCATATTTTTAAATCCAATGGTTAATTCTCAGCCCTCATCTTACTTGACTTAGCAGCAGCGTTTAGCACAGCTGATCACTCCCTGCTCCTTGAAACACTTTCTCCAGTTGGTTACCAGGATGCCACACTTTTGACTTTCCCCTACCTCACTGGCCACACATCTTCTCGGTCTCCTTTGCTGGTTCCTCTTCATCTCCCTGACCATTAAGAGTTGAAGAGCTATAGGATTCAGTAATAAAATTTCATCTCTTCTCTGTTCCCTTAGTGATCACAGTTTCGTGGCTTAAAATACCATTCACACAGATTACTCCCAAATTCAAGGCTTGAGCCTGAGCTTTCCCCAGACTTTCAAGTCTTCAAGGAAAAATTACTTTGGTTCAGTTCTCTAGTTGGGGTTGCTGTAGACCTCTGAAGCAAGATGAAAAAAGGAAACAACACACCGTGAACGCCAAGCTAAGATTTCAGAGGAGGGAACTTAACCTCAAACTTGCCTGGAACTCAACAGGAAGGAGCTCGACAGTAGGTTCCATTTCTTCTGTGTTCTGTTTTTGGGGCAGAGAAGCATCCTCACTAGTAATGGCTGGAAGGACTGGGGAGGAAAAAAGCCATGAAGGAGGTACACTCTATTCACTGAGACGAAAACTATCACAAGCCAGCTAAATTATATACTCAAGGCCTACTCAACTTAACTCAAAAAGGTGGGATGAGGATAGAGTAAGATGATAAAGTGAAAGTGCATTGCCCAAAAATCTAAACTTGTAGACCCACAATTCATCAACCTTTTGGAATAGTCTAACAGGGAGTGGAAAAGCGTGACCTTTTATCACAAAAGCAAGCAAAATGGAATATTCTCTCTTCCACGGCTATTTCTATAATTCTTACCTTCCTCCTCAGCTTCAATGGTCAGATAATCCATGATCAGCTTCTCTTTCTTTGTCCTGTTATTGCTATGACTTCCTTCTTCTTTACTGTTTCAGATGAGATAAATATGAACTTTTCAGCAATACATAATCTGCTTCTTTGTGTAAATCATTCAACTCTACTCTGAAGCTCTGGAGAGAGATTTTTGAGGTTAGGCTCGCCATCCTCTGGAATTGGTTCCTGCTCCCTGGGGCATCTCCCTCTCTCTCTCTCTACTCCTAGGAGGCTTATTCTTCTGCATTTAAATCCTAGGGCCTCAGAAGTAATTCTTTGCTTGAAACCTTTATTATTTAGGCTAAATTAATCTCCACAGCTGGAAGACCATTCTCTAGAGTACTGAGATCAGTCACTACATGCCACACCAGGACAAAACCAGGAGAGAATCAGGGCAGGGAACTGTGAGCCTCACACTTGGTTCCAGACTGTGCAAAACTCCCATAAGACCCTAAAGCATACAACTGGCCATATGATTATGTGGCCTGTGATTATGGCCTGTGATTATGGCAGCAGTAACTATAAACAAGGCTTCCACCGTTGGTTCATCCTTACTATTCATACAGACAGGCAGTTGACAGATGGGGCCCTTACACAGTTCATTCCCCACCTGCTCTTTTTTAAAGACCCTGAAAATGTACAGACGGGGATTCCCTTGCATGGTCAGAGTGAGAACAAAAGACTTCAGCAATTAGACAGTAATAGCTGACAGACAAAATGGCTTCCCACCTCTCAAGGGAGAAAAACTAAACTTTTCATCAGGCTGAATGACCATGAGGAACAAAACCAGTCAGTACAGCCTAAGGTGACAAGCTGGCACAAAATTCAACAAAATTTGCAAGGAAAAAAAAAAGATGCCTGCAGCACATCCTGTTGAATGGCTGCCACATCCTGAAACTGCCACCAGAAATTAACTTATTAACTGTATCCTGCTTGTCACTAGGCACCTGAAACTTGTGGTTTGTGCCTATTTAACCCGGAGCCTAATCCTTCCCCTTAGGAGTGTACTCTTGGTTTGTAGCCGAAGGCTGCATTTCCCAGGTTTGCAAACTGCACGGCAACAAAGCTTTTCCCTGCCTCTGACCCAATCCTGGCATTCCAGGCTGTGTGTGCGTGAGAAAGAGACAAGATTCAACCCCTTGCATTGGCTGCAAAATACAGGCAGGCCCCAAAACTCTGATAGAGCAAATCACAGAAGAGTAATGAGTGAGACACGGACACCATTTTTTTCTTTGTGTCCCCCAAGTTCAGAACCTTAAGGCTCTTGGTAGCGTGGCAAGACTTAAGGCCAAAACCGACGGGAGGCGCTCAAGCTCTCCGGCCTCCGCACTCCCGCTCCCAAGACGCCCCCTGTCGGCCACGCCTCCTTCAAGCTCCCGGACTCCACTTCCCAGAGGGCTTAGCGGCAACCGCGCTTCCGGGACGCCTCCTCGCTCAGAGCTAAACCCACAAACCCGGCTCGCCTGCCAGTCAGGGAAGCGGGAGGAGTACGCAGAGCGCGGGGCAGGGGGCCCGGGACGCGCGGGCAGGGCCCAGCCCTTCCCCCCAGCCCCGGGGCCGCAACCTGAGAGCCTGGCTCGGGCACTGGAGCCGCGCGCTTGGACCGGCGGGTCGGAGAGACCCGCGCCTCGGGCCCAGCTTTCTCTTACCCCTAGACGCGCTGCGGTCTCGGCTCCGGCCACAGGGCGGGTCCCCGCAGGGCTGCGCTCTGGGAAAGACGGGACGGGCGGACGGAGTCGCTTTCCGGACTCCCTGAGCTGCGGGGAAACAAAAGGCTCGAGCCCGAGGCTCCGTCTGGAGTCGCATCTGCGCACTTGGAGGCGACCGCGCCAGGTCGGGGGTCCCGGCGGAAGGACTCCACTTCCCAGAGGGCTCGGGGACATCGGTGCCCGTCCTGGGCGGGGGGAGGGGGCGTCTGCAGAGCCAGGGGAGAGAACTGCAGGCCTTCGGTACCAGCCTTAAGGTGGAGATAATACCTCATCTGATAGGTCTCCTTTCTGAGTAAGATGAGAAGCTGTCGTGTAAAAGCTGGGTGACTCAGTTGGTTATGGATCTGCCTTCCGCTCAGGTCCTAATCCCAGCGTCCTGGGTCAGAGCCCCACATCAGGCTCCCGCCTCAGCAGGGGAGTCTGCTTCTGCCTCTCCCTCGGCCCCTCCCTCCCCGCTCGTGCTCGGTCGCTCTCTCATTTCTCTCTCTCAAATAAGTAAAATCTTAAAATAATAATAATAATAAAAATAACAAAAAATTAAAAGCTCCAAATATTTTCAGTGTCTGATTATTGATTGGTGGTGGTTGGGGGTCTGTTACACAAAGTCTTTTCCTTAGCCTTTCTCATTCTTAACAATAAAGCCGCAAATCTGTAAACTGAGTGCTAGTGATTTTGTTGAAAGCATTCTGGCTGATAAAAACCATAGGCAGGGTTGCGAAGCCATTGTCCCGAACCACGAGATATAAAGAAAAAACATGATATTGGAATGAGTTCACAAGGAAAAGTTAGATGTGAGAAAGAGGCAAGTATGAAGATTGGCTTTGAAGTGGAAAATTGTGCGGACCTGGAGTTTATGAACATTGGTACTAGAAGGGCCGCTCTCCTTGAGCCAAAGAGCGACCGGATGAAAGATACTCCTTTCCTCTGTGCAGAAACACTCCAGTTCTTCACTTCAGAAACCAGAAGAAATCAATTGTCATTCCAGTCCAGATGACCATAGTCACCTGAATAGTCTCTCCACATCTAATCTTGCCTTTCTTAATCCATGCTATTCAAGACAGCCAAGATGAACGTTGAAAAATTAAATCTGTTTTATGTCCCTCTCCTCAGAACCCTTCAGTGACTTCCCTCTGCCCTGGAATAAGACATAAACTCCTTAGCACGGTTTATAAAACCCTGCATAGGGGCACCTGGGTGTCTCGGTTGAGCATCTGGATCTCAGCCCAGGTCTTGATCTCAGGGTCCTGAGTTCAAGCTCAGCATTGGGCTCCAGCCTGGGCATGGAGCCTACTTAAAAAAAATTTTTTTTTAATTAAAGAAATAAAAGAATAAAAATATACATACTAGCTAAACTGCAAAATTCTAATAAGGATGACGAAATTAACACATCTTTCTGTTGTGTGCTGTGTAGATACCCACAATACTACTACTATTCATAAAGACTTACAAAGATAGTCAATAGACTATGACTGAAGGCACTTCTCAGCTTGAATCTGAAAATCACAGGCAGGGGACACACAATTTACCAGCTGCTCAGAAACCAGGAGTGGCTGTTGCTGTATTATGAAAAGCAGACTTTGCTGTTTCCCGTGATTCTAACTTTTTGGAATCAGGTTTTTTTTTTTTTTTTTTTTTTCATTTTCATATCTCTGGTTTCCAGAAGTACCTTCCAGTTGTTGTTGGCCAGGTGCCTCTAGTGTGTAGTCATCATACCTGTGAGTGTGTCATCATACCTGTGCGAGTACACAGGCCAGAATGGGATCAACAGAAGAAAACCCGAGAGACAATAGTGGAGCATACTTAAGAGTTGCCATAATTTCTATCCATGTTTTCTGTTATTACTAAAATGGTAACTTTATTTTTTTTTTAAAGATTTTATTTATTTATTTGACAGAGAGAGAGAGAGATAGCGAGAGAAGGAACAAAAGCAGGGGGAGTGGGAGAGGGAGAAGCAGGCTTCCCGCTGAGCAGGGAGCCCAATGTGGGGCTGGATCCCAGGACCCTGAGATCATGACCTGAGATGAAGGCAGACGCTTAACGACTGAGCCACCCAGGCACCCCTAAAATGGTAACTTTTAAATTTCTCAGTAGTTGAGGTCTTAATTTTTCTGTATATAAGTTGACATATTATTATTACAAATTTCATTGATTTATAATCATAAAATAGACCTATACATTTTCCTTCTTTTCACTTATTTGCATTATTAGAACAAGCAAATTATAACTTTAAAATAAGTGTTCAATCTTTTTATGGTAAACTTGACTCGATATTTATTTATTTATTTATTTTTAAAGATTTTATTTATTTATCTGACAGAGAGAGAGGGAACACAGGCTGGGGGAGTGGGAGAGGGAGAAGCAGGCTTCCCGCGGAGCAGGGAGCCCAATGCGGGGCTCGATCCCAGGACCCTGAGATCATGACCTGAGCCGAAGGCAGACTCTTAACGACTGAGCCGCCCAGGCGCCCCTTGACTTGATATTTAGAGTGTAGCATTGTTTATGTTGTTAAAGTAAGTTTCAGTGTTTACATATTCTAGATTCAGACTTCTTTTTGGTCATTTTGCTCATAAAATGAATAGATCTTAGGAATGTATTTCTATTTGATAATTTTAAAATATGAGACTACCATATCAACACTCATGAAGAAAAGACCAAAGAAATGTTCAGGGAAAAGTAATATCACTTTAAATATTTTCATTATTAGAAAAGAAAGTGAAAAAATAAAGAAACTGACTAAATATTTTAGACTCTGGGGAAACAAAACAAAAAATTTAAGGAATCTAAGAGGAAGAAAATAATGAAAGCATAATCCATTCAAAAATAAACAAGAGCAAATAATACTTGAAATAAGCTAGATAAATTCTGGAAACTGTGTGGGTTTTTATTTATTTATTTATTTATTTATTTGACAGAGAGAGACACAGCAAGAGAGGGAACACAAGCAGGGGGAGTGGGAGAGGGAGAAGCAGGCTTCCGGCCGAGCAGGGAGCCCAATATGGGGCTCGATCCCAAGACCCTGGATCACGACCTGAGCTGAAGGCAGCCGCTTAATTGACTGAGCCACCCAGGAACCCCTGGAAATTGTGTTTTAAAAAGCAGTTAGTGACACCCGGAGCCAGTGTGGTGAGGACCATGTTGCTTCCAAACATCCTGCTCACTGGTACACCAGGGGTTGGAAAAACCACGCTAGGCAAAGAACTTGCATCAAGATCAGGACTGAAATACATTAATGTGGGTGATATAGCTCGAGAAGGGCAGTTATATGATGGCTATGATGAAGAGTATGAATGCCCCATTTTAGATGAAGACAGAGTAGTTGATGAATTAGAAAACCAAATGAGCGAAGATGGAGTTATTGTTGATTACCATGGTTGTGATTTCTTCCCTGAACGCTGGTTTTATATAGTTTTTGTGCTGCAAGCAGATAACAGTGTATTGTACAAAAGACTTGAAACAAGGGGTTATAATGAAAAGAAACTAAAAGACAATATTCAGTGTGAAATTTTTCAAGTTCTTTATGAAGAAGCATTAGCATCCTACAAGGAAGAAGTAGTACCTCAACTGCCCAGCAATAAATCAGAAGATCTAGAGGAGAATATCAATCAGATATTGAAGTGGATTGAGCAGCGGATCAAGGATCATAGCTCCTGACTTACAAGACTGGCCACTTTACAACCACTCTTGTTATATCCCTGCCATAATGAATAAATTGTCCAGTTATCAGTAAAACTTTCTTATTAAGATTGTGCTGCAGGACTAGTAGATGGATAATCTAAAGGTTTATGTTTGGGCTTTTTTTCTCCACGAGAAAGCAAAACATTCTCAAGTATAGTATATATAATATCATTAAGGATTTAGAGTAAAAACTGTCATCTTAAATGCTTCATCTGCTGAAGAATAAATAAATCTGACCAAATGGGTGGCTATCTTCTAAGCTGGTTACAAAAGAAAATGAAGATGATCCCTTAAAATAAAACTTAAGACTAAGAATAAAGGGGCGCCTGGGTGGCTCAGTCGGTTAGGCAGCTGCCTTCGGCTCAGGTTATGATCCCAGGGTCCTAGGATTGAGGCCCGCATCAGGCTCCCTGCTCAGCGGAGAGCCTGCTTCTCCCTCTCCGTCTGCCTGCCTCTTTGCCTACTTGTGCTCTCTCTCTATCTCTCTGTCAAATAAATAAATAAAATCTTAAAAAAAAAAAAAGACTAAGGATAAAAAAAACCGGTTAGTAAGTGAAATTATATATGGGAAAACATGAACTATGTGGAAAAATTAAAATATCACTGAAGACACCATACCCAGTGATAGTCAATAAATCAGAAATTTAAAATGAAATGGTAAAAATAAGGTAATGAGAAACAGGCAATCAGGGTTTAAGCTGGACTTCCATCCTGGAGCTGTCTGGTCTATTTCTAATTCACCCAGTTATGCTCCAGCCCCTCAGTGCTCCTAGTGGAAGCATGTGGTGTTCATCAGGGCTCCTCCTCCATGGTGGGCCATGAACTCTGATTGTTGTCCCCCTACCCAGAGAGCTTGCATCTTTTCAGTGTTTTCAACCTCTTAACTACCACGTTTGCTTTTGTAATCAGCAATTATCTTAGTGAGAAGGGTGGACTCAAATGTAGAGCTCACCTCTTTTGCCTCGTCTTGATCTGGTCTCTGCAAATTTTCATTGCCTGGGTGGCTCCATCTGTTTGTTTTACTTTATTTAGCTTCTCTAGTTGTTCATGGGAGGGCTGGTCCAAACTCCTAGTCGAGCATAAGAAGAACTCAATTTACTCATCTTTGAAGATGAACAGATCTTCCAGGGCCTACTCTTTATACAAAATACTTGCTTTGATGGATTCTCTTTGACTCATCTTGTTTATCTGAGCACTATTTATATGGTGACAGAATTCTCCCCTTAATGAGAGCTGAGGTCGTCATATTTGTTCGTATTAACTGTTGAGTCTTTTAGCTACCTGAGCAGGTTGGGAATGATGTATGGCCTTGAGCATGAAGAAGTCTTTCTCTGCTGCTTTACAACCTCTAATTTTGTTGAAGCTCCAAACCCTTGGATCAGCTTTGTTGAATCAAGTTCATATACTGTACCCTAGGAGCTGAATTTGAGCCTGACTTTCTTCTCCCATGTGAGGTTTGAGTTGGTGATTTTTGTCAGCAGTTCTCCTGTTTACTTTTTTTTTTTATATATATATTCAGACTTTCCCCAGATGATCATTTTCTTCCTCCAATTGGGTCCCAACCAAGGTCATGATTTCTGTGACATTTTTTTTACCATACCTCTTCTGCCTTCTCAGTAAAGTGCTATTAGTCTTTCAGAGACAGGTGTACAATAATGGTTAAGCCCTCAGTTGTTAAGTCTGATCCATGGTTTAAATTCCAGTTCCAAAACTTATTGGTGTGTGCCCCTGGATGAGTGATTTAGCCTTTCTGAGTTACAGTTTTATCTGTGAAATGGACATAATAATTGTACCTACCTTATGGATTATCGTGAAGACTAAATAGAACAAGAAGCATTTAGGGGTGCCTGGCTGGCTCAGTCTGTAAAGCATGTGACTCTTATCTTGAAGTCATGAGTTCAAGCCCCACGTTGGCCCAGTCATGAGTTCAAGCCCCACGTTGGCCCTAGAGATTACTTTTTAAAAAAGCATTTAATAAATATTGGCTGTTATTAGTTGTTATTATATTGGGAGGATCAAGTGCTTCCATTTTATCCTCCTGTTGTACAAACCCCTTAACGTCTTTTTCTCCAAATGCCAATGCTTTAGAATTTCCTTAGAAGAACACATCATGTCTGTATATTCTTGCAAAAAAAAAAGTATAACCTAAGTCTTATCATGAAGAAACAATCAGATCAATCCAACTGAGGATTATTCTAAAATCAATGGGCCTCTGTTCTTCAAAAACATCAATGTCAGGGGGCACGTGGGTGGCTCAGTCAGTTAAGTGTGTGACTCTTGATTTCGGCTCAGGTGATGATCTCAAGGTCATTGGATCAAGCCCCATATCAGGCTCCATGTTCAGCTTGGAGTCTGCTTGTCCCTCTTCCTCTGTTCCTCCCCTGCTCATGTTCTCTCTCTCTCAAATAAATAAATAAAATATTAAAACAAAAACAAAAACAAATCAATGTCAGGAACACAAAGGCAGGCTGAGAAACGTACCAGGTCAAAGGAAATTAAAAACACATGACAATTAAATGTTATGCATAATCTTGGATTGGATAATGAATTTAAAAAATTTTGTATAAAATACATTACTGGGACAATTTGTAAAATCTAAGTATGTTGTATATATTAGATATTCTTATTGTATTAATGGTAAATTTGCAAGATTTGGTAATTTTACAGTGGTTATATAAGAGAATGCCTCTGTTCTTTAGCATAATACATGCTAAAATTTAGTGTGATGCATGTGAAAATATTTCGAAGTTATGGGTCATGATGTTGCAACTTACTCTCAAATGATCTAGAAAAATGATAATAATAGCACAAACAATATGTATACATGTGTTTGGATTTATATACCTATATAAAAAATGTGACAGAATGTTTAAAAAACAGTAAATCTAGGTGGGGAGAATATGAGAATTCATATACTATTCTTGCAACTTTTCTCTAGGCTTGAATTACATTTATTTATTTACTTATTTTGGCTTGAATTACATTTAAAAAGTTGGAAATTCTGGCTTGCTGTATATTCCTATAATTATAGAGTAAAATAAAACTTATATACTTGAGATTACCAAGAATTTCTATTAACTTCTGTGAATGGGCCATCTTACTTCTTTGCATGCCTCACAATATTTGCTTGAAAATGAACATTCTGAGCGGCACCTGGGTGGCTCAGTCGGTTGGGCGTCTGACCCTTGATTTCGGCTCAGGTCATAATCTCAGGGTCATGATCACAGGGTCATGAGATCAAGCCCTGTGTCAGGCTCCATGCTCAGTGGGGAGTCTGCTTGAGATCCTCTCTTTCCCTCTGGCCCTCCCCAACCCTGCTCTCTCTTAAAATAAATAAATAAATCTTTAAGAAAAAAGAAAATTAATATGATCTCACTGATATGAGGAATTCTTAATCCCAGGAACAAACTGAGAGTTGCTGGAGTGGTGGGGGTGGGAGGTTTGGGGTGACTGGGTGATAGACATTGGGGAGGGTACGTACTATGGTGAGCGCTGTGAATTGTGTAAGACTGATGAATCACAGATTTCCTCTAAACCAGCTCTACAGACATTTAAAAGAAATACATTGGACTCTCCACTGAGGTAGCCAAGTTTTGCAAACTTTTTCTTTCTTGCTTGAAGTTCCTTCCTCCTCTCCTTCTTTCCTTCCATAAAGCTGTTTTTAAAATACACATTAAGGGCGCCTGGCTGGCTCAGCAGGTAGAGCTCATGACCCTTCATGTCAGGGTTGTTAGTTCAAGCCCCACCTTGTGGATAGAGCTTACGTAAAATAAATAAAATTTAAAAAAAAATTAAGTTTATAGGTAATACCTGCCAGTGTAGTATTACTGAGGAAATTGTTTTACAAAAAGAATTTTACAAAAGAAAGACGTTTAAGGATAGACAGACATAGAAAAATACCAGGGAAAGTTGCAAATCATTACAACAGCCTTGATTTTCCCTGAGATGTTTGATTATGGGCAATTTTGTTTTCTCATCAAAATTCCCTGTATTTGGCAAATTTTCTTTTACAAAACATATTTTAGGGGCACCTGGCTGGCTTAGTCAGTAGAGCATGGGACTCCTGATCTCAGAGTCACGAGTTCAAGCCCAGCATTGGGCGTGGAGCCTACTTAAAAAATCAATAAATAATATATTTTACTCTTTAAGAGAAAAAGTAGCAATTGTCCTTTTTTAAAAAATAGAGCAAACAAACCACAACGTCATGCTCATAAGTGTAATTCAAGGACTCTCTTGTGTTAAGGGCTGGAAGGAAGAGACTCCCCATCCCCACCATGTGACCTCCTCATCGCTTGTGTCCCTTTGTGTTGTGCCTGTCACCTGTCCAAATCTCTTCAGATATTCGAAGAGGCTGGTACCTCCCTGAAAGGCCGGTCTGTTTTGTTCTCTGGCCTGTCCCAAGCCCCTAGGACAGTGCTTGCATATCCTGGAACATCGTGTGTGTGTGTTATGTTATTATAATTATGCAAATGTTTGGATAAGTGGTGTCAGAGTCACTGTGAAGAGAAAACCTTCAGAAGTGAAGCAACCTGTCCAGAATCCGGACTTCCACAGCAGCACGCAAGGGGGGCAGGTGAGGGCCAGGCACATGAACTTAGGGAAAGGAGAGGTGGTCAAGCTTGCCCAGTCGGTCTCTGGGAGGATGACTTGGGGAGTCAGTCCTGCAGGTCCCTTCCAGGAATGTGAACATAGGGAGGGAGAGACACGACAGGTCGGGTCCCCAGGCCACGTTTGTATCCTCCAGGTAGGACCCCGGCTCCTGCTAAGATCCCGGGAGGCTCCCAAACACACTCCTGGGAGGACGACTGACCTTCACCAGCGTTTCCTTCTGTCTGCTCCCCCCACATTCCCTGGGTGGGTAGAGTTTCCCCTGGTGCCGGCCAGTTCTGAGGACGCTCCTCTATCAAAGGAACTCTCCCCCACCCACCTCACATTTCTTCTGAGTAAAATTTGTTCTTGGAGCTGCTGGAACCTGAAGTCCTGCAGAAGAGGCGGGACCAGCATCACTGTGGGGAAGGGCTGGTGCCTCAAAACTTCCTGGGGTGCGGGGGGGAGAAGGGTGTTTCTGAATGGTGAAGGCAAGTATTCCCTGAGGCACCCTCCCCTCCTGTTTACTGACTTTTCACCTTACTTGGTACATCTCCTAATCAAAGGACCAGAAGCCCAGAGAATTCCCAAACCCAGAGAATCCCAAACCGCCTGGATGCCTGGATCGCAAACATTGAACTGTGCAACTGCAAGTGAGGAAATGACCCTATGTTAATTACACAAAAGGGATCTGGTGCTTGTGACCATGTCCCCACAGTAACACATCTGACTGGTGCAGAAAGTTGCACGTTCACATCACTTTGGCTTCAAAGCAAGTGCTATGCTGTCGATTCCAAGATTTCATCAATCATTCAGATCTTTAAAAAGCACACCTACAGGGGTGCCCGGCTGGCTGGGTGGATAGGGCTCGGGACTCTTGATCTCTGGATCCTGAGATCGAGCCCCACGTTGGGTGTAGAGATTGCTCTTAAAAAAAAGAAAAATACATCTGTAAAGGATGCTTGTTTTGTTTGTTTGTTTTTTTAAGCTCAGCAAAGGACAGACTTTTAAACTGAAGGGGGAGTGAGGCTGGTGCAATGAAAACTTAATCCTGGTAAGTCCACCACGATCTCCATTTCTGCTCTCCTGTGTTTCTCCTCCATCTCAGGTCAGGGCAAGTGGTTTGTGTCTGAAACTCCATTGTTTCAAATCCCTATTGGAGGGATGCATTTATTTTTTTTCTTTCTTTCTTTCTTTCTTTTTTTTTTTAAGATTTTATTTATTTATTTGACAGAGAGAGCAAGAGAGCACAAGCTGGGGGAACAGTAGGAGGGTGAGGGAGAAGCAGGCTCCCCTAGCCTGATGCGGGACTCCATCCCAGGACCCTGGGATCATGACCTGAGCCGAAGGCAGATGCTTAACCATCTGAGCCACCCAGGCGCCCCTGGAGGGATGCATTTAAATGAATCCTAAATTGGAGCACGTGGCTGGCTCAGTCCCTGCACATGCGACTCTTTTTTTTTTTTTTTTTTAAGATTTTATTTATTTATTTGAGAGAGAGAGAGAGAATGAGAGACAGCATGAGAGGGAAGAGGGTCAGAGGGAGATGCAGACCCCCTGCTGAGCAGGGAGTCCGATGTGGGACTCGATCCCGGAACTCTAGGATCATGACCTGAGCTGAAGGCAGTCGCTTAACCAACTGAGCCACCCAGGCGCCCCTGCACATGCGACTCTTGATCTCAGGGTCGTGAGTTCAAGCCCCACGTTGGGCAAGGAGAATACTTAAAAACAAACAAACAAACAAAACAAAACAAAACACACCTAAATTAAAAGGTGGTAAATGCTAGGGTAATTTCCGCTTTCAGAAAGTTCAAGAACTGCATCCTTGGCATAATAAATTTTGAATCAAGCTCACAGTATTTTCTCTTTAACCACAATGTTCAGGGGCCTTTTTTTTTTTTCTTTAAGATTTTACTTATTTTAGAGAGAGAGACAGCACGAGCAGGAGGGGCAGGGAGGGAGAGAATGACCCCACACTGAGCTCGGAGCCCCACGTGGGACTCGATCCCAGGACCCTGAGATCATGACCTCAGCTGAAACCAACTGCGCCACCCAGGCGCCCCTGTTCGGGGGCTTCTGACAGGAAGCTCAAACCATGAAAATTCCGGGGGTGGGGGTTGGGGATTATTGGGAAACCGACGTCTTCATCAAGGTCACACAAATATCGACCAGGGGCATTGGGCCATGCCCGGCTAGCGACCCAATTAAAAAAAACAAACTATGTTTCACACCAGAGCGACTTCATTAGCAAAGTCTCCTCGTGTCCTCTTTTAATGCCCTCTCGGAAGCATAATCCTGCTAAGGATACGAGCAGAACGACCTACATGTCGGCTCCTGGGGTTTTTTCCCCCTTCCAGGTCATCCACACCCTTCAGCTTATGTGCCTGTCCGTTGCTGAGTTGTTCACAAGAAGTCCCTTTGCACTAAAGAAAAGGTAAGAGAAAGCCCAAGGCTGGGAGGCAGCGGACAGACGCTTAGGTTGTTTCGTTTGATTCGGGCGGCTAAACAGAAAAGCCACCGCCGTGACCCCGACGTGATTCGAACACGCAACCTTCTGATCTGGAGTCAGACGCGCTACCGTTGCGCCACGAGGTCCTGGAGGCTGCCCCGTTTTTTGTTGTTTAGAACGACGTCCGTTGCAGCAGGTGTCAGGTGCAGCGTTTAGTAGTTTTTTTACACCGCCCATATTTTGACTTGGAATTGACTCTGAGCTCTTTGTCCCTTCTAAAACGGGGCTATTCAAAGCAAAATATAAATATGAATGAAGCAAGCAAGCGAGGAGCTCAGGGCTCCGAGGGTACTCGCGCTCGGGATTCGGGAAACCCACCTCCCCAGGGCTTTTAAGGAGCGAGGTCTGGGAAGCGTCTGGAAAATGTCAGTCGCAGCTCCCAGGGAAGGCAGGAGTGGGGGCGTCTGGGATCCGGGTTCTCTTCGGTCCAAGCCCTTCAGCACGCGGAGCAACGTGAGGATTTGCACCCCATTCACGCCTACGGGGGAAGACTATTTCCACTTCCCAAAAGCAGCACTTAGTTTCTTTTTTACTTTTTGCTTTAAAAAAAAATAACACATTCATTGTAGAAACCTCATCAGATACGAAAGCAAACAAAACCAAAACTACAGTAAGTAGTGTTGAGCCCCTGCAGACGCCAGGCTCTGTACGTCTTGCCACCTGATGTGATCTTTCGGGGTAAAAGAACAATGGGTCGGGGAGGGGAGAGTAATGCTTTGTGGTTGGGATGTGGAGCGAGACCATGGATAATAGGATTTCCGTAGCAGCGCTCTGTTCACTGATGGCGCTTAATGAATGGAGAGGACCTGGCATCAGGGAGATTCTGGATGTAGGAGCCATGTGACAGCCAGGTGTCCCCAACTTGGGCATCATACATACAGGCTTCCTGGGTGAAATACCAAGACTGATCTCGCCACATCCTTGCTGGTGTAACGGGAAACCTTCCACTTCTGACTTTTAGGACATGCGGAACACAGTGATGATTTTGAGTTGGGAACAACGAATAGATAATTTCCTCATTCCTGAATCCCAGGCATACCCAGTCAAGACTAGCACTGTTGGGGATGCTTTAGACTGAAGATTTGAGGTTCAATACTGCCTTTCTCGTGCCATTCATGAAAGAGCACCCACAGTAAAGCTTCCGCTGAAGATGCTGCAGTGAATTTGCTGCAGGGACAGAAGAACCACCCCTCACGCTGCCGGCATTTCTCAGAGCTTGAACTGAGCTACTAACAGTTGCATCAAGAAGAAAGTACCTTTTTATTGTTTCAATAATGTATTTTATTTTTCAAATACAGCAAGTGATACTAGTTTTAAATTGCGGATATAGAGTTATGGGATGTAAATATCTATAGATCTATGTCCTTTAAATGGGAGTTGATTTTAAAGTAACAGAACAGTAGGGGCGCCTGGCTGGCTCAGTGGGTAGAGCGTGCGACTCTTGATCTCAAGATTGTTAAGTTCGAACCCCACTTTGGGTGCAGAGAGTACTTAAAAATAAAATCGTTAAAAAAAATTAAAGTAACAGAATAGTAAAGTGAGCACCTCCAAGACACAGACCTGGAGATCATTTCTATATCTAAAATGAAGGATTCTCCCAAAGCTCCAACCTGAGTGTATGGATGTCTGTTTCCCCCAGGGAGACCCCAAACACCGAATGCCCTCCTAGGAAGGGATCAACTGGTGGGCGTGAAGCTGCCAACGACCTTGACAGCTCACCTTGACAGCTCTTTGTGGCCTCAGACAATTCAGGGTTATCAGTTGCAGAGATGCATTACTCTTCCTTTCATTCCCCCATAGTCTTACATTAAAAGAAGAGGGAAAAGGGTAAATATGTTAAAACAAAAAATTCTCTTTTACTCAACAATCACAATGGAAAACTGCTACCATTGGTTTCTCAAAAACTGCATTTTTATTCAAACAAAACCACAGTACTTCCCTGGGCATGTCCTGGGGAGGCTGGGCTCTGCCATTCACCAAGCAGCTTGGTGCCTGCACCTATGGGTAAGTTTTCAGGAGGCTTTTTAGGACAGAAATGAAGCAACTTGGATATCGCTCAGATTTAAAATGTACACTCTGCCCTATAAGGTCGTTGAAGTAGGGACCTCCAGACACATAGCCCAACCCTTGCTGCCCGCCCCCGCCCCCCAAGAACTCAGATTTGACCTCCATACTCACATGGCAGGATCAGACATCTTGCCTGGTGTCTGATTTTATGGAGAAAGTATCCAGTCTTTCACTTTCATGTGTGATGTGGCTATAGGTTTTTCATAGTTTACATGAAAAACTACATATGCAGTGTCTATGGATCCTGAAGACTTTGGGATCAGTTTTCAGGAATTTTCTGGGAATTTAATACATCCTTACTTTAAAAAGCAAGGTGTGATTCCTCCAGGGGCTTCTGCCTGATGCTTCCCATAGAGCCAAGAGTGAGGGCCAATGGAAACCAGCTGAAACTCAGTAGAGCTCCATGATCCACTCACTGTAAGACCCTCTCCCCAACTGAAGGAGATTCCGATCATTAAGGTGAACTTTGTTCTCCCTAATGTAGGAACAAGACAGGGGGTGCTGCTTTCACCCCTCACGTGCCTAATCACTGCTTAACATCGCCCATGATGGACCCCCAGAGAGTCGCACAGAACACTGACCCCATTCAACCTGGATCACTGATCCTGGATGTGACCTCACATCACAGATTGCATTGATCCCCAGTCCCCAACCATATCAGACACCACCCCAAAACCCTCATAACTCCACCTCTCATCCCCCAATTAATCTCAACAGAAGGCCTCAAGCAGTCTCTTACACCAACCCAGTCACTGATGCCTGCAGGCCCAATCTTCAGACCCTAACTAAATTCCTGTTGCTCTCACTGGCCAGGATCCAAGATTCTCCCATCTGCCTACTCCCAGCGTATCCTGCAGGTCAGAATCCACTGCTCCTTCCTCCTTCCCTCAAGACTCTCTAAGACCCCTTTGAGCCTTTACTGGACTCAGGGGTGAGTCAGAGGTGAGGAGTGTTGAACAAGATTGATGATCACAGCAACAGGCACCTTAGTAGTAAATGTTCCCCCAAATGAACTGAGTGAAAGAGCTTCTCGGAAAGAGGAGCTTCATTTATCTGTAAAACTGTGATTCTAAGATCTTCTGTAAAGGTGTTTTAAGAATTAAAGAAGATAATGTGATGTACAGCATGGTGACTATTGTTACTAATACTGTATTGTATTTGTGAAAGTTGCTGAGAGAGCAGATCCTAAAAGTTCTCATCGCAAGAAAAAAATTGTGTGTGTATGGTGATGGATGTTAACTAGATTTATTGTGGCGATCATTTTGTGACATATCGTTTATCAAATCATTTTGTTGTACACCTAAAACTAATATAATGCTATATGTCAAATATATTTCAATAACAAAGAAGATAATTGTAATACATAACATTTAAGTGGAATGCTTGCTACGAGCCTCTTGCCCATTCTAAGTATGTTATGTTATTAATCTTCTTACATCCTCTCTGTGGTAGACATTGTTATTACGAATCCCACTTTTCTGGAGAGGAAACAGAGAGACAGAGGCAAATTGCCCAAATTGATTCATCTACGAAGCGACAGCCCCGGGAAGAACCCTCCCAGCTTTTCCTTTATTGCCCAGTTAGGCAGGGTCTTTTTTTTTTTAAGATTTTACTTATTTATTTGAAAGAGAGACAAAGACAGTGAGAGAGAGCAGGAGCGGGGAGGAGAGGGAGAAGCAGGCTCCCCGCTGAGCAGGGAGCCCGATGTGGGGCTCCATCCCAGGACCCTGGGATCATGACCTGAGCCAAAGGCAGATGCTTAGCAACTGAACCACCCAGGTGCCCCTAGGGCAGGGTCTTGAGTGAACAAGGTCCCCCCACAACTTGGATGGGTCCTTTATCCTGGGTTACTCTTGGAGGTGAAAGCTTCAGACCCCTCCCTTACGTCGATGGGGATTATCTCTAAGAGGACGCCTTGTCTTAGGGCAGAGGTGTTTGTACAAGGAGTGCACAGAACAGGTGATTCGCTCTTTTTTTCCTGCCCATGTATTATTTCTGATTGACCTATAACATTGAATTAGTTTAAGATATACAATATAATGATTTGATATATGTATATATCGTGGAATGATGGTCCACCCTTTTATAGATATACATTTTCATCAATTCCCCACACAGCTGCTCAGTGCCAACTCCGCCGATGATCTGTGATGAGCTATGAAGTGTAACTGTCAGGAACAATCCTGAGACTTCCCACGATGAAAAGCACAGAGCTTTGAGATAAAAATGCAGTTCTTACCTCATGGCTGGTTTTCCTTCACGGTCGCTCGGTTCTGAAAATGTATTAATAATGTCTGCACGGGAACGCACTTGCAGCTGGTCCTGTCGTGGGGAGTACAAGTATCTCGGGAATAAGCTGCACCCCCCCCCACACACACACCCCGTTCACTAACTGAAACCTTGGCGTTTGTCTGTATAAAATCCTAGCTTCTGGCCCTAACCCCTCCACCGAGCGAGTGGTCATCACGGCGCTCCCCTCCGGCCTCTCTCTGGGGCCTTCTAGGAGGGGTGCACGCTGGTCTCGGGCGACGCCTGCGTCCCCCACGCGTGCTAGGTGGCGGGCATGCAGGAGGGGAAGAGGAGGAGGGGACGCGGGGGCCACCGGCCGCTCCTTTCCTTCTGCTGGTGAGCCCCGCGGGCAGCGCTCTCCAGCCCTTGCGTCCCCATTCACGCGAGCCCCCAGCTGCAGAGCCTCCCCAGAAGACGGGCGCTGCTCGCCCCTAGGCTCTCCCCTCCAAGCTGCGACCTCGGATCAGACGCTCGGACCTGACGCGGCCCCCGTTGAGTTCAAACCAATCAGCTCCGTGCAAGAGACGAGGACTCCCCCGGCAAATTTAGCGGGAGAGGTGGGAGGACGCCACGCCGCGCCCCGCGTTGGGTCGGGAAGCTCGGTCCGGTCCCTGCGCCACTGGTGGGGGCTCAGATCCCACCAAGGAAGGCCCATCCCCGGAGGGTGGGAGTTATAGACCTAGGTGCAAGGGCAGGGTCTCCCTCGACTCCGATTGCTTGGGACCAGCAGCCTAAAACTAGAGGTAAGCTCCGTCTAAGGCTCAGTTATACCCCCAGACGCCGTCCATGGTCAACAAGCGCCCTAAGGAAAAATTGTAATGAACTTTGAAGAGAGTTCAAGGACGCGTGAAACCATTTCGATGCAGAAGAGGAAGGGATCCAGGCGATTCGCCTGGAGGACTCAACCCAGCGTTCTTCCTCACGCCCCCAAGTGTGCCGGCTCGGGTTCCCAGGGTGGAGGGAGCCTGGGGGGAGCCGAGCGCTGAGCGGGAAGTGGCTGGGGGCGCGCTCCCACCTGAGGACTGCAGGGATCTGCTCCCGGGAGGCTGGGATGGGGCGGGGCGCAAAGGAGGGGAGGGTGGAGGAGAACTTAGCTGCCCCCCTCAGCCTGGGGGAGAGTGTTACAGCCCTGAGCTTCGGTGTTCGCCACATCCGGATGACTGTCGTCGGGGAGCTCTCTTCCCACTTTGCGCATCAACTCCCCTTCTCAACCCAGACGCTGGCGCCCAGAAGTCTAGGAGGTGGAGCAGCCCCTCCCAAGGCGCAGCCGCTTACCTATCTCCCTTTCCCCCGATGCAGGGCGGAGAGGGGAGCAGACTGTCACCGGTTGGCCCAAATCGCCCCTGTTAAGGATGGGAAGTAGGTTCCGCTGCGAAGAGAGCAAGCGCACAAGGCCAACAGTTGCCTCTGCACCTGGCTGGTCTTGAAATCTTTTTTATTTATCTGTTTGTATGTTTGTAATCTCTACACCGAAGTGGGGCTGGAACTCACGATCCCCGAGATCAAGAGTCTCATGCTCCTCTGAGCTGGCCAGGCGCCCCTGGTCTTGGAATCTTGAAGGGTGCACTAGGAGGGGCAGTGCACGAAAACCGCCAAGGAGCAAGGAAGGTGAAGGCCAGTGCACCGGCAGGCGGAGGCAGGATCCCGAGGCCCCTCCAGTTTCCCCCTGGCGCGGTGCTGCCCCCCATCGTCTTCTGGGCGGGGAAGGCGGAGAAGGAGCGCGGGGGTTAGGACTGGAAAGAGGGAGAAGGGGGGAGAACTCCGATGGAGATCGAGAGAGTCGTGAAGTGCAAATCGGCTGTCTAGCCTCGATATTCCGGCCAAGGATGACTTCTCTGTGGGAGTCAGGTGGGGATGGGGACTAACACCAAGTCCCATGGTGACCCGCCCGGAGCCTCAGCTGATGATTGGGGCGTTGGGGGAGGATGGACGATGACGTGGGGTGGGGATAAAAGCCCCGGTCACCAGTGCTTGTACTGGACATATTCTTGCCGCCCAGCGGAGGCCCTCCAGCTTCTATCCTGCTGGTCCCTTCTTTTCTGGAGCCCTTTAAAGCTGACTCTACAGAGGTGACCACTCTGGCCCGCTGCTCTTCTTCTGAGTCTCAGGCATAGACTCCGGGTGCCCACTTCTCTCCCCTGTCTACTTCCTCTACCCTTGAGGAAGCCAAAGAAAAATCTGGGAAACACCATGCTGAGCCCCATTGGCTTTGGAAGGAAATACCAGCTGGTGGAGTAGTGACAACAGGAAGGACATCACCAGAATGAAGGACAATATGAGCCAATGACTCCAGTATTATGTGAAATCTCAGAAAACTTGGCTGGCGAGGAAAATTGAAGGGAGGTTATGAAAGTGCTGTCAGCAGTAAAATCTGTTTGCAGAACAGAGTGAGAAAGAGCCTCAGAAAGAACAGATGCCAGGTATTTCTCATAGCACGTTTTTTTTTTGGGAAACGATGCAGACCTCTTCCCAATCCAGAGGAGAATAGAGGGGTCAGGTGGGCAAGAGGCTGGGTGGACCTTGAGGAGGCTGAATTGTGACAAGTCCTCACTGCATGTGGCACAAACCAGAGAGGAAAATGTAGGTAGAATCCTAGAACAAAAAAAAATTAGAGCCCTAATGAGCACCATGGTTAGAGGTTCTAGGTCTGCAAGAGGAGGAGAAATAAAAAGAAAGGGAATGTTACATGCTCAGGCTCATGCAGCGTCTTTTCTTCTCCATCAGAGCTGATGAATGAACATGCGAGTGCACACTAATGATTTCTTCATAGAGGAGTTGCTAGCGCAAAGGTCATCCCACCTGTGATAGTCACACTTACCCCACCAGGCACACTGAGGAAGCAGTGTGTCCTTCAGGGGGTCCTATCCATGCTCCCTGTGCTCCTTGGCTCCCCCCTGAGCTGTGTAAGGCCTCCCTCCACCCCTCTGGTATCAGAAGTGAAACTAGGATAGGTTTCCTAAAGGAATCTGAATAATGACCCATTATTGTGTTCTTGCCTTGAATAAGCTTATTCCCCATTGACTTGGCATCCCAACAGATCCAACTACTCTGAAACCTCATATCTCTTTGTGTGGGGACCTCCACACAACATCAAAGTAGGAAGGACTTGGTTTTTTTCCCCCCAGCATTTATTTGTGAAAATTTGGAAACATTATGGGAGACAAATAATTTTCCAGATAACACCTGTATCCCCACAACATTAATTCTGTCATTAACATTTAAATGTACTTGCTTTATCACATACCCCCACCCATCAACCCATACCATTATTTGTATCCATTTCAAAGAAAATTGCAGACACCAAGTTTTTCCTTAAATAATCCAGAATGCCTATTAACTCGAGTTCAATATTTTTGCAGTATTCATTTTAGTTAAAATTTGCTTACAATGAAATGCACATCCTAAGTGATGAGTTTTGACATCTATGTAATGCAAACCTCTATGAAGTTATAGAACATTAGCCTTTGTCCCACAAAATTCTCTTATGTCCCTTCCTTGTCTATCCCCACCTTCACCCGCCCCCCACAAAAAAGCTGTTCTCATTTTTTTCAATGTGAATGAGTTTTGCCTCATGAACTTCATATGAATTGAGCTTAGTGATCACCAATGCCCAAGGAATTAATCAAGAATGCCCATGTAATGGGGCGCCTGGGTGGCTCAGTCGTTAAGCGTCTGTCTTTGGCTTGGGTTGTGATCCCAGGGTCCTGGGATCGAGCCCCGCATCGGGCTCCCTGCTCTGCCGGAAGCCTGCTTCTCCCTCTCCCACTCCCCCTGCTTGTGTTCCCTCTCTCGCTATGTCTCTGTCAAATAAGTAAAATCTTTAAAAAAAAATTTAAAAAAAAGAATGCCCATATAATGAAGCCTCCATCAAAACCCAAAAGGATGGGGTTCAGGAAACTTCTAGGTTGGTGGACACATGAAGGTGCAAGGACAGTGACATGCTCAGAGACAGCATGGAAGCTCCTCACCTCTTCCCCATACCTTGTCCTGTGCATCTCTTCCATCTGGCTGTTCCTGAGTAATGCCCTTTCATAATAAACCAGTGAGCTAGTAAGTAAAATGTTTCTCTGAATTCTGTGAGCCACTCTTGCAAATGAATTGAACCCAAGCAGGGGGCGGCATTGGAACCTCCTATCTATAGCTGGTGAGTCAGAAGTTATTTGTCTCAAGTGGGGGTAGGGGCAGACTTGTAGGACGGAGCCCTTAGCCTGTGGGATCTGACGCTATCTTCAGGTAGATATGTTA
The DNA here is from genome assembly GCF_004348235.1 of Phoca vitulina. Classification (NCBI taxonomy): domain Eukaryota; kingdom Metazoa; phylum Chordata; class Mammalia; order Carnivora; family Phocidae; genus Phoca; species Phoca vitulina. The sequence continues at coordinate 6,213,760 of NW_022589782.1, read as the reverse complement.
GAACTGAGTTGAATTGGGGGCGCCTGGGTGGCTCAGCCGTTAAGCGTCTGCCTTCGGCTCAGGTCATGATCCCAGGGTCCTGGGATCGAGCCCCGCATCGGGCTCCCTGCTTGGCGGGAAGCCTGCTTCTCCCTCTCCCACGCCCCCTGCTTGTGTTCCTGCTCTCGCTAACTCTCTCTCTGTCAAATAAATAAATAAAATCTTAAAAAAAAAAAAAAGAATTGAGTTGAATTGTAGGACACCCAGCTGATGTCAGAGAAATGCTTGGTGGTGTGGGGGGAAACCTACAAGTTGGAATTGGTGTCAGAATCAGAATTATGTATTGGGAATCTAAGACCAGAGGGGGAAACTTGCCCTTGGCCACACAAGCCCCAGCATATTCAGGAAAGCAGCTGCCATCAGGATCCATGGCCCTGCTGTGTCTTCCTCGTGGCTATGGCTCAGAGGGAGCCAGGCCTATTGGGACTTCCTTACGCCATCTTCTCAGGTTCCCTGTATCCATTTTATATCACAGAGAGTGGCACCCAAGCTCCAGGGTGGAGAAAGGGGACTGATTTTCCCCTTTCACGGTTGGCTTGGGCTTAGGCTCTGAGCAGGTGCGAGACAGGAACCTGAACAAATTTCTGACTCTCAGGATGAACATGGCACAGCCCTTCATTTTCCCCAAGTGTCAGTGACGGGATTAACTCCATTGTCTGGTACTCACTGTGGGCCCGACACTGTGTGGGAGCAGGAATGGTCCCAGTGAATTAGATGTAATCGTTGAAGTGAACCAACTTTCCCTCCACCCTCTGTTCTCTCCAGTGTAGACTCTTGGAGCCCCCAGAGTCATCCCTTGTGCAGGCTCCAGATGGGATCCTACACACTCCTTCCCCCCATGTCTAGCTCCAAAGAACGCATTGTGGTCAAGGGACAGGATGCCTGAGAAAGGAGGTCATTTGCACAGTGGCCTCCTGGGGATACTCCTCTGACTTGCTCCATCTCACCAGCTTTTGGACAGAAATGGCTCCTGGAACAAACTCCATGCTGGGTTCCTGCCACAGGGTCATCCCTTGGGCTCCAGAGAGAAAGTGTTGTGTGCGTCTGTGTGTATAAATGATTCTGTGCATGTGTGCATTCCCATCCAATAGCTTTCATGTATTAAGTGCCTACAGTGTTTCAGGCATTCTGATGGGCCTCTTCATGCAGCATAGCTTTCATAATGACACCAGCTGTCACACCATATTTCTCTGATTAGACCCAGGAAGCCCAGGGCGCCCCTTCCATCTGGCTGCCTCTACCCTACTCCTCACTTACGTGGAGAAGCTGAAGGAAGCTCCCAGGTTAGGGAAGCCCAGAGAAGCCACCTTCAGGCAGGTTGTATTGCTGGGACAACAAGAAAAAGTCTCTCTTGGGTTAAGGGCAATGGCAGCGGAGAGCCAAGAGGACTTCACTTCCAATTGGGAGACAAGACAATGATTTTAAGATTTTGTTTATTTATGACAGAGAGAGTGTGGGGTCAGGGGAGGGGAGCAGAGGGAGAGGGACAAGCAGACTCCGTGGGACCCAGGGATCCATGTCGTGGGACTCGATCTCACAACCCTGAGATCATGACCTGAGCCGAAATTAAGAGTCAGACAGTTAACTGACTGAACCACCCAGACGCCCCAACAAGTCAATGATTTTGAGTGAAAACCTGCAAAGACCAGTCTTGAACTGTTTGCAACTTTCTAGAAAATAGTCATCTGATGAGACTTCACTGGGAGGTGGGTTGCAGGGTCTGGAGAACATGACAATGACACATTTCTTCTGCCCAAAGAGGCATTTCTTAATGTCTCAATTCTACTTCTTTAAATTTTATTTTTGAGTAATCTCTGTACCCAACATGGGGCTCGAACAGTCCTGAAAAGATTCGCATGCTCCATCAACTGAGCCAGCCAGGTGCCCCTAGTGTCTCAATTCTTTTTTTTTTTTTTTTTAAAGATTTTATTTATTTATTTGATAGAGAATGAGAGACAGAGAGCATGAGAGGGAGGAGGGTCAGAGGGAGAAGCAGACTCCCTGCCGAGCAGGGAGCCCGATGCGGGACTCGATCCCGGGACTCCAGGATCATGACCTGAGCCGAAGGCAGTTGCTTAACCAACTGAGCCACCCAGGCGCCCCCCTAGTGTCTCAATTCTTGAAAATAAAAGCTGCTGTCCTGAAGTGAGTCAATCTCTGTACTGCTCCTCTAAGGCTGGGGTGCTTTGCCAGAAATGATGCCCCCAGTGGGAGGGGCTGACTGGTCAGGGTGGGCACCAGCGCAGGATATAGGGCAGAGCTGCTTACCCACGGACCGTGGGTGGTGTCAGAATCCAGTGAATGCCCTCAAGTGGTTGCAGATCATGAGCCTGGCAATGCATGGAGAGAGGGCTCATTGTGTTTATCTGATTCCCCCAATCTTTAAGATCCAGAAAAATGAATGCACTTCTATGACAGGTTCCCTGCACCAAGCGTTACCCCCAGCAATTCTGCCCCAGATGTGACCTTGCATACCTACCACCTATTCCAAAATTTCCATCCTCACGTGGAAAACCTATGACCAAATGAACCATTGTCTAGGATCACAGTGCAATTCAGGATTTGGGAATAGACACAAAAGCATGAATGGAAGCTGGGTGACCATCACCTTAATGTTCACAAAATTAAGAAATCCGTCAGCATATAATCTTTCCTACTCTTTTTAAATATGTTTTATTTATTTGAGAGAGAGAGCACGAGTGGGGGGGCATGGGGGAGTGGCAGGCTGAGGGAGAAGCAGACATCCCGCTGAGCAGGGAGCCCGACATGGGGCTTGATCCTAGGACTCTGAGATCATGACCTGAACCAAAGGCAGACGCTCAACCAACTGAGCCACCCAGGCACCCCTTTCCTACTCTGCTTTCACAAAAAAAGCAAGTATGTTTTGCGGTGGTTTCCTTGCTTGTGCTCCCAAGGGAAATGCCAGAAACTGCAGGCATTCCCCATTTTAGGGTCTGGCTGTTGTAATCAAATTGTGTGATATCACTTTAGTGTCTCGAGGGGAAAAAATGAACAATCAGCCAAAGGATTTTTTTCTGTGCCTATAGTGATAAGGGAAATCTGTGTCCTAAGATGGCCCACCGAGCCAGCGAGAGAGTCCCAGCCCCTGCCCCGGGGCTCTTCCGGGCAAGCGCCAGAAAGTGTCAGGTGTGCGGAAGTAGAAGTGTATAAATAGCCCCCTTTGTGCTCGGGACTCAGACCTTTGGAGCTCACTCGCCTCTGAGCCCGCCAGCATTAAATAAACCTCATATCCTCCAAGATCTCCCGGTGCTGCTTGGTTCTTCCATCAGGTGATCCAGTCCAGGTTCCGTAATATTTGGTTCCTTGACTGGGAAACGCAACCGCGCTGGCCCATTGTTGCCACCAGTTTGGGGGCAACGGTGGGGCAGTGATGGAACGAGGGATCATAACAGAGAAGGCGCGCCCTGCCTAGTTTTCGGCAATCTCCTGCCCCGGTCGCCTCGGGCCGGTCCCACTCCGCTGTTCCCGCCGGACTCGAGGAGACTTGGCAGGTGAGGACCTGGTCCTGACATTGGATTCTGGTAAGGCCTGGGGCCCCAGGACCCAGACAGGCCCACCCCCATTGGGGTGGAAGGGGAGCCTGATCACCTCCCAGAGACCTCTTAGAGGTCTCACAGGTAGGGATTCCCAGGGAGGGAATGTAATAACTTCTGGAGCGTGAATGTGTGAGTGAATGTGCAGTCCGACCTGGCTTGCTCAAGCGGACTGATTCTGTGACTCCAGGGGCGGGCACCCTTAAGGTCCCCAGAAGCCTGCGGAGTCTGAGTGGGCCCCTCTGCGATTCCGTGGTGAACGGCATACGGTCTATGGCGGCATTGGAATGGTTTCCGATCGTAAGTCACAACGCTGAGACTGCTACGGCTAAGCCTCACCTAAGCTCCTTCAGGACATGGCCAGACGGGCATCTGATTGGACTCCTCATCTCAGGAGGCACCCCCCACCTTTGTTGGTCTCTGTGCCACCGCACACGGGGACATCACCATGGGGTCAGGGCAGAGTAAACCTATGGTTCTAGAGACCATGATCAAAGGCCTGGCCAAATTGTCTAAGCCCAGTTGTGTGTGAAATGCTTCAGAACACTTGATGGAGACAAAGCGGAGCAACCAAAATTGAGATAATGAGACAGGCCTGGGGGTCTGGAATTTGCGGAGGTCGGAGGACCTGGGAGTCAAGTCGGCCTTCTCTAACAAGGCAAGATCTCCAGCTGTTTAGGTTCTTTAGCTTCACAGAGCACCTTTCCTTGTCATCTCTGGGTGGTGGGAGGTTGGGGTGAGCATTCCCTCAGGGATGGGACAGGTCTCAGGTAGGGAGAGGCAGGGGACACCGGCTCTTCTGGAGAGGACTGGGGCAAGGAAGTCGGGGGAGGAACCCTACTAAAATGAAAACAGAATAGAAGAGGTCAGATCAAAAGCCAAGCTACTACACTGTTCAAAGGCAGATTCTGGTTGTCTGTCTGGGGTAGGACTGACATTGGCGATTTAAACAAGATACCCCGGGCGATATAGATCCTGCTGGCCCACTGGCCGCACTCTGAACAGCAAGGCTTAGACATTGTTTCCAAACCTCCTTTATAAGAGTCACCTGGGAGAACCTTGTTAAAAAGGCAACTATTTGGGGGGATGGGGTAGCCAGGTGATGGGTATTACGGAGGGCACGTGTTGTGATGAGCACTGGGTGTAATACTATCCGGCCTACGCAAACCCACTGAATCAAAGTGGGTGGGATGGGAGGAATATCCCAGAAGCTGTGTGTTTAAAAAGCAACCCCCAGGATGGGGGGAATATCCCAGAACCTGTGTGTTTAAAAAGCAACCCCCGGGGGCACCTAAGTGGCTCAGAAAAAAACTGTCAGACTCGGGATACCGAGCCTCATGGAAGAAGGCACAAATCTGCCAACAACAGGTCCAAGACCTTGGTTTCCTCCTCACCCAAGGGAAAAGAGAACTAGGGCCGGAGAGGAAAAGGATCATCATCTCCCTGCCACAGCCCCAGACAAAAAGGGGCCTACGAGAATTCCTGGGGGCTGCAGGATTCTGCCGCATCTGGATCCCTGGGTTCTCGGCAATAGCAAGACCCCTTTATGATCTCTTAGGGGGACCAGATTGAGAACCCCCTGCCTGGACTGAAAAGGAAAAAATAGCACTCGAGTTACTCACCCAGACTGTTGGACCCTGGCAACGGCCAGTTGCTTACCTGTCAAAGAAGCTCGACCCCCTGGCAGTGGGATGGTCACCATGCCTCAGGGCGCTGGCAGCCACAGCCCTACTCATCAAGGAGACAGACAAACTTACCCTGGGGCAAGAACTTAACGTCAAGGTCCCTCATGCAGTTGTGTCCCTCATGAATGCACAGGGACACCGCTTCCTTTCCAACTCTCGGCTAGCACAATACCAAGGGCTTCTCTGCGGAAACCCACGGGTCACCCTCGAAACAGTAAGGACATTAAATCCAGCAACCCTTCTCCCCACGGAAGAGGGGGAAGCAGACCATGACTGCTCCGAGGTGACTGATGAAGTCTACGCGAGCCGTCCAGATCTGTGGGATCAAACCATAAAGAATCCAGAGCTCACACTGTTCAGCGATGGCAGCAGTTACCTACAAGAGGGTGCCCGGAAAGCAGGTTATGCAGTAACCACAACCATTGAAGTCCTAGAAGCTAAGGCATTACCAGCTGGATGGTCAGCTCAATGGGCTGAATTATATGCCTTAGTCCGAGCCCTCACCCTTGGTGAGGGCAAGCGAGTCAACATCTACACTGACTCTCGGTACATCTTCGCTACTGTACATATACATGGAGCCATCTACAAGGAAAGGGGCCTCCTAACCGCAGCAGGAAAAGCTGTCAAGAACAAGGAGGAGATACTGAGACTCCTTGAAGCCATCTGGCTTCCAAAGAAAGTAGCAATCCTGCCCTGTAAGGGACATCAGAAAGGAGACGACCCCATAGTGCAGGGAAATCGTCTGGCAGATGAGGCAGGCAAGACCGCAGCCAGTGAGGACATGGACAGAGCCCCGTCCCTCACCATGGCCCTGGCACCCTCGGAAGAAGTCCCTCCACCCAGTTACACTATAAAGAAAAAGGAATGGGCCATGGCTGAGGGAGCCACCCTGACTGAAAAGGGATGGTGGATGATGCCAGACGGGCGCATCTTTGTTCCAACAGCAAGTGGAGGGCATCTAGCCAAGGAACACCACCAACTCACTCACTCAGCAAAAGCCCCACTCTCCACTCATTGGGGAAAACTGCATTAGAGGCCCTTCTCAAGAAGCACCACTACCTCAGTCAGCTGCCAGCACTGTGCCGAGCAACGAGTGAACGATGCATGACATGTGCTAAAAATAATGCTCAGTCTGCACCACGGCCCCCGCCAGGTGCCCAGAGGATGGGAGCAGCCCCCTTCGAAGATCTAGAGGTAGACTTCACAGATGTGCAGCCGAGCAGGGGGTTCAAGTACCTCCTAGTAATAGTATGCACATACTCTGGGTGGGTCGAAACCTTCCCGACCAGGACGGAGCAAAGCCGGGAAGTAGCTAAAGTTGTCTTACAGGAGATCGTCCCCCCTGGTTCGGCCCGCCATTAACAATCCATACTGACAGTGGACCCGCATTTGTGGCAGACATTGTGCAGGTCTTGACCAAATCTCTCAACATCACCTGGAGACTCCACACCGCTTACTGGCCCCAAAGTTCAGGGAAAGGGGTTTTCGGGAGACTATGGAGTCAGGATGAACCTCAGCAAATTGAGAACCCTATGTGAATTGGAACGGCCTACCTTTGATGTCAGGTAGCCTTCAGGAGGGACATTGGATGTCCCAATGATTCATCGAGTATGGTGAGTCATAACAGGAGAACCAGGACACCCTGACCAGTTTCCGTACATTGACTCCTGGCTAGGAATTGCTCAGACCCTTCCCCCCTGGGTGCGATTCACTTGCAATAGGCAGGGACAGGCCAGGGTCTTAATTGCCTCATCCAAGCGACCTAAAGAAAATCAGCAAAAGCCCCACTCTCCACAAATCCTAGCCAGAGATCTCAAGGACGAACCGACCCTGCCCCCACCGTACATACCCCCAAGACCGTCTACACCTGGCCCTTCAGGTCCAGACACTCTGCTGCCATCGGTTTCACCGGCGCCCCCCAGGCCCAAAGGATCCACTTTCTCCAGGACCAGCAGCCAGGCTGCCCGGCGCAGGCGCCCTCCAAATGCCTGTACGAGAGATGCGGGAACCTGAGAGGCGTGATGAAGATGGGACGGTCCAACCGGGCCGTTCCATGATGTATTATCAGTGCTTCTCCACCACCGACCTCCTCAACTGGAAACATAACACCCCATCCTACTCTGAGAAACCACAGGCCATGGTAGACCTCATAGAATCCCTCTTCCAGCCTCATTGGCCAACCTGGGAAGACTGCCAACAGTTACTCCGCACCCTGTTTAACACAGAGGAAAGGAAGAGAATAATGAAAGGTGCACGGCTGTACCTGGAAGAGCACGCACCAGCGGGAGTCATTGACCCTGCTGCCTGGGCTAATACGGCCACACCCAAAGAGTGCCCAGCATGGGATTTCACCACAACCGAGGGACAGGCCCACATCTGCCAGTACCAGGAGGCCCTCCTCTGGGGAATCCGGGCAGGAGCTAAGAAACCCATGAACATGACTAAGGTATCCTCGGTCACTCAACAACCAAGGGAGTCCTCCGGGGACTACTACGAAAGACTATGTGAAGCCTACAGGGTATACATTCCATTTGACCCTGAGGCACAGGAAAGCCAACAGATGGTAAAAACCTCCTTCGTGGCTCAGGCCACCCCAGACATCAGAAAAAAACTTCAGAAACTAGAGGGTTTTGCTGGGATGAACATCACCCAACTAAGAGAGATTGCCAATAAGGTCTACATGAACAGGGAGGTCACAGCCGAACGGGAAACCGACAAAAAGGTGAAAAAGAAAGTCAGCCTCCTCGCCGCCACCCTGAAAGAAAAGGACAACACAAAGACGGGGAGACCCCAACCACCGAAAGGGGGGAAGCCCAGAACCCCCTTGGCAAGGGATCAATGTGCCTACTGTAAAGAGAAAGGGCATTGGAAAATGAATATCCCAACTGGGGAAAGGCTCAAAAGTCCAGCCGCTACAAGGAAGAACCCCCGAGAGGAGGACCTCATAGGCCTTGTGGTAATGGACTCAGACTGAGGGGGACTGGGCTCTTTCCTCCTTGGCCCCCATGAGCCCAAGGTCAGAATGAAGGTTGGGGGCCAACCAGTGACTTTTATGGTTGATACTGGGGCCGAGCACTCTGTTGTCACCTCCCCAGTGGCCCCTTTCATCAAAAGGATTGCGACCATCCTTGGGGCCACCGGCATGCGGGTGATATAACAGCCCTTTTGCCAGGCTCGCCAGTGTGAATTCAGGGGCCACAGGGTCCGACATGAATTCCTTTATCTGCCTGATTGCCCCATCCCTCTCCTGGGCCGAGACATACTCTCCAAGCTTAGGGCTCAGATAACCTTTGAGCCCACTGGACACACTAGCCTCCGACTGAACCCAAGGCAAGAGGAGACGGGGTCTCTGAACAGTAGAGTGAATGATTCACACCCTCAAGGGAACCTTAGCAAAGTTTTGTCAGGAGACTAACTTCCATGGCCGGATCTGCTACCCCTAGCTCTCCTGTGTGCTCGCTGCACGCCTGGCACATCAGGTTTCTCCCCATTCGAATTAATATATGGACGGCCTCCCCCGTGCTTGGGAAGGCTTCCAGGAAACTTGCATCAGGTTGGAGATAAAGGGATAGAGGAGCAGCTTCAGGCCCTGGGGGCCACCCTAAATAAATTACAAAAGTACACCTTTGAGAGGGCCCCAACTCCTCAAGGTCTCAGGTACACTTCTTCCAGACAGGGGACTCAGTTTGGGTCAAAGACTGGAAGAAAGAAGAAAGCTCATCATTCGGAAAAGGAGCCGCACCAGTGGAGAGTCCAGCCAGACTTCACGAACTCACTCCGGCTTCGGCGTGATTTCCCTCATCTTGGGGGTCAGATTCTACACCGTTGCCCCTCCTGACTAGACTTTCCCCTAGAGGCTCCTACCTAAGGTCATAGATCCCACTTTTACTGGCCCTCTGCTGTCTACTCCTGAGCGCATTTCACCATGGTTTTCCTGGCCCCAGTCAGTCCTGGTCTTCTGCTACCTGGTGTGTTGTTAAGTTTATGATTAAGTCCGTGTTCGCCCCAAGCCTTGCAGGCCACCCTCAGAGTCAAACAGAATGATGCCCTCTAAACTAGGTGTTTAAAGGGGCATCAAAGCGGGGGATGATAAGGACAATTTGTGTCCTAAGATGGCCAACTGAGCCAGCGAGGGTCCCAGTCCTTGCCCCGGGGCTCTTTCTGGTTCTTCTCCCTGCCCCGCTTTGCACACAAGCCAAAAGTGCCAAGTGTGCGGAAGTAGAAGTGTATAAATTGCCCCCTTTGTGCTCGGGGCTCAGACCTTTGGAGACCACGCTCCTCTGAGCCCGCTGGTGTTAAATAAACCTCCTATCCTCCAAGATCTCCGGGTGCCGCTTGGATCTTCCGTTGGGCGATCCAGTCCAGGTTCCGTAACAGTAGTGCCCCTGGTGGGTAACCAGATAACAACCCATTCTCTGAATGTAAGATGTGGTGTCATGAAGATTTTAGGGTGAGACAAGGCACCTCTTGGGGAACTTCTCCATTAGAACACACCCAGGGTGGGGGGGAAATCCCCAAGTGCACACAATCAGAAAACTAATACATAACTGCAGTGTAAGTTCCCTGGGGATGAACGTTTTTGTCTCTTGTTCAGGGCTGTGCTCCCAGTACCCATGCACGTGGGCCACACGGTCAGTACGGAGTAACCGAATGGCTGAGTGATTCAAATGCCCTATTCTGCACCTAGTGCTGTTTCTCCTAATGAATTTTTGAGGTCATTCAATCAGTGAACATTTATTAATGACTTCCTGTGTGTAACACACCATGCTGAGAGACATGGGGATTAATTTTTTTTTTTAAAGATACTGTTCTTGGGGCGCCTGGGTGGCTCAGTTGGTTAAGTGACTGCCTTCGGCTCAGGTCATGATCCTGGAGTCCCGGGATCGAGTCCCGCATCGGGCTCCCCGCTCGGCGGGGGGTCTGCTTCTCCCTCTGACCCTCTTCCCTCTCGTGCTCTCTGTCTCTCATTCTCTCTCTCTCAAATAAATAAATAAAATCTTTAAAAAAATAAAATAAAAAAATAAAGATACTGTTCTTGTCCTAATGGAGTTGCTATTTATTGCATGTGACAGACCACAATTGACTGCCTATAACTGAGACAGCCTGTGAAGGACAAGAAAGAGGTGTTAAAGAAAGACGTGGGGTGGCGGGGTGGGGCCGAGGTAGGGGGACTGGATGTCAGCCATGCAACTCAGGGAGCCTTCCTGGTGGAGGCGGCATTTGAGCTGAAGTTGAAGGAGAAATAGAATTTCAGTAGTGGAGGAGAGAGGAAAGGGTACTGCAGGGGAAGGGAGTGTGAAGCCAATACCTTTCCTTGATATTCTTTCTCATCCTTGCTGAGTGCCATGTTTCTTATCCTGCTTTTGCTCACCACATGGTGACTCTGTAACTCCTGATTCCCTAACATTCACCTCTCCTGGAGAACTCATCAGCTGGACCTGCCTGCCTCTCTGGATGTTTCCTTTCCTCTCTGGCCATATCCACGTCTTGGATGTTTCGTCGACCCAACAACCTTTATTACCCCAGCCCTGCTACTGAACACTGAGTGGTGTTCCTGAATCCTACAGTAACCTGCCCAAAAGTTTGACTCGGTAAGCTGAGACATCAGCAGAAGGCGATCCAAAGAAACATAGTCCTGCCAGTGACTGAGAAATCAAATTCATATGAAGGAGAGGGGCAATTAGATTTCCCTCAGGACCAAATCTGTTCATACAGAGTTATTCTAGGGGCGCCTGGGTGGCTCAGTCGTTAAGCGTCTGCCTTCGGCTCAGGTCATGATCCCAGGGTCCTAGGATCGAGCCCCGCATCGGGCTCCCTGCTCCGCGGGAAGCCTGCTTCTCCCTCTCCCACTCCCCCTGCTTGTGTTCCCTCTCTTGCTGTGTCTCTCTCTGTCAAACAAATAATAAATAAATCTTTAAAAAAAATTGCTTAATTCACATTTAAACTTAGGGCTGCCTGGGTAGCTCAGTTGGTTACCTGGCGAACTCTTGATTTCATCTCAGGTCATGATCTCACGGTGCTGATGGAGGTGGGGCCTGCTTAAGATTCTCTCTCTCCCCCTCCCTTTGCCCCTCCCCTTGCCCCTCCCCCTGCTGGCACACGCGCTCTCTCTCTAAAAAAAAAAATTCAGGGGCACCTAGGTGGCACAGTTGGTTAAGTGTCAGACTCTTGGTTTCAGTGTGGGTCATGGTCTCAGCGATGCGGGATGGAGCCCCTCCTGGGGCTCTGTGCTCAGTGGGGAGTCTGCTTGGGTTTCTCTCTCCCTTTCCCTCTGCCCCCTACCTGCGCCATGCTCACTATCTTGAATAAATCCTTAAAAAATGTTTAAAAATTCATATTTTTAAAACGATATATTTATTTATTTGAGAGAGTGCCAGCCCCAGTTGGGGGAGGAGCAAAGGGGGAGGAAGAAGCAGAATCTCAAGCAGATTCGTACCCAGCTCAGAGCAGATGCAGGGGGCTGGATCCCAAGACCCTGAAACCATGACCTAGAAATCAAGAGTTGGAAGCCCAACCAACTGAGCCACCCAGGCGCCCCTGAAAAAATTCATATTTAAATGTAAAAGCAACTCATGGTTACCATACTGAACAACACAGTGTTATGGTGTCAGATAACTTACTTTTTCTCCAGATAGGGATAAGATAACTATCTCCTACAAAGAAACTGTTTCAAGAGAATTCATCTGATACAAAGAATTATTTCGAAGAAAGCAAACAATTGTTTAAAAAAGAAAGAAAGAAAAAAGACAAAAGTTTACCTAAAAATACTCTCAGAGCACAATACATCAGGAGGACTGATAACAGATTAAAAATGGGCAGCACGTTCCAAACTTAAGAAAGCCATCATTCCTAGAACAGGAGACAAATGTAGAGATCGCAGGGCCCCAAAGAGGGCGGGAGGACAGTAAGTGAAATACGCGTAGCAGTGCTGGGGGGAGAGGTGGCAATAATCAAGTGGCATGTTGGACACGCGTGTTCTGTAGGAAACGAAATGGAACGAAGGATACAAAAGTGCTGTTTTTTTAAAAAAAAAAACAAGAATTCTAAAAGATTGAACCTTTAAATGATGTGTGTACTCTGATTTCAAAGTACACATTTATCAGTGAAACAGCAGACCCTCCAATGCTCGAGTCCCACTCACCGTGTTCCTCTTGCTTCTCAGCCCCTGCTCCCATCCAGGACAACGCTAGGACCAGGAGGTCTTGCCTGGCAAGCGGCCCCCCACCCCCACCCCGCACCTTCCCCAGTTCTGCCGGGTGGGGCCACGTACACATCGGGGCTCCATCCACTTCTCTGGGAGCTGGATTCCTGGTTCTCCCGGGAGCTGTTGCCCCTTCCTGAGGACTGTAGCCCCTCCCCGCGGAGCCCAGGTCCGGGTGTCCCGAACCTCAGGTCGCCAAGGCCAGGGCCTCGCCCCCACGTGGGCTCCCTTTCGCGAAGGGCCGGTTCCTCCCATCCGGGTTTGTGCGTTGTTGTTCTGGGTTACGGGGCGGAGCCGAGGCTTGTTTACTGTCACCACGGAGACCGCCCGCTCACCGTGGGCGGAGCTCCGGAAGGGGCGGAGTCGGGTTCGTGGGACCCGGAGAGAGGACCGGGTCTCCAGGAGGCTCCTCCACTTGCCTTAACCCCGGGCTTGACCTTGATCCCCCAAGCAGCCGGCCCACGGAGGAAGCGCTGCCATGCGGACCCCGGATTTAGGGGATTTCCTCTAACCCACCCGACGTCTTGCTCGTTGCAAGTCCTGGCTCCGAGCCGCTGCGATTTCTCTGGGGAATGTGGGACATCTTCTGGTTCTTCACGGGACGGAGAGCAGGCAGGACCAGGGAGACGGAGGCAGAGCTGGAAGGGGAAGGATGTGGCGGAATAGGTCGTTCAGCGCAGGGAGAAGAAGGGGGGCAGCTTAGAGGGTCTTCAACGGATTGAGTCAAGAGGGTCCCATTGTGACGCTCCCAGAGCCTCGATCTCCAACTGGCCAGGCTTATGAAGGGCAAGGATAAAAGCCCAGGTGGCCGGCCGGATACTGGACAGAGAGGGTCTGGGCGCGGAGAGAGGGGTCTCCAGCTCTGGGCCTTCTGCTGATCTCTTCCTTCCAGAAGCCCTTTAAAGCTGACTCTGCTGAGGAATCTGCCCTTAGGCCAGCCCCCTAGTCCGTTTCACAGGCAGAGACTCAGGTGTTGGATTTCCCGCGCCCACCTTCCCCTCCGACACCGCGTCCCCCATCTCTGACCAGGGCTGGGGCTGCTGCTCCCCGCGCTCGTGTCTCCGGGGTCCAGCCCTCAGTGCCAGGCTTCCCGCCCCGCTAATACCTACAGCTCCGGTTCCCTGTGCCTATCCGTCTGGAGCCACCAGGGGAGCTACTGAGTCGTGCTTTCCTGAGTGCTGGGAACGCGGGACGCCACTCACTGTAGAGATGAAAAATTGGGGGTGTCAGTGCTTCGATGTTTAGCTCTGCAGGTAAGGGACAGTCCCCGTTTCGGGAGAGGAAAATATCCCAATGGCAACTTCTGAACCACTGGAGAATACCCAGTGTCTGAGATTAAATGAACAAAAAAACTGAGCTCAAAAGCCATTCAGGATTGACAATCATACTCTTCGTTTTTATAGTTTTTGCAAATGTGTATTGTTTCATGCGATCATTTTAATGTTAAATTATACTGTGTCATGTCAAGAAAGCCCTCTGGTATTACAGATAACTGAGTGAAGTAACTGAGGGTCATGCTGTGCAGAGGGAGACTAGAACAGATTTTGACAGCTAGTTTTGACAGGTGCAGAGAGGAAGCCTTTTGGATCCAGTGTGGACTATTAATCATCAGGACTTCAGGGTATGGTTTAGAAGAGTCCCAGGCATTCTTTAATGGGTGGAGTGTACAGATTTTTGCTAAGAAAACCTGGTAAGATGGATGGGATATTAGGAACTTTTATCTCCATAAAAAGAAGGTATCAATTCAACATGGGAGCCAGCAGTTAGTTGTTCAAAATACCTCTATTAACAGGCAAGAAGTGCTTACAACATCAGAATATTAATGGAAGTCAAACCAGAAAAATCTTTAAAGAAACATGCAAAAGATTCTCCTAAGGAAGTTATTCCAAATAATAAAGAATGGGAGGAAAATGAGCAAAGACAATCAAAGGAGGTGAAGTTATTAAAAGAAATAATTCAAGGGCCACGTGGGTGGCTCAGTCGGAAAGCATCTGCCTTTGGCTTAGGTCATGATCCCAGGGTCCTTGGATGGAGCCCCACATCGGGCTCCCTGCTCAGCAGGGGAGTCTGCTTCTCCCTCTCCCTCTGCCCCTGCTTATGTTCTCTCTCTCGCTCACTCTCTCAATTAAATAAATAAAATATTTTTTTAAAAAAGAAAGAATTCAAGAACCAGAGGAAGAAAATACAGAAAACAGAGCACTCCTACAAAACCCAGACGGGTAACTCGGTAAGAAAACCATGCCCAATACCTTGCAGCTCAAGTTCTTTCTGGAGAGATACCACCAGTAACCTGTGGTTGGCACTTGATGAATTTTTTTAAAATCATTTTTTAGAGCAGTTTGGGGTTTACAACAGAATTTAGAAAGAGGTGCAGAGACTTCCCATATACCCCTTGTCTCCATACGTTCATAGCCTTCCCCATTATCAAAATCACTCGCTGGAATGATGAAATTTTTTTTGCTGAGAATAAGCCTACATTGACACATCATAGTCATCTAAAGTCTGTAGTTTACCTTAGAATTAACCCTTGGTGTATATTTTATGGGTTTGGACAAATGCATAATGGCATATATCCATTATTATAATATGCAGAGTATTTTCAGTGCCCTTAAAATCATCTGTGCTCTTCCTTTTCATCTCTCCCTGCCTCCACCTCTGGCAACCACTCTTCTTTTCATAATGTTGCCTTTTCCAGAATGTCATATGGTTGGAATTACACAGTATGAAGACTTTTCACGTTGGCTTCTTTCACTTAGTAATATGCACCATATCTTTCTATGGCTTGAAAGCTCATTTCTTTTTAATGCTGAATAATATTCCATTGTCTGGGATGGACCATTTGAGCTATCCATTCACCTACGTAAGGACATCTTGGTTGCTTCCAAGTTTGGGCAATTATGAATAAACCTGCTATAAACATTCATATGCAGGTTTTTGTGTAGATATGTTTTCACCTCCTTTGGGTTAACACCAAGGAGCATGATTTTGTTACCCAACTTTCTTCCTAGCCATCCTGTAGAATCAGTTTGTCCACATCCACAAAATAAGTTGCCGAGTTTTGATTGCGATTGAATCTATAGATCAAGCTGGGAAGAACTGACACCTTGACAATATTGTCTTCCTATCCATGATCATGAAATATCTCTCCATGTATTTAGTTCTTGGATTGTTTCATCAGAGTTTTATAGTTTTCCTCGTATAGATCTTGTACATATTTTGCTAGATGTATACCTAGGTATTTCATAGTTTTTGGTGCTAATGTAAATGATACTGTGTTTTTAATTTCAAGTTCCATCTGTTCATTCTTGGTATATAGGAAAGCAGTTGACCTTTGTATATTAACCTTGTACCTGCAACCTTGCTATTAATCACTTACTAGTTCCAGGAGTGTTCTTAATTTCTACATAGATGATCATGTCATCTGTGAATAATGACAGTTTTACATCTTTCTTTGAAATTTGTATACCTTGCCTTATTGCATTAGCAGGGACTTCCAGTGCCATGTTGAAAAGGAGTGGTGGGAGGGGACATCCTCACCTTGTTCCTGATCTTAGTGGGAAAGGTAATAGTTTCTTCATTGAATATGATGTTGGCTGGAGGTTTTTTATACATAGTCTTTATCAAGTTGAGAAAGTTCTACCTTGTTCCTAGTTTACCAAGAGTTTTTATCATGAATGGGTGTTGGATTTTGTCCAACGCTCTACAGTGTTTTTTGGATTTGTCCTGCATGTGCACCATGCATAGGTAGGTCTGGGACCTGGGTAGTTGTTTACTCTAGTTCAGTTCTCAAAACCTTTGATTTGCAGTTTAGGATCAGAGCCATACATTTTCAGCTTGGTGGGGAGCCCAGAGTTTGTACAGAACTGTAGGGGATCCTAAAAATACAACCTTACTAAAAGAAAATTTTATATGAACAAAACACCAAAGCCCCATCATTTAACAAGGATATTTTAATGTTCCCTTCAGATATTATCCACTTGTAAGAATTTTGTCTTAAATAATTATTTAAAAAATCATAAATACCATTTCGGGGCACCTGCCTGGGTCAATTGGTGGAGCATGGGACTCTAGATCTCAGGGTTGTGAGTTCAAGCCCCATGTCGGGTGTGGAGCCTACTTTTTAAATAAATAAATAAATATCATAAATACCATTTCAGAATCTATTTTACTTAAGTATTACATCTTTCATTTTTGCCTAATCTTTTCAATCATAACTTTAAATATTGCATTGTGTTCGTATTGAAGATACTATGCCAGTATCTTAATTATCTCAATTATTACATAATTATTGCTTCCCCAGTACAGAATTAAAGTTAACAGTACCCAGAGCGCCTGGGTGGCTCAGTCGGTTAAGCGTCTGCCTTCGGCTCAGGTCATGACCCCAGAGTTCTGGGATCCAGCCCCACGTCCAGCTTCCTGCTCAGTGGGGAGACTGCTTCCCTCTCCCTCTCCCTCTGCCTGCCACTTCCCCTGCTTCTGCTGTCTCTCCCTCTCTCTCTGTCAAATAAATTAATAAAATATTAAAAAAAAATAAGACTCTCTCTCCTTTTCCCTCTACCCCTCCCCCCTGTAAGCTCTCTCTAGAAATAAATAAATAATCTTTAAAAAAATTCATATGTTGAAACCCTAATCCTTAATGCGATGGTACTGGGAGGAGTTGTCTTTGGGAGATAAATAAGTCATGAGGGCGGAGCCTTCATGATGGAATCAGCACCTTTGTAAGAGACACAGGAAAGAGGCTCTCTGCCATGTAAAGATACAATGAGAAGGCAGCCAGGAAAGAGGCTCTCTGCCATGTGAAGATAACAATGAGAAGGCAGCCATCTGCAAGCCAGGAAGAGAGCCCTCACCAAGAATTGAATCTGTAGGCACCTTGATCTTGAGATATTTTGTACTATTTTTCTTGCTTTTCAGTTGTGTTTTCAACATCATTCCTTGTCTACAGCCCTGTCTCTTGAATTCTCTTCATAATGTGCTATATTTTTGTTGATTCCCATTTTTAATTTTTTCAACCACCTTTTACAATTTATTTTTATGTTGCCTCATTTCTCATTTTGTCTTCATGATTTATGGTACAAATTTCATTTCTAATCTTTGTGCCTTTTAAAAGAGGGGTGGCTGGGTGGCTCAGTCAGTTGTCTGACTCTTGATCTCAGGGTCATGAGTTCAAGCCTGGTGTTAGGTTCCATGCTGAGCATGGAGCCTACTTAAAGAAAATAAAAATAAAAATAACAGAAATTTATTTCTCCTAATTCTGGAAACCTGAAGTTCAAGATCAAGGTTTCTTGATATTTGATAATCTCATTTCTTGTTTTCTGTGTTCTTTTAACTTGCTCTCTCCCTTGTCACCATCCTTCTGTCCTATTTCCCTTTCATTGCATATAAATCAGATCCTCCAGGATTTCTCTGTTCATTCTTCAACTCCTCTCACCTCATACTGGTGGCCACCTCTGTGTACCAGGTGAATCCTCACTGCACTCCCCCTTTATGCCTCCTTGCCATTAGAACTCTGCTCCTCCCCCACTCCATGATTTTTTTTTTTTTTACACCTGATTGTACTAGAAATGCACTTGGGGCCTTATTCCCTCCTGGTGTGCTGAGATGCCATGCCGTGATGCTCCTTGCATTTCTGACGTACTGAGCATAGGGACTTCTTCAATTGCTTTCTATCTCTGTGATTCTTTCATTTATTGTTCTGCTCATTTACCTCTCTTTCCTCACACAGTAATTTAACAAACACCTATTGAACATCTTGAATGAGACAGCCAGACTTTGAGTTCAGAAACAGCTTTATTTTCAGGAGCTCAATTTATTTATTTTTATTTTATTTTTTTTAAAGATCTGCATTTATTTATTTTTTAATTTTATTTGAGAGAGAAAGAGAGAGAGAGCATGAGAGAGGGGAGGGTCAGAGGGAGAAGCAGACTCCCCGCTGAGCAGGGAGCCGGATGCGGGACTCAATCCTGGGACTCCAGGATCATGACCTGAGCCGAAGGCAGTCGCTTAGCCGACTGAGCCACCCAGGCGCCCAAGGAGCTCAATTTATAGTGGAAGAAGCAGAAAAGTAAGCTGACCACTGATGGTTAGTGTCCATCAGTGTACTTGACAATATGAAAAGGATCACAAGGAATCTTGTTTGATAAGTGAAGTTAATGATCCCTACCCCCCAGCACCACGGAGGATGAGACAATGATCACAATAGCCTTTGTCAACTTGTAAGGAGCTCCCTGTTATGGGGTGGTTCTCCCTGGTGAGAGGCACCCCTATTATTTCCGAAGAAAGGTCATTCAAGGACACCAAAGCTGAAATGGCCACAGCGTTTTGTCTAACAGAAAGTTGCCCCATCCCCTCTGGAAACCAGATCCCAATGTCACCCCCAGAAATGCAAATCCCTTTAGAACAAATCTTAATGGGGGGCGCCTGGGTGGCTCTGTTGGTTAAGTGTCTGACTCTTGATTTCAGCTCAGGTCATGATCTCAGCGTTGTGTGATCCAGCCCCACGCTGGGCATGGAGCCTGCTTAAGATTCTCTCTTTCCCTTTCCCTCTGCCCTTCCCTCTCTCTCTCCCTCTCTAAAAAAACCAAAAAACCAGAAAGAAAAAAAAAAAAAGAACACATGTTAATGGGTATGATGCCTCCTACTCCCACACCCCCACGCATTGCTGGTGACAACTTGTTGAACTTATCAGGATTGGAGAAGAAATTTTCCAGAAACACATGAACATGCCATCTAAAGCCACCTCAGAGAGCATGGGTTTTTTTGTTTGTTTTGGTTCTAAGAGAAAGAAAGAAAAAGTATTTCAAATGAATTAAACTGCTTATGAGGAGACAAATATCAAGAAAATGGATCTCTGCCCCAGTGAGGAGTCCAGTTTCTTGATGGACCTATGAAGGGAGTAAATTACAACCCTCTTGCTGAGGGCATGGATCCTGGCACTGAGCCTCTAGCCCAGAGGGTTTACGTGGTGCTCCAGGGACAGCAAGATCCTGGGGGTTCACCCCTTCTTTGTCCCTGTTTTCTTCTGAAGATGAATGGCTAAGGCTTAGAAATCATGGGTCACTGTGCATGGTGACTCCAGAGTTTGTTTGCATTCCTGGTTTTTCATATAACCATAAACCCTTATTTATTTCCACAAATCCTTCTGTTTTTTACACTTAGACTCCTTCTTGAATAGGGAAGAAAACTGGAATCCTAAAGTTCCCTGAGGCAGGCCGCTCCCCTGCCGCTGTCTGCTGGTGCCTGCTGCATTGCATCCCACTTTAGAGAAGGAAGTGCAGTTCAGGGAATCGAAGCGTCTTGCCCAAGTCAGAATTCCTGAACCAGGAATGGTTGTCGTGGCCTTTTCAAGGCGACAAAGAAACCCAGGATGCTCTTTTCTCCTTGCTTCCCATTTTTGGGTCCCTTCCAGCCTCCTCTCTCCTAGGATGGGAAGCCCAAGCTGAGCCCTACCATCACCATCCCGTCCCCCATCTCCTTATCCCTCCGCCGCCAGCCCCTCTCCCTACTGCGGAATCCCGGGGCTTTGCCCTTCACCCCATGGTGCACTTGCAGCTCCAGACACGTACAAGCCGCGACCTGCTTCCCATGAACCTCTGCTCCCCTCGCCCGCAGGGGCGCGCGCTCCCTACCCAGGAGTCCTTGCGCGGCCTGGCAGAGCGGACACCCAGGACTCCAAGATGGCGTCAGTCGGTGAGTACCTGTACCCGGTTAAGGTTGCAAGGTTGAGGACAGGACCCGTGGTCCGGGGTTCGGGGCTCAGAGCTGCACTGGGAGGGGAGGGGACTGCGGAGCCGCCTGCCCTTCGCTCAGGGCCTTCCCTATGGCCTCACCGGAGGCGCACGGAGCCCTTTGCCCAGGGCCCTGCACCGTTCGACCCTTCGCTCGCTCAGCGCGCAGCCCCCCTGCCCAAGGGCCCGCGTCTCTCGGCTGCAGTTGCGGGGGTGACGGCAGCCGGGGGACGCGTCTGCGAGCTTGGGAATGCACCACCTCCGGCCATCCTTCCTCCTCGTTGAAGAATATTGACCCCGTTGCATTTGAACCCTAGGCGCAGCTTCTGCCCTTCTTTCCAAAGCTGAAGCTCAAATTAAGCTCCAGGAGGAGCGAACGCCTAGGACGGTGCCTGATACCATGTCAGGTTGGACGCATATATGTGGAATACGCGTTGAATAGGCCAAGAGAGGTGACGTGACTTATTCAAGGTCACAACTAGTGAGAGGGCTGAGCAGGATGCAAACCTAGGAGTCTGAGGCCTCGTAGTAAACTGAGCTTTAATCTCAAGGATGGCCTTATGATCTGCAGGCTTTTCAGTGACATGCGTGTATAAATCTACACGTCTCAGACTGTGCACACTGATTTTTTTTTTAAAGGTTTTATTTATTTATTTATTTTTTAAGATTTTATTTATTTGACAGAGACACAGCGAGAGGGAACACAAGCAGGGGGAGTGGGAGAGGGAGAAGCAGGCTTCCCGCGGAGCAGGGAGCCAGATGTGGGGCGATCCCAGGACCCTGAGATCGTGACCTGAGCCGAAGGCAGACGCTTAACGACAGAGTCACCCAGGCACCCTTGTGCACACTGATTTTATTTATTTATTTATTTTTAGTACGGAAACCATGTTTTAGCCCTAGAGCCTCTCACATTAGCCTTGTCATTAAGTCCCTGTCTGGAACGTTGATCCCATTTTAAAGATGAAAATAAGGGTCAGAGATGTGGTGTGGCCTGCCTGAGGCAGAGTTTTGATTAACCTGTTTTACCCAGTTTCTTTCTTTATTTTTTTTTAATATTTTATTTATTTATTCGACAGAGAGAGTGAGAGAGTACAAGCAGGGAGGAGTAGTAGAGGGAGAGAGAGAAGCAGACTTCCCGCTGAGTAGGGAACCTGACGTGGGGCTCAATCCCAGGACCCTGAGATCATGACCTGAGCTGAAGGCAGACACTTAACCATCTGAGCCACCCAGGCGCCCCTGTTTTACCCAGTTTCTATATTCTTTTTTTTCTTTAAAGATTTTATTTATTTGACAGAGAGGGACACAGCGAAAGAGGGAACACAAGCAGGGGGAGTGGGAGAGGGAGAAGCAGGCTTCCCGCAGAGCAGGGAGCCGGATGCCGGGCTTGAACCCAGGACCCCGGGATCATGACCCCAGCCGAAGACAGACGCTTAACGACTGAGCCCCCCAGGCGCTCCCCCCCTCCCCCAATTTCTATATTCTTAATATCAGCCTGGAGAAATGAAGAGGGGATCAGAAAAGATGAGAATGATGCTGTTTTTCCCATCTGTAAAAAACAGGTATGAGAATATTTATCCGCGGTGGTCGTATTGTTTAAACAAGAGGACATGTGAAAAGGAAGCATTGAGACTTGGCATCTTATTTAAGTAGAGCGAAGTGATGAGCATTGTGGACTAAGGATTAAACAATTTAGTACGTGTAAGGTACTTGAAACACTGCCTGGCCTGCTGTTGAGTACTGGTCATCTCAGCTTCCACTCTGTGACATTTGAGCAGGGTCACATCTGGCCCATTCAGCATCACCCTAGGTGAAGGAGTTGAAGTCCAAGTCTTTTAAGTACTGACTATCTTTTAGCTGGTGTCTGTCGCCAGAACATAAAGCCACTAGTTCATTAGCAAATAAAATGATGGAAATATGAATTAACAGCAGTAGATGAGATCGGGTCAGCAAACTGTGGCCAATGGACTAGATTTCCTGTGATCTGTTTTTGTATGGCCTGTGAGCTAAGAATGGTTTTTAAAAATTAAAAAAAAAAAAAAGTGTTCTGAAATCTGCCACTCTGTGGCCAGCCCTAGGCTGGATTTAGCACCCAGAAGACATTTAGCATTTTATGCCTCTCCGTATAGGTGGACAGTATGCTTTGAAGTCATAAAATCAGGCCAGGGAGCCACCTACCCTCCCAAGAACATGTGGTCCTTTCTCAGCCTTCACTGAAGGTCTGTTATGACCACGAACTGTATGTGGGGTTGCTCCCACCTTCACATAGCTCATAGGCAGAAAGACAGATAATTTCCATTTACATAGTACCTACAGCCAATTACCAAGGTGGCTGCTGTTCTTTTTTTTTTTTTTTTTTTAATTTATTTGACAGAGAGCAGGAGAGCACAGGCAGGGGGAGCAGCAGAGGGAGAAGCAGGGAGCCCGACGAGGGGCTCGATCCCAGGACCCTGGGATCATGGCCTGAACCGAAGGCAGTCACTTAACCGACTGAGCCACCCAGGCGCCCTGGTGGCCACTGTTCTTAACCTTCTTTTACGAAGGAGGAAACTGAGGCACAGAAGGCAGGAACTTGTGCAAGGGTGCACGGCCACAAAGTGGCACTAAGCCCAGAATACGGGACTCCCAAGTCTGCTGTGTTATCACTGCCCTCTACCAGTGTGAGCCAGTGAATGCGGAGGGTGTGCAGCACGGCACAAGTGCTGGGGGAGGGCTCCAGTTGGGCTGCCTAAGGACCAAAGTCTTCGTCTTCCATTAAGAGAGACAGACAGTCTTGGAAAAAGTGTAGATGCAGCTCTGATGAATCTGTTGATCTCTTGGAGTTTTATGGTGGTGCTGTTTTTGGCTCTCCTTAGGCCTAATGTGAAATTTTTCCCCCTGTCTTTATAAATTTCTTAGTTTTTGTTAAGGAAGCCCTCTTTATAGGTCTAAATATATAGAAAAACGAATTTTAAATTGTTGGCTGTTTTCTCCCGTGATGTGCCAAGGCACCATGCCAGCCTCTGAATGTGGTCGTGAGAATGCAGAGTGTGTTTTCATAGTTTGTGGGATCAGAAGTGACCTGATTTTTTTTTTTTTTTTGTTACCAGCCTTATACCAGTCTCAAATACTTCGACTTAAAATACTATTTCTTTTGTACACCTCCCCCAACATAGTACTACGATGAAGAGCATTTTTAAACCTTTTATTATGGAAGATTTCAAAGATGAAGGAAACAATAATGTAATGAACACTTCAGACTCATTACCCAGCGCCAACAGTTAGCAACATTCGGCCCTTCTAGTTCCATATAAATTAGTCATGCACTCCCCACCGTGTGGCCGTATTTAAAGCCCGTTGGTTTTAGCATGACATGTTTGCGCTCCTCACTGCATGCAAGAAGGCTTCGAGTCTATAGCAAAGGTGTTGACTATGTTCTTATTCAAGAATAGTTATTCTTGGACTGCGGCCTTCTGAACCAAGTGAAGACAAAACTGGCATGTAAAAATGTGTACTTGTTAAACTTTTCTCGGAATAGCATGGACAGGGTGACAGAAAGATACAGGTCATTCTCGAATGACATTATTGTGTGGTATTACTATCATTGACACTAAACTCTCCAACAGAGATTTGAAACGTATCCCGAAATTCATTTGAGACTATCTCATATTCAGAAATATTACCAAACTAATCACATCAGTTTTCTGTTTGTAAAAGAACTAAAGGGTGCGAGTAATCCCTGAAGTTGTGTTGCTTAAAACGTCCTTAAGTTTGGTTTGTATGCCATTTCTTTCTCTACTTTTGTCTTTTTTCTTTGTTTCACATAGACCTTAATGACATTTCAACAAGAATAATGTTAACACTTCACAGTTCTGAGTACTGTTCCAAATGCTTTTACATAGATTCTCATTCAGTGCTTGGAATAAGCCATTTTACAGACAAGGAAACTGGAGCTCAGAGCTCATATAGAAAGGTAGTGCTAGTGCTTGAGATAAGATGGGCAGGGAAGGAGGCCTTTTAGGGAATAACATTTATGTTGAGCTGGCCGAGTGATGATGATCCAGGAGCACGGCACATACAAAGGCCCTCAGGTGAAGAAGCAGAAAGGGGTCTGGCGGAAGTATGGTGAGCCTGCTAAGATGAGTGGGTGAGATGGTTGTCTGGCGATAGCAGGTTGGCTCCTGAGAGCAGGGCTCTCGTCTGCAGTCAGTGCTGTGTCCACAGTGTGTAGCACGCTGCCAGGCATACAGTAGGTGCTCCGTGTTTGTTGGATTGAGTCTAGATGGAAGGTTCGGGCCAGTTTGTTTGGGACAGGCAGCCTAAATCATAACCCTCAAGCTATGTATGCAAGTCTTAGGCTTATGCCTCCACCTGTCACTTGTGGCCTCTCTTTTTTTTTTTTTTAAGATTTTATTTATTTGACAGAGAGAGACACAGTGAGAGAGGGAACACAAGCAGGGGGAGTGGGAGAGGGAGAAGCAGGCCTCCCGCTGAGTGGAGCCTGATGCGGGGCTCGATCCCAGGACCCTGGGATCATGACCTGTGCCTTAGGCAGACGCCTAACGACTGAGCCACCCAGGCGCCCCTGACTTGTAGCCTCTTGACGGACACTGAAAACACTGGATCTGGTTCATTCGGACCCAGTGTCTAGTTCTCCAGATGACTGTAGCAGATGAGAAGCTGCCATTAAACCTTGTATTTCTGTATGGCCCAACAACCCTTGCCCTTGTTAAGTGTTGGGAGATGTCAGGAGATCTCTGGGATTCCCCTCAGTGGACTCTTGAGGCTGGTCCTTACAAAGCCTTAGTCTTTTCCTTGGATCCCCAAAATGGAGCAGAAACCTTTCTTTGAGTGATTTGGTCTGGCTCCTTCTGTGGTTGGTAATCTTTAAGAAAGGACAGTAGCCTTTAACTCCTTGCCTTGAAGAGGATACCTGCCCAGCAGCTTTTTAAAGGCGATCTCTGTGGGGAGGATGAGAAAGGAGACCATTCTCTCCTTATGAGCATCTGAACATTCACAGTTCTACCCTGCTCTGGCCAGGAGCCTTTCCTGTTCTGTCCCCAGACTCTCATTGGAATATTATCTGGGGCCCATTGGATCATTTGGAGTGGTTTTTATTTATTTTATTTATTTATTTATATTTATTTTATTTATTTTATTATTTTTTTAATTTTTTATTGTTATGTTAATCCCCATACATTACATCATTAGTTTTAGATATAGTGTTCCATGATTCATTGCTTGTGCACAACACCCAGTGCTCCATGCAGATCGTGCCCTCCTCAATACCCATCACCAGGCCAACCCATCCTCCCACCCCCCTCCCCTCTAGAACCCTCAGGTTGTTTTTCAGAGTCCATCGTTGGAGTGGTTTTTATTAAGTCATTTAACATTTGTGGCCCCAGGTAGGATGCTTGAGGCAAATATCAGATTGTCTTGAGGAGCATGGGAGCCAGACCTAAGGTTGAGCCCTGCCCTACTGCCTACATGCTGTGTGACCTTGGCCAAGTTGCCTAACTTCTCTGAGTCAGTCTCCCCCACTCCTCATAAAATAAAGGCTTCAGCTACTTGGTGTGAAGATTAAATGAGCTAGTACCTGTAAATATTAGTTTTGCAATCATTTTTCTATTCTGTCCTCCACCTGATTATTTAATTCCTCACGGCCCTTACGTTCTCTCTTTACATAGTTATTCCCAGTAAGCTGTTATTCAAATCTTGATCATTAGTAGAACTGTCGCTTTAGGGGCGCCTGAGTGGCTCAGTCATTAGGCGTCTGCCTTCGGCTCAGGTCATGATCCCAGGGTCCTGGGATTGAGCCCCACATTGGGCTCCCTGCGCTGTGGGAAGCCTGCTTCTCCCTCTCCCACTCCCCCTGCTTGTGTTCCTTCTCTCGCTCTCTGTCAAATAAATAAATCTTTAAAAAAAAAAAAAGAACTGTCGCTTTATATACACTGTGGCTTAAAATAGTGAATTTGGTGTGATATATTTATTCATAATATTCTTCGTGTGCAGCCTCTGTGTAGTGACTTTATTGAATGGTTGAAGTAAGTGACATAAAAGGATGCTATTTGTCTTACTGGAGGGTCTTCAGTGCGTGTTTTCTGCTCTTCCTTTTCAGTACCAGTGAAGGAGAAGAAACTCATGGATGTGAAACTGGGAGAGCTGCCCAGCTGGATACTGATGCGGGATTTCACCCCTAAGGGCATTGCTGGAGCATTTCGAAGAGGTCAGAGCCTACAGCCATGTGTAAAAAAAAAAAAAAAAGCAGATACCTAGGTCTTCTGGTCTCTCTTTGCTCTGAATTAATTTGAGCAGTCAAGGCCTTGTCTCAGACCAATAAGTTATGTAGAGAAGGACAGGGACAGATTCTTAGCCCCTGAAGCTCTGTGTTTGATTGGTGATTGGTCCTATCAGAGGCTGGCTCTAAGATATTTCAGCCAAGACAATGTTTTCTGCTGCTTGGAATTGGTACCACGGCCTTCGTCTTAAATGTCTACAAGCATTTTTATATCATAAGACTTTTTGAAGAGGAAAATGAGTTTGAAGCATAGTGGACATCAGTCCATAAGGTAACACTCATCCCCCTGCCAGGCAAAACTTCCAGGGTGGATGTTTGAAATGATCTACCCTTCAGGTCTGTGCACAGTCACATCAGTCCCGTGGGGCCCCTGTCCTCATTCCAGGAACCAGAGACCCACATCAACCCACGGATGCCTGTGTAGTCTCTGGCTTCGAGCCCCCCCCCCCCCCCATTTTTCTTTCCAGTCCTGGCTGCCCTGTAACTCTTGTGTGGCATGTTTTCCTTCTGCCCTGAGAGGCCCTTCCTTAGCTCAGATTAGAATTCTCTGCCTTTTCCCCATACTTCGTGACAACAGTCCCTGACTTCCCATCTTCTCTATTATAAACCAGCGCCTTCTAGAATCATTTCATTGATTTTTTTTGTCAAGCAAGCTACAAGCCCCAAAGAGGGCAGAAACCGTTTCCTCACTGGTGGGGGTACCCAGCAAAGAGATGATCGCACAAAGCCTTTTTCCCCAACAGGCAGACCTAGCCGGCCTCAGCTAAGTGGCCTTTACTTGGGGTTGGATTTTTGGTCAAATTAGGGTAAGGGGATCCCTAGGGCTGGAGGTGAGGGTGAGGTAGGATCAAAGGCTAACAGGCTGAGCCAGGTCTGTTAAGGTGAAGGCCAAAGTGTAGGGGTAGGATCCAGGTGGACCTAGCTGGGGCTTGTCCTGGGCTCCCAGGATAAGACCCCTGGGGCATTGGTGCTTTTCCCTTCATCAGCCAGTGAATTTAGGGTGAGTGGCTTTCAAGAGTCAGAACGGAAGTGGGTCCCTGAATTTAAGCCAGACTCGACTTTGCAGTGTGTGAAGCATTCACCGCAAAGCAAACAGTGGCCTCCTCTCTCGTTTGCAGGTTACTACCGGTATTACAACAAGTATGTCAATGTGAAGAAA
The DNA here is from genome assembly GCF_004348235.1 of Phoca vitulina. Taxonomy (NCBI): domain Eukaryota; kingdom Metazoa; phylum Chordata; class Mammalia; order Carnivora; family Phocidae; genus Phoca; species Phoca vitulina. Next base: position 6,186,121 of record NW_022589782.1, on the reverse strand, counting down.
GGGGGCGTTGCTGGGATTTCTATGGTGCTGGCAGCTTATGTGCTTTTCAATTACTGTCGTTGTTACAAGGAACTCAGTGAGTGTCTCTCTGGTCACCTTGCCCTCTGGGGTTTCTCATTGCTGGGTGGGACTGGTTCACTGTCAGGTTTACAAGTCCCTCATTCTATGGCAGCTGAAAAATTGGGAGGGACTTATGAGAATGTAGTACAGAGGATGCTATTTTAAGCGAGAAAATTGTGGCAAAGAGAAAATAAAGACAGGAAAACGGACATGAATCCCCGATAAAAGCAGTACTTAGGAAGCATTCTGTAAGGTGCTGCGGGCTCCGCTGAGGGTTGGTGGAAAATTTTGGCTTCATCTTCCTAGCAGCCAGTGCGAAGAGAGAAAGAGGAGTGGTACAATCCAGTGTCTGTGTGGTGTTCTGGAAAGGCGTAGCTTGTCCTGGGTCTGAAGGCCGAGAGGAGCTTGTGGGGTGGGAGAGGGTAGCAGAGTGCCCGCGGTAGCCCCCGCCAGTCTGAAAGCCGGGGTGATGCTGGCTCTGAAGGCCAGGCTCTCGGGGACTGTGTCCGAGTGTGCGTGTGTCCTGGGAAGGATGAGGCTGGCCAGGCTGCAGATTAGCTCGATGTGCCTTCGTACCCCCACGTCTGCTCATTCTGCTGAGACCCTGGCAGGCAGGTTCTGGGTTATATCCTGAAAGGAATTCTCAGCATGGCTTTACCCCCCACCGTCGTCTTGTGCTTTCACTACACCTTTAAAGAAACTTACCATCTTGCCTTTCTAACTTCAGAACACGAGCGGCTACGCAAGTACCACTGAAGAGGGCGCAGTGTGGAGGCACATTCGGCATTCCTGACCATGACCTTTGCCTGGCACCCTTGAATCCTTTCATATTCTAATTCAGAATTAACATCCAATAAAAGATGACTGGTACTTGGACTGCTTTCCTGGTGTAGCCATCTCCCTGCCCTCTCGGAGCTCTTGCTGTACCAGCTGGGATGAGACTGCTCTGTGGTTCCCAAAGGGCGATTCTTGTCCGTGGCCCAGGGATTTGAACCAGTGGGCTGCCCACCGTGGCTTTGGGACCTCATCCCAGCTCACTGGAGGTGGGGTGTCATCTAGTTAAGCCTGTCAAGTGCCCAGAGGGGTTTCCCTGCTCTTTGCACCTAAGTATTCTAAGCACTTCTGGCTTTTTGTCAGCTGATGCTTTTACATCAGAACTTGGGCCAAGTGCCTGAGAATGCCTTCTCCTCCATCTTGCTGCATTATGCAGGCTACACGAGTGTGGGCCCTCCTGGTAAGGAAGCTTCTTCGCCTGTGGGAGGATTCAGGGGAGCAAGGGAAAACACAGGCCCTGACAAGAGCTCACAACTGCCCCCGTATCCAGCCCCCTCATCCTTACCCTTCATCAGAGATCTTTGGTAAAGGGACATGAAGGCCAGAAGTGGTTTCTTGAGGGGTATATGGTAAGAACATACTGCATGGAGTGTAAGGGCTGAGATGTTGTGGCTAATTATCTCGTAGAAGATCCACATCTGAATAAGTGTTATCATCCAACATCTGAGATGGAGTAAGGAGACCTGCCACGTGGCTGTTCAGACAAACGCCAAGCTTCCAGACTTTACCAGCTGCCAGGACAGAGGCCCTTCCTTCCCCTGGCAGCCTCCCTCCCCTCCGGGAGATTCACGTGTGTCAAAAGGGGACAAGCAAACACCGATACCGAAGCTTCGTGCTGAGCATCTCGTGCGGCCAGCAGGAGTCCTCTCCTTGGCGTGGGGTCCCTGAAGTAATGAGACGCAGCTTAAAAAACAAGCTTTAATCAACCTCGTAAAAAGTGTTCTTGTAATAGAACTTGGATAGGCCCACTTGCCCTGCAGGTTGCAGGTGATGGTTTCACATTTCCAGGTTCAGGGGCAGGATGGTCTCCGGAGGCCAGAGGTGAGTGCCGGTACAGAAGCTTGGCGGGGCGGGAGGTAGGTGCACAGATGGACCAGGTCCTCCATTTAACGGGTGCTCCGCAGCTCCAGCTGGCGGTATACCCTTGAGATCCACCACTGTCAAGTGGGTGCTCCAAGGAAGTCAGCCCAGAGGAAGGATCCTCACACCCGAGGGCCCTGCGCCCTTCCTCTCAACCACTGCCGCCTTCGAGCAGGACCAGGTCGAGGCAACAAGTGCACTTAAGTCTGCCCTGAAGGGCTGCCTCGTTCAAATCACATCGATAGGCACAGCTTCTGAATTCAGCAGGACATGGAGGAGGCAGGCATGACCTGGCTGAAGCTTAAATGATCCACCAGCCCCCGGAGTCACCAAGAACTGGTGTTTAATGACGAGGCCTCGAGGGGAAGGGCTGCCTTCCACACAGCCTGCTTAGCACAAGCCCTTCGCCACGACCTCCTCCCCTCCCCAGATTGGTGGTGTGCAGGGAGATCCGGACAGGAGGTGTGGATGCTAGACAAACATGATGCTGACTTAGAAGGACCAAACTAGAGCACCTGTCCCCTTTTAAGAAAAGATTACAGCAAAATGATAGGGAGGTGGGGTGTCTGGGAAACTGACAGACGTAGCCCCTCAGAACGCTAACCCCAGCGTGCCTGCCTGCCTGCCAGCCCCGGCCAGTGCGGCACCAACACCGGCGTGCAACAGTTCAGTGCACGCTCCCAACGAGGGCCCAGAGCGGTTCCCAACAGTGGGGCCCTCTGGCTGCTCTGAGCTGGCTCCAGCTGCTGTCACTGTCCACTGAGAAAGGCCAAGTGCCCTTTGGTGCATCTGTTGGCGTAGTGTCCTTTCTCGCCACACTGGGAACAGCAGGAAGGGAGGGAGGAGACAGAAAAAACCACCGTTTTCAAATGCAATTTTCAAGTAAGGTCACACCCACCAAATACCAGGTTAGGGATGGGACTCTGCAATTCTCAGTGGTACAGACTTTCGTTCAAACATGAAGGAAAAGGAGCTCCAAAGTACAGTGCCCAGAAACTCCAGCAACTCGGCAGATGGAAGAGCAGCTGCAGAGCCAGAGGACGATCTGCGAGCACAGCAGGGAGAGCTCCTGCAGGCCTGTCCACGGAAGGTCTCATGGTGGGTGGCAGGACGATGAGAATCCCGTGGCACGAGAGCTCCCCCACCTGCCTGGGGACCAAGCCCCTCTGTATGGCTGGCCAGTCACTTACCTTTCTGAGGCACTCTTCTGGAGACAGGAGGCAACAACGTGAGAGAAGCCACCAGGCTCCTCCCCCCAACCCGGGGACTCATTGCCGTGGACACAGGGTGGGCTGCACCCAGTTTTCCCTCCTGGCTCTTGCATACTTGCCTAAGCTACCCCAGGGACAGGTTTGTTACAGGATCAGAGAGATGGGACAAGGGTTAGACTTGGGCGAACAGACCCAGAGCATCACTTCAAAAATCTAGCACTGACTCTGACTTATCTTGGCTCCGATTCTCCAGGCCCTTCCTTAGCTTCTCTTCATTCATTCTTGTCACTCAGAAAGCAGAGGGGATTTAAAATGTTGAACAGCAGCCTCAAGCACTGACCAGGGGGTTGGGAGGAGACAGGAGGGGAAACCCACCCAGGGCCCTCGCAGTCCCGACCTCCTCGGCCTCAGGCCCAGATCTCCAGCCTGCTCTGTCTCCTGACCCCACGGGCCCCATGTTCTCAAGTCGGCCTGATCTGTAGGTGTGACTACGTGGATGAGTGGCCCGTGTAGCTGCCAGCTGGCCCTAACACCGAAGAGATGAGCAGAGGGAAGCACTGACCGGGCCCCTGCTCACAGCACCTGGCATGTCCATCGGCCTCCACAGCTGATCCTGGAGAACCCAGGATTCCCACAAGGTGCCTACAATGTCGACTACGAAGTGCGCGTGGTGAGAAGAGGTGGTTAGGTCCCGGCTCCACCTAAATTCAGGACGCAGGAGAGCTTGCTGCCGAGGGCGGGGGCCAGGACGCCAGCCACACTGCCTCCGAACACCTGCGTTTCCTCGGACTCGCGAAGTGACTGGTCGGAGGCACAGCCCCCTCTCCGTACTCTCCTCACCTGGTGGGGCTCAGGCTCAGAAACCTGAGGCCTTTAGTGGTTTGGGGCACCTGCCGTCCCCTCCCTGCGGAACACAAACCTCTCCTGGGAAAGAGTGCGAGCACTCTGTGTCTCACCCTGCTCTGTGTCTGACGGCTGTGGGAAGCGGCTCAGCGTTTCCTGAGGGAAAGTTCTGGGAACAACTGAAGCTAAGCATACACCTCCTGACTTGAATCTTCTACTTGGAGGCATGGATGCTGCTGTCGGGCGAGAGCTCACAGATGTCTAAGTGTCAGATTCAGCACTGTTTTCAGCAGCAAAAACTAAACTGCTACCAACAGAGAACTGGTAAAGTAAACTGCAGTTCTGTACACACCCAGTGAACAGATTTACGTTTACCGGCACAGAATGATCCACATGTTATCGAGAAAAAAAAGACTGTACAGGACATTATACATCCCAGGGCCCTATTTGTATTAAAATATATGTTCCTTGTGCTCGTGTGAATAAAAGTTTGGCACCGCAGTTCTCTGTGTGGGGTCCCCTGTGGGGTGTGAAGGAGCACCAAAACCAAAAATCGTGACAACACAGCACATTCCGTGACAACACACAGAATCAAGTGGCTGTTTTAGGGAAGGTGGGAATAGGGACAACACTCTGCACCCAAAACATTTGTGTGTCATCTAAATGTTTTTACCAAAAGGGTGTACTAACTTTGTATTTTGTCTAATAATCCCCAAATCTGAAGTTTTTGTGGCCTAGTTCTATTATCAGTTATTTCTGCTGACTTCCCTCAGTGGTGGTGGTTTCCTTCTAGGTTTTGTGATTTTTAATTACGAACTCATTCTTCAGAACTCTAGCTGTGGGAATTAGATATGGTCGGGTTGAGAATAAATTCCTTGTAGAGCCAGGCACCAGGGACCCACATCTGGGGCTGTTTCAGATCAGAAAACCCAGTTTACAGCTTTCCAGAATATGTGCGAACTCATGAAGGGTCCCCTGGTGACTATAAACTCTCAAGGCACTTACCTCCCCGCCTTTCCATCCAGAGCCAAGAATGAGACAGGTTTTCTAGTAGGTTTTTAAAAAGTTTACCCGTTCCCTGAGGGGTGTGTGTGTGTGCTAGGGAAGGGGGTGAGTTCTAATCTGTTTTCTTCCTGTGTGGGCTTAAAGCTTTGTCCCCCTTCCCTTGGGGATGGCCTTGCAGGATGTGAGGACATCCAGAGGCTTCAGGGCCTACTCCCTTCCCTGGGACTTGTGCTTCTACTTTATTACCAGCCTCCCTTTCCCGCAAGCTCCATCCTTTCATTCAACAGCATGTGTGATCATTCACCTGGCCTTGGTGTGTCGTGGAAGGAAGCAGGATGGTCTCCAGCCCACCAGGGTAGCCCATTTTCACTCTTACAGTCCAGAAACAAAGATGCTACCATTTTTCAAAATGAACTACGCAGGGAATGAGGGAACAGCCCCGCCCCGCCCCCCCAGCCCTGGGACTCACCTTGTAACAGGTGACCTGCTCCAGCGGCCGGGGTCCCCGGTTGCCTGCGCTGCTGTTTTGACTCTGCATGACCCCGATGACCTGCGGGGCTCTCTGCTGATTGGGAGAAGAGTTCTGACTCGTTAACTGGATCAAGGAGGACGACCTTTGTAATGGCGGATTGTTACTTTGCTGGAAAGAGTTACACAACACGGTTTTACTGCGGAAAACACGTGCACGCAGACTACCAATGGGGACAGGAGAAAAGAGGGCGGGACTGCTCCCGCACGACCAGCAGGAAGAAGGGCTTCCGTGGTGGCCCTGCTCAGGAGAGCAGGCAGGAAAGAAACATCTGGTGATGATGGCAGGAGCCGCTGCCCGAAAAACACCATGCAGACACACAAGAACGAAAAATAAAAGTAGAAAACAAAACACCAAAGAGACGAGGAGGTCTCTGGGGCAGCAGGGCGAGGGCATGAGCAGGCCTTACTTTTGTTTCTGAGGTTCTAGCTTCAGGTCAGGATGAACGCTTGGTTCAGCCAGATGTTTAGCAGCCTACACGGCGAGCAACAGTCACAGAAAAACAGTTGGGAGGCTGACATGCTGACCCGCGGTCTAGGGGCTGAGAGGGCCCTCCACTAGGGAGTCATGTGAGCAAGGGGGACAGGGGCTCCTGGCGTGGGGACTGGACAGCTAGGCCACCTCCCAACCACGAGGCTTCCTGGCTCTGGCCCCCGTAAACAGGAGCAGTGAGCTAGAAACCCCCAGGTTGTCACGGCTGCTCCTGCACCCAGGAATTCTGGCTTTGCAATGAGGTCTGAGTTACCCCACAAGCACCTGAGGGTGGGGCTCAGTGCAACACGCCCTCCTGGCTCAGCCTATGTAGCACTCAAGGACGGACAGGGCTCTGGCAGTGGGCTCAGAGTTCAACCAAGTAAAAGGTAAGGATGCAAGATCAGTAGGCGGGGGTACTCAGCCTGTTGGGACCCTGCTTAGCGCACCCGGCCAGCCTTTCTTCTGGGCCCCCAACCCTCCACTCCCATAACCAAAGCCAGGGTGCCCTTGGTTTGTGGGGGGTGGGGGGCTGCATGTGTCTCTGGCATCTCTCCCTCTCATGCTTGAGACGATCAGCCCATTGCTGGGTGGTGGGACCCCCTTGTCTAGGAAGGTGGAGCCAGCGGGTCCTTCAGCGCTGTTGCCAGCCCACCGTCCCTGCCAGGAACCTCCACACGGGGCAGCAAGAGCACCGGCACAGGCCGGAGACCCGCTCAGCCCCAGGCCTGCTCCCAGGCTGCTCCCGCCCAGCTGGGGGCCTTCAGACGAGGCCCGCCCTGAGGACTCGGTTTCCCTGCTTATAAAGGGACGGGCTGGAACCAGAAGCACGAGCAGCAGGCCCGCGGCGCCCATGCCGCCCTCCACTCTGGCTCCCGAGGGGGCGCGCTGAGCCACTCGCCAGGCCAGAAGGGAAGAGAAGCCACATGGGCGCTGGGCTCTAGCAGACAGCCCTCCACCTCTCGAGGGAGATGCAAACGGGAACTCAGGGTGACTCCCCTCCTGTCCCACCCCCTCCCCTGCCTCTCACACGTCGCCAGCCGGGTCTGGCCGACTGCGCACCGGGGCAGGCACGGCTGGGGCACGGTACCTTTGTCGGAGGCTGCGTCTGCTGTGGCAGTGGGGGCTGCTCGGTGGTTCCCATTGGCAGTTCAAATCGAGGGCTGGTCACCCCGCAGCCAGAGGGGAGGACAACAAGGGGAGGAGAAGAGGGGATGAGAGAGGGGCCAGGCCAGGCAGTGTTCTCAAATTCTGGCCCTGGGAGATCACAGGCAGCCTCTGCCCAGGCACAGAGCAACACGCCTGGACGTGGGCTGGGTGCTGGCTCTCAGCCCTGCCCCGAAGCCTCGGGAAAGAGAGGCGAAAAGAACGGACTCATCTGGACTCAGACCCAGCTCTGCTCCCACCTAGCTGTGGGACCTGCAAGTGCTGCTTCCCCACAACACACACCCTTTCCTGAGGGTCCAGCGCAGCTGCCGGACCACCTCCAACAAGACACACTCCCTGGCTCTCACCTAGGGAGTGGGACCAAGTCCGCAGCACCCGTCACCTGCCCACTGTGTGGCAGTGACCGGGATCCTGTGCTTCTGTGCAGGTGTCACTGGGGTGGATGGAAGCAGCCCGGGGACTGGGGACGACACCACTCTGCAGTCCCAGAAGTCTGACTCCACAACCACCCAAAGTGACAGATGTGCACTAAGGCCTAGGAAAGGAGCTCTGAGCCCTGCCGGGCAAGGAAAACCCAGCTTCGGAGGCCACGGACCTGCCCTTGACCAGCTGCCACCCCTGCTACCACATGACCCTGGCCAGTGGCTGAGCTCTGAGCCTCAGTGTTCTCGTGTGAAATGGGGACATTCTCCATTCTCTCTCTTTCTCACACACACACACACACACACACACACACACGAAGAGCTATGTGGACTAGTGTGTGTGGAATCTCAAGGTCATTGCCTCCACAGAGGACGCCCCCAAACCGAAGTCTCCTTCCTTTAGGGCACAGGTTCTTAACCAGAGGTCCCTGAGTGACATGCCAAGACGTGAGGTTTCCTGGAGCACGGAGGCCAGCTTTTCTCAGATCTATGACCCAGGAAAGCTTAAGTGCTGGGCTCGGCAGAGCCACCTTTGAGCTCAGGGAGCAGCGGCAGCCCCTGCCCCAGGCCCTGTGGTGACACCATGCAGTGATCAAAGCCCAGGTGGACCCGGGAAAGATCTAGAAGGCAGCAGGGCCTGGGGCAGGAGCAGGGTGGGGGAGTAGGGTCTGGCTACTCACTGCATGAATTTACAGGAGGGCCCCTCCGGGCAGAATCCCACGAGGTAATTCACACAGATGACTCTCCGCGTGTGCCGGTGTCTGCAGAGGGGACCTGCGGAGCCAAGCGTCCGGGACACTCACGCCCTGCTTTGGGGGATGCCCTCGTGCCCCTGGGCCAGCTGGAGCCCTGCCCACACCACTGCCGGGGACGAAGAGAGCAAGAGCAGGGCTCCAGATGCGGGCTCTGCCTCGTATCCATTCGGGGGGACACAGGCAGGGCCCACGACCCCTTCAATGGTAGTTTCCTTATGGAAAATACGGGAGAGAAGGCAGTCCATGCGGGAGGTCTGGGAGGCTCAGGTGAGCTGAGGGTGTAAAAAAGCCTCACTAGCCCCAGATGCCTAACCCCGGGTCTTACTGGAACAGGTGGGACAGGTAGAGAGGGTCGTGTGGGCAGAGGAAGAGAGGACCGGCCTCTTGCTGGGGGGCCCAGCCACCCCGACACCTACCATGCTTGCAGAAGCCACGGTCGTACCAAGGGCAGTCCTTGATCTTGGACTCGGGGTCGATGTGCAGGAAGGGGCACTCCTTGTTGCTGCATTCCCCTGCAGGGAAAGCCCGACACGCATCCACCTGGGGCAGCTCGGGGAGAGCTGGACTCAGACCGCCTCAGCTTTTCTCAAGGCTGGGGCCTGCTGTGTGGCAGAGGGCCAGGTGCTTCTGGTGTCCCTCCTGGCCTGGAGAGTCCTGAGCCCCAGGGCAGTGTCGTGGAGCCTCAGTCTCCTGACCTATACGTGGACTGTGTTCGTGACCTGTACATGGTGTTTCCCTCTCACATGTCCATGCTGCCTTGAAGGGCAATGACCCAGAGCCAGGCACAGGGTACACACTCATCAAATAACTCATGGCTCTACCCCTTACCTAAACGGGGTGCCCTGGGCACTGTGGGGGGCCCAAATGTGCAAAGGCACCAACTGAGTCCAGGAAATGACTGGTCTACTCTGATCAGCCCTTCACATCTACGAGCTGGGACGGGGGGAAAGGTCTGAGGATTCTGCCTTTCAGGACAAAAGTAGGGAAGACTTGGGAACTCGAGGCTGGATCCCTGTGGTCGAGTGCGACGGAGCCTCTGTGATGACAGCTCCTCTCGGGAGCAACCAGCCCAGCCGGCCGGCAGCATCTGTCACCCAACTAAGGGACCGTTTGCCCGGCTGGGCCGTGGCGCCACCTCCACGCTTGCCCTCCCCGACCCACGTTACACACGAAAGGCCAGTCTGATCACTGCTGGTCAGAGAAAACGCAAACTCCTTCCCAGACGCACCAGAAGTCCCTGTGGGGTCGAGCCCACCCCTCCCCGGGCTCCTCCTCCCCCAGCCATGCTGGCACCCCAGCTGTGCCCCCAGTGACCGGCCCCTTCTCGGCCTTCCGATCCCAGCTCCGCTCTCACCTCCTTAGGGAGGCCTTCCCTGACCATTCAGCCTAAAGGACGCTGTGGTCCTCGTGTGGTCCCATCGCTGTCTGTCTCCTTCAGAGCACTTCCTGCACGTCCTTCCCATCTTTGTCTCACTAGTGTCAGCGGCCTCCTCCCCTGGGCCGCTAGGGCAAAAGCACCGTGGGCCAAGGACTGGGTCTGTCCTGTTTACTAGGACCCTGACTTGTTTCACAGGTGACGGGCTGCAGACCGTGCATGCGCTCCAGGCCAGGCTCTGTCGGGAAAGGGCCGGCGGGGCGCGTCAGAGCATCGGGGGGCTGCGGCCAGCCTGCAGAGGTGCCCTTCAGAGTCTGCCCAGGAGGGCTGGCTCCCACCTTTGGTCCAGATGGGAGACGGCTCCCATGGAAAGGGGATGCCCCCTTCCGGTGCCGGTTCCAGTGCTGGTATGGGTGGGGCGGGGCTGGGAAGCCTGGGTCCTATTTCTGACCCTCTGTGCTTGGACTTCACAGCTTACGCTACCTCTACAAAAAAGAAAAGCTACAACTACTGTTAATAAACCGGCGGGCCACACCTGTTGGGCTGCTGGGATAATTACCGTCTCCCGATGACAGTGCTCTGAAAGCGTGCTGCACGCCCAGCCCTGCCCAGCCCCCCACAGAGAGTAGAGCTGGGGTCCAGAGCCCACCCCCATCCTGACCAACAGGGCCAGCTGAGGTTGCTGGGCACGGCCTAAGGTTCTGAAGCCGGAGAGCTGGGAGACGGCAGAAAGCGCGGGCACCCCAGCAGCTGCTTCTCCCCTCTGGGTCTCAGGTCTGGGTGAAGCCTCCCCGGGGCTCCCGAGGCCGGGCGTCTGCTTACCGAACTTGGAGTAGAAGTAGCACTCGGGCATCTTGGTCATGTCGTACTCGTGCAGGAACTCACACTGGTCCCCCTTCTTGCACAGCCCCCGCAGCCAGTGTTTGCACACAACGGTCTTCTCGCCACTGATGTGGCGGAATGGACACATGCCCCCTGCCGAGGAAGGGGGGGGCTGTGAGGAGGGCAGGGGGGCCTTCACCCCACACGTCCCTCGAGTACCCGAGAGCAACATGTCCTGGAAGTGGGGTCTGCCTCGGGCAGAAGGCCATGTGATTTCAGGCAGTACAGAGCCACACATCTTAAGTCTGAGTACTTGTTTTATGTCAGCGCGTTCTGGAAAAACCTAAAACATCGAATCATGGTATCACAGACATCACCGTTAAATGGAAGCTTAACAAGCCTAAGGGTGGTGGGAGAATGAGCTTATTTCTTTTTTTTTTTTAAGATTTTATTTATTTATCTGACAGAGAGAGACACAGCGGGAGAGGGAACACAAGCAGAGGGAGTAGGAGAGGGAGAAGCAGGCTTCCCGCTGAGCAGGGGGCCCGATGCGGGGCTCGATCCCAGGACCCTGAGATCATGACCTGAGCCGAAGGCAGACGCTTAACGACTGAGCCACCCAGGCACCCCAAATGAGCTTATTTCTTAATTGAATTATAGCTCTAGTGATACATAGACATGACAAAAAACTGTAGGGGTAGTAAAGGAAAGACTGGGGTTTGGGAAACACAACCCTTTATAAAAAAAACAGAAGGAAGACAGGCCCACCAGCAGAAGCCTGGACTCCAAGTGGGTTCCACTTCTAGTTATGAGTGCCCACTTAGCATCCAGGAATTAAGAAAGAAAATCAACTTCGGAACTGAAGAAACACATTGTATATAAACTGGGGGAGGTCTCCCTCCTGTAGCAGGACCTGAGCGATCAGCCACCAGATGGGACAGAGCCATACCCTCAGAAACTCCTATTTCCAACTTGTGACCTGGCGGGACCACTGGGAAGGCCCAACCACAATGAGGTTGTGACGGAAAGACCCAGACCAGCCCTTTCTAACAGAACTTTGCAATGATGCTGTCCAATATGGCAGTCACTGGCCACGTGTGTTAACTAACTAGTAGCCACATGTGGCCAGTGGCTACTAGTTAGTTAACACAGAGACAGCCACAATGCCCTGTGTTAAGGCCAGCTGTCTGACAGAAGGTGGCGGGTCAGAAGGCCAGATTTACTGAGCACAGACATGGGAAGAAGACCAGGAGCCCAGTGGGAGATGATATTGCAACCAGACAGCCCCAGGTCAACCTGGTCGGTCTACCTGGCAGGTCTATCGTTTCCGTGGGAAGTGATTGGGTTATAGAACCAAACTTGCCAAAATCATCCATTAAAACCACCCCCTTGCTCTAATTCTGTGCTCCCTACTCACTGATTAAAATTTAGTTTCCAAATAAATTTGCTTACAGGAAGAAAAATGCCCAGACCTGCACCTGGCATCTCAGCTCCCACCCAGTAGTCTGTCTCATCAATTAGTGGATAGTCTGGTTCCAGCAGCCTCTGTTGGAGCCTGGTTAGTATGAACAAGGCTCCACAGGACAGACTACTGTAGGGGTTTTTGATGACATGATACAGAGGACAGTGAGCTTGTGTAGACTGTAGAAGCAGAAAGGCTTGGGTTCAGACACTGGCTCAGCCACTCACTAACTCTGAGATCTTGAAAAAGCTCCTGAACACCTCAGTGCTTGGCCCTTTTTTTTTTTTTTTAAAGATTTTATTTATCTGAGAGAGAGAATGGGAGACAGAGAGCATGAGAGGGGAAGGGTCAGAGGGAGAAGCAGACCCCCCGCCGAGCAGGGAGCCCGATGTGGGACTCGATCCCGGGACTCCAGAATCATGACATGAGCTGAAGGCAGTTGCTTAACCAACTGAGCCACCCAGGCGCCCAGTGCTTGGCCCTTCTGTCCATGTCACAGGTCAGCTCGTGGCCACAGGCAAAGTGAGGTGAGGAGACAGACTCAGAGTGGGGTTCCAACCCGTGTTGTAGGTTTCGGGCAGAATACCCACTCATGTTCCTAGCCTGTCCAAAGCAGAGTAATTTCATCTAGGGACACTGCTAGTCTGCAGAAAGCAACGCAAGCCAGAGGCCTGATGGCCCACGAGTCTGCTGGGGGGCAGGGTGATGGAAAGCACCTCAGGAGGAATGTCGGGGAGGCAGGGGTTTCTTACCTTTGCCACAGGCAGCTTTCAAAAAGAATTCGCAGACAGCAGCCCCCGACTCTGCAGGAAGGAAAGGAGAGGCATCAAAGTGAGGTGTGCCTGGGGACATGGGGAGGGGACCCAGTTTGCCTTTGACCCGTGAAGGGTTCAGGGTACAGGAAACAGACTAGCAAAAAAATGCAAGGCCTGGCAAGTACAAAAAAAGCTGCTCATTTTGGTCACTCCCTGCAAAATGAGACACCTAGGTTGAGACCAGTCATTCTGAGAGCCTCTTGTACGCGAGATGCTTTCAAGGAGTTAGGAGTGGGTGTGGGAAGGATGGGGCACAAGATCACAGAAGTTAATTACCCCCAGTTCGGACTCGGACCTTCCAGAGGGCTAATTCATGGGTCTTTGAACATGAGGCAGAGGGAGGGAATGAGCTCACAGGAAACACAAACAATCGAATGGGGACTCTGAGGAAGGGATAAGCGCCTCAGAGGTGCTATTCCGGAGGGAAGAGCATAATGGAAGACACAGAGGCAGAACTCTGCTAGTTCGAGATCTAGTTCATGGTGGCACAACACCAACACACAATTATTAAAGGTGCAGTCTTCCGCTTCCGCAGAGGCAGCCGGTTCAGGTGAGGCGAGCGATGGAACAAAGGCTGAGTGTGGTATCAGTCAGTGACTCCAGGGGGCAAGGCAAATGAGCCCAGGAATTCACTCGCCATGGCTACTAGAATAAACGGTCCGTGGCTTCATAGACAGTTTTCTCTATCAGCAGGCATGTTAGAGTTGCTGAAAATCCACCAACAGCATCTTGGAAAGCCAGTTTCATACCTCTCTTCGCTAACTTGCAGGAGATTCCTTGGATTCTCGGAAGCAGGCAGATTTTGCTAGGATAAACTTAAGGCGGTCAAGAGGCTATCACTCATTTGCATCTCAAAAAGCTTAGAAAGCCAAAAAGTTGTCACTCATTTGCATTTCAAAAAGTTGAAAAAGCCTTATAGTAAGGAAAGCATCATAGAAGAGTATTTCTGGGCTCTTCTCAGAGGTTTGCTTCGGTCCTTGAAGCTAGAAGTCCATAATCCTGGGGCCTGGCTCTCAGGCGGATAGGTTAAGAGTATGCCTTTAGGGGAGAACTGAAAATTCTTCCCAAAACAAGATGACAATGAAGTGCTGGGACAAAGGAGAACGGGTTGTGGCCTCCCAGGGCTTTAACACACTGAACTAGCTCGTGGGCTGGCAGAGTGCTGAGGGTGCCTACCAAGTCTGAGGCCCAAGCCAGGGCAGCACCCGTGGCCAGGCATGTCCTTGACTCTCCTTAGAACAGGTATGTGGGTCCCTTGCTATTGCACCTGCCTTCACAGACTCAAGTCTGTGTGGTCCCATGCTGGAGAAAGGTGGGCGGGAAGGAGCTGCCCTGCATGGATGGTTCCATGGCCTCAGGCTAATGCCATCAACACAGGGAAAGGCCACATGTGCAAAGGTGGATGTGCATGCACAAGCAGGAAGTGATCACGTGTGTCGAGGGGTCAGCAGCTGCTTATGCGTATCATAGAGATGCAGGTGGTGTGTGTATAAGATAAGGTTGCCAGAGGTATGTCACGTGGGTAGAAGCAGTATCTCACAGAGAAGCGTCAGCATGAGTGGGACAACTCTGGTCACGTGTGCATGAGAAGTGTGGCCACTTGACGGGAATGAAGCTGCAGGGAGGCTCTGCCAGGCCACCGACCGGCGGGAGAACGGGGGGCCTCTGGCAGTTATGGGACATGGCACAGGGAACTGCGGACTGAGCCAGTCAGGAACACTGGAGAGCTCACCTGGCTCCACCATGTACCGAGTCGCCAGGGACCAAGTGGTCTTCGGCAAGTCCCTTCCCCCACCCAGGCCTCAGATGCCCCATCTGTGGATTGAACACAAGGACCTCTGAGCTTTAATGTTACAACGTTAGACTTCAAGTGTGTCCAGAACGGAGAGAAGAGAACTGCTAGTTTCTTTTAAAGTGCCAGACACCCACCTAAGTTGGCTGGAGGAGCTATCATCTGAAGGTGGAGAATGAAGGGAGCTCAAGCAGCTGCCCAGGTAGGATGAATGGCCCAGAATTGGGGTCCAGAGGAAAAGTGAGGGATAGGCTCCCAGGAGTGCACATCCTAGAATGGAGCTTGAGAATCTACCTGGGAATCTCCTACAGAGAGGAACAGGTGGGTCTTCCTCCAGCAAGACTCCTCCAACCGCCCAGTTTTGATGAAAGCAAGGAGAGGGTGCTCAAAGTGGGGGGCTGGAGATGAAAAGGGGGAGTATCTATTTTCTTTTAGTTAGGGGAGGGAAGTAATTTCCAATCCGAGACACCCGCTTTCATTCAAGACCTATTTGAACAGCCAGACATGGTCCTGCCCTCCTGAAGATTGTATTAGAATAGTCCCAGGGGTTCAAAGACTGGAGAAAGGGGGGCTCCGGACTCTGAATGGAGGAAGGGGGTCCCAGGATGGGTGGGGGAAGGGGTTCCACCACCGATGGGGAGAAGGTCCGGGACCCAGGGAGAGGGCGTCCCGAACCGAGGGGGAGGGGTCCCGGGGCTGAGTCGGTCGCGCCCCTCGCCCGCAGCCCCGGCCCCGCGCTCACTGTCCATGCCGGGGAAGGGCAGCGGCTGTGCCCCGAGCTGCTGCTCCACTGCGATCTCCAAGTCGAACTTGATGTGGTCCACGCTGGCGATGATTTCCTGCATGGCGGCGGCGGCGGCCACACCGGCCCGACTACCCCTCAGGTCCCTCGCCGCCCTCACACCTCTACCCGCCACCCGCCCCGCAGCACACGGTCCTCCGCCTCGTCTTGCCTCGCCGCCGCCGCCGCCGCCGCCGCCGCCCGAGGGATGCCGGGAGCTCCCGGAGCCCGCGCCGGCCTTTCGCCTGTCCAGACCCGGCCAATAGAGCGGGGAGTACGGGACGCTCCGCTAGGCCAGGCTAGCCGCCAGCCGAACTCCCGCCTCTCCTCGCGGCCCGGGGTAACCCGCCTCCGCGCGTACGGGGCGGGGAGTTCGCGTCGCGGACTGCGCCTGCGTGAAGCCGGCAGCGGCGTGCGCGTAAGGGAAGGTCTCTGGGAACGAGACCCTGGTCCGCGGCGCGGTGAGGCGGGCGCGGGAGGCGGGTTGACGCGGCGGGGTGACGCGGAGCTGGACTGGGGGTGACTTGGGGCGGGAGTCCGGGCTGCATTTGCTGGGCCGGACTTTTTGAGTGAGATCCTGTTTGACCTTTACTGGAGCCCCGTTCCCGGGCGGGGCAGGACGGAGGGGCAGCGAGTGTCGCAGCCGGGGTCAGGGCCGGGGACGTCTAGTGAGACGACCGAGGCTCCAGAGGCCAGTGTGGAGGGGGTCGGGCCGGCCAGAGGGCCCCGGGGAGCGTCTGGGGAGGGGCCGGTCCCCCAGAGAGGACAGCGGCAGCGCGTCTCTAATTCAGGGGTTATTAGCTTGGGCAGGTTAATGAACTTGGGTAGAAAGAAAATTGCATCTTTAGTTTTCTGTGTGTGAAATGAGCATTTCCTTCCGTGACTGACGGAGTAGCGTTAACAGGGCCCTAAACTAAGTCGTGATTTCTAATGGAGATGAGTGTAAATGATGGCTGGAGACACAGTATCTGCAGCTACTACAAGCTATCAGGGACGCCGATCCCTGCTGTGACAGGATGGCAGGATCTTGGTATTAATGCGTCGAAAAAGCACTAGTATAGGAGGAGTTTTTAAAAAACTTCTTGATACCTATTTCGGTATCATTGGGGTTTTTTCTTGCAATGGGGTGCATTTCGTTTAATGCATGTAAGCGCTTTATCTAATGTGGCTACTTGAAAATGTAAAATTAGACCTCGGAAGTGATTGCAGATTGATTAATAACCGGGGCTCAGGAAGGGGAGTGACTTGCTGGGGGTCTTGGAGCAGTGCAGCCAAATGCAAAGGTGAGACTGGCTGGCTGTGGAACTGGGCTGCCTGTGAAGCCAGGTCTGGGTACCGTATTAGACAGCCTCTCTTGACCAGCACCCTCCTGACACTAGTACAGAGGGCCCTTAGCATTCCCTGTCTGGTGAGGCCTGCCGCTCTAACAGAAATATAACTTGAGCACATATGTAATTTTACATTTTCTTTTTTTTTTTTTGAGATTTTATTAATTTATTTGACAGAGAAAGCAGGAGAGGGAGAAGCAGACTTCCCCGTTGAGGAGGGAGCCCGATGCTAGACTCCATCCCAAGACCCTGGGATCATGACCTGAGCGGAAGGCAGATGCTTAACCGACTGAGTCACGCAGGCGCCCCCTGATATTTTTTTATTGAAGAGTTTGAAGTGTGCAGACCAGGATCTCTAGCCTAGCACTGTTCAGTAGAAGTATAATGCAAGCATATATATGATTTAAAAAAATTTTTTTTTTTTTTTAAAGATTTTATTTATTTGAGAGAGAGAGAATGAGAGGCAGAGAGCATGAGAGGGAGGAGGGTCAGAGGGAGAAGCAGACTCCCTGCCGAGCAGGGAGCCCGACGCGGGACTCGATCCCGGGACTCCAGGATCATGACCTGAGCCGAAGGCAGTCGCTTAACCAACTGAGCCACCCAGGCGCCCTATGATTTAAAATTTTTAAGTAGCCACCTTAAATAAAGCTTACAAATCGTGAAAAGTAAGTTACGTTTTTTTAGCCCAATATATCCAAAATTATCATTTCGACATGTCAGAAGATTATTGTGTGTAATTTACCTTCTTTTTTTGGTATAAAATCTTTGAAATCTGGTGTGTGATTTGTTCTTAAAGTGTGTCTTCATTTAGACTAGACACATTTTAAGTGTTCAGTAGCCACATGTGGCCAGTGCTACTATATTGAACAGCACAACTCTGGCCCATTTATTCACAGATTTTGCAGAAAAGGCATGCTTGAGTTAACTTCCTTGTGCAGAGGCCCAGAATGCTATTTTTTTCTAATAATACATTATAATAGCTACAATTTTTAAAGCATCTATTAAATGAGATGTACTAGAAACATCTCAGTGAATGTTTATAACCTTGTGGTGAGGTCGGTAGGATCATCCTCATCTTGCAGCTGAAGAAATCTAGGCACAGGAAGGTCAAGGGATGGGCCTGGTCATAGAGCTCTGGCCAGGACTCAGACTCGGGTCTAACTTCCGTGCCCAGTCTCTTAGATCGTGGCTTGATAATACCACTAGCTTATGTCTGTTGAGTGCTTACTGGGCCGGCACTGTGCTGCATGCCGTGTATCAGAGGCCTCGTTCAATTGTTGCTATGGTGCTGTGTGGGCGATGGTTCTAGTTAACCCCAGTTCACAGGGCAGGAGACTGAGACCAGAGCGGCGAGTGCCCAGGGACTCATGGGTGGTTCTTTGGCAAAACTGAAATCTGAACCTAGGCGTTCTAATCTCAGCACTTGTGCTTGTGACCACTTCTCTGTCTTCTCTCTGCCTTTTGTGACTACAGACCCAAGTAGTTTTCATTATGTTTCTGACCTGTGCCAGGCCCTGGAGGAGAATGCCAGACATGGACCTCGCAAGATTGGCCCGGCTTTTCTCTGGACTCCGCCCTGTGGGACTGTCCACCCTCCAGCACCTTGGCCCTCTCAGAGCCAAATGGGCAGGAGGCAGGGAGGGGCCTGCATGGCTGAGGGCTGTGGGGCTGACTCGAGCCTGCAGCAGCTCCCCCTCACAGCCACCCCTTGGCC
This sequence comes from Phoca vitulina, assembly GCF_004348235.1. Lineage (NCBI taxonomy): Eukaryota > Metazoa > Chordata > Mammalia > Carnivora > Phocidae > Phoca > Phoca vitulina. The sequence goes on along the minus strand of NW_022589782.1, from coordinate 6,167,655 downwards.
AAGGGAACCAGAAGAACATGAGCAGCCTCAGCTCTGACCTGAGCCAGCCTGGCCCCACGGCCACTCAGGAGGAAGAGGAGAGCTTTGGGACCCTCTCCAACAAGTACTCCTCGAGGAGAATGTTCCGAAAATCGACAGCCCAGTTGTATAACTTACGTCTCAGGGAACAGAATGCTGAAGACGAGGAAAGGGGGCTGGAGCCAGAGATATGGCGGGGCCGGAAAAACACGCCTTACTGGTACTTCTTTCAGTGCAAACACCTGATCAAAGAAGGGAAGGTGAGGGAACCTTTGGATTCTGTTGCTCCCGGTTCTACTTCCCTGGAAGCCCAGTATTTTGGAGGGGCCACCTTACCTTCCCGATCTCTAAATATTTGGATGCTTAGGGCTCTTCTGTCTTCACTCACCCTGGGTGCTGCATCGGGCAATCCACCAGCCCCCTGGCTTTCCCCCCCCCCCCCCCCAATTGCAGTTCTCATGTTTGTATCTCCAGCCCAGCCTTCCCAGTCTGCATATCCAGCTACCTCACCAGCTCCCTTACGCTCACCTACATGGGCCTGAAAGTTTGGTTTCCAGCCTTGTTTTCCCTACACTGTCGTCATCTCACTAAATGGCAATTGCATTGTTGCATCCACCCAGGCCGGAAGCCTTTGGGCCGTCCCTAACTCTTCTCTTTCTCTCACCAGCCGGAGCTTCAAAATGTTGCCAATCCTCACACTTCGCACAGCGCTACCCCTGAAAGCCCAGGCCTCGCCTTATCCTCACCCCCTCAGCTATCACAACACTTGTCACTGAGCTCCCTGCCGCCCTCACCACCTCCTTCTCCCACGTCTGCGCGCAGCACAGAGCCACCCTGTTAAAGCAGATTATGTTACTCTTCCTTCCAGGACCCTCAGTGTGTTCGATGACACTGATGTTCATTTTCTTAGGTGTTGATAATGACATTGCATTTATGTTTAAAAATCTCTTAGAGGTGTGTGTTGAAGATCTGGGGAATGAAATGATGTAATGTCTGGAAATGTGCTTTAAAAAATTCATTTTGGGGGTGCCAGGGGGGCTCAGTTGGTGAAGCGTCCAACTCTTGATCTCCGCTCAGGTCTTGATCTCAGGGTCGTGAGTTCAAACCCCACATTGGGCTCCAATTTAGGTGTGGAGCCTACTTAAAAAAAATGAGTTTGGAGCAGGAGTACAGGGTATGGATGAACAAGATTGGCCAAATTTAATAACCATTGTAGTTATACTATTCTCTTTACTTTTGTGTATATTTGAGCTGTTCCGTAACGAAAAGTTGAGAAATAAAGAGAAGCCAAAGCCTTCAGAATAGCTTATGAAGCCTGCAGGGTCTGCCTTCCACCCCCCCTTACCTCTCTACTCTTATCTCTTCCGCACGGTGCTACAGCCATCCCGGCCTCCTCTCTGCTCCTCCAGCTCCAACTCCCAGGCACACTCCTGCCTCAGGGCCTTTGCACTCGCTGTTTTTCTCAGCAGTGTTGTTCCTTCCCTCACCTCTTTCAGATCATTGTTCTGTCACCTTCTGGGTGAAGCCCTGCTTGGCTGTCATATCTAAAACTGAATCTCCCATCCCCTTCTTCAGGTGCTTCTTGCTTTACTTTTGTTTTAAAACCTAACATCATTTGACACAGTATATATTTTTCTTAGTTATCTCACTCGGCGTAGGTCTTTTCACACTAGAAGACACGTTCCGTGAAGGAGTCCCCTCTTGTTCACAGCTGTATCCCCAGCAAATAGACCTTGCCTGGTACATAGCAGGATTCAGTCATTACTGGTTGAACCACTGGATGAAAAAGAAAATTAAGTTGTAAAGGAGTGAACTGAGGATTTAAAGGGGATGGTGTAAAGAGTAGGTGGGGTAGAGACGACTGTGGGCCACGGGGCTTTGCAGCCAGAGGAAGCCGGTCACTCGGGGCTGCTGTGTTGCGCCATCACAGGAGTGTTGCTATGAACGGCCCCCTGCGATCGTGCAGCACAGTGGCCCTGAGTGTGCAGAACCCGGTCTCCCATTCCCGCTTAGACCCAGGGGGCTGGCGCTGCGGATGGGGTCACCCAGGAAGCAAGGGCAGGACAGATCCCGGGATTTGCAGAATTAACATTTTCTGAGGACTTACTGAGGGCCAGGCCCTGGCTCTACTGTAGGCCCACAAAGAGGCAAAGACATGGACGGCCCTGCTTTCAAGGAGTTCATCGTCTGGCTGGAGGGAAGGCAGCCATGGCAGTGGGCCAAGAGCCTTCATAGGTGGTGGGAGTTCAGTGGGCTTTTCCTCCTGGCCACCACAAAGCTCTCTTGCTGCAGAGCACAGGGACCAAGAGGCTGGTGGCAGAGGCCCAGAGTGGCTGTGTAGCTCCTGGGCAGGCCTGGGAGGGTCCCTCATTCTCAGTCTCCCTCCCTCTGCTGAGGGTCTCTGAGGCTGCCCTGAGCCCCCTCCCGTGTTCCCTCCCAGCTGGCCGAGGCCCTGGACCTGTTTGAGCGGCAGATGCTGAAGGAGGAGCGACTCCAGCCCCTCGAGTGCAACTACACGGTGCTGATTGGGGGCTGCGGGCGGGCTGGATACCTGAAGAAGGCCTTCCGCCTCTACAACGATGTGAGTGGGGGGCCCAGGGCCGGGGGCAGGGGGCGAGGCTCCAGAGAGCCTGGGCTTTAGAGGCAGAGAGAGCCAGGCACGCATGGTGGGATGTCACCTGCGGCCAGACTAACCTCCCAGCCTCTGTTTCATCCTCTGTAAAGTGGAGGTGATCTTGGATGATGACATGAGATGCGCTGGAAGGTCCTCCAGCACCTGCCTTGACCACGGCAGGGCCCACGTGCCCCCTTCCTTCTCCACCGTTGCCCCGGGTGTGTTCACGTCCCCTCACCCCTACTTACTCCCCACACCGGACACACGTGCGCACTTGGCTTCCAAAGCTGGTCCTCTGAAAAGGGCTTTCATTCCTCTTGGAAGATGGTTTCGCTTTATATTCATCCACTTCCTGTGTTGTATTTATTGTTCTCACAGCCAGGAAGCTGTTTCCTCTGTGAGCCGAGAAAGAGCTTTGCCTAGGAGGTTAGTAGGCTCTAGGAGGAGTGATCCCACCCTCTTTCGCCGCCAGAAGCAAGACTTCTTGTCATGTGGGATGTGCCTGCCCAAGGCCGGGTCATCTCTAGCTGGAAGCAAGGGGAAGGAATTGTGGTTACAAACGATAAAGTGACGTATCCTCTAATAGACCTAATGAAATATCATGGTGGGGAATGACTGGAGGCTTCCCTGACCAGCAGAAAAGCGTTCAGGTGCTAAGTGAGGGGTGGCTGGTGCCAGGGGGGTGTTTCCTATGGTTCTTGGTTCACAGTCCGGTAACAGCCCTTCCTCACATGCGCAGGATCCTTAAGTGACTTACAACCTGTCACCTCAGAGAAGTGCAGTTCCCTCTTTCTTGCCTTAAGTTACTCTCCATCAATTTGCTGCTTATTTTTTTTTAATTTTTTATTTTGGAACAATTTCAGGTTTATAGCAAAGTTGCAAAGACAGTAGAAAAAGTTCCCAAATACCTGTCACCCAGCTAATCCCCATATTAGCATCTCACGTAGTGACGGTGCATTTGTCAGAACTAAGAAACCACTGCTGGTACATGACTGTGGATGAACTCCAGATTTTACTTGGATCTCACCACATTTTTCCACCAAGATACTCTTTCTATTCATGTATCCAGTCTGGGTTCTCCATTTTGTGACATTTTTGGAGTTTCCTTTTTTTCCCCCTGACATTGACAGATTTAGGGAGTATTGGTCAAGGATTTTGTAGAATGTCTCTATATTTGTACTTTTCTTTTTTTTTTTTTTTAAGATTTTATTTATTTATCAGAGAGCACAAGCGAGGGGTGGGCAGAGGGAGAAGCAGACTCCCCGCTGAGCAGAGGCTTAACTGATGGAGCCACCCAGGAGTCCCTCCATTTGTACTTTCTTGTGACGAGGCTGGGGTTATGGGCTCGGGGAAGGGCTATCACAAAGGTAAAGTGCCCTTTTCCTGTCAGGGGACTTATCAGAGAGGACACATCCCTTGGTCACTTGGCGAAAGTGGTGTTTGCCGGCTTTCTCCACCTCTACTATTTTTCCTTTGCCGTTTTCTGTGCATGTCCTTTGCAGCCCTTACTACTGTTGTTGATTACTTATTTGTCTGTTATGTTTCCTCCTGTCTGGAGTGGAAGCTCGATGAAAACAGGCTGTCTGTCCTGTAACCACTGGTGGCCAGTGCCCAGCCTGTATTAAGTCCTCGGGACACATTTGTCGTGTATGTGAGGACGCACACAGCATACATCATCCTCAAAGTCGGGATCATGATCCTCATTTTTCAGATGAGGAAACAGAGGCCCAGAGAGGTGAAGGGCCATGTCCAAGGTCACCCTGCTTGAGAGCATTGGGGCTGGGATTTGAGCCCCAAATGGCCTGACTCTGAGAACAAGGCTCTTTACACTCCTCTGCAAGCAGCTTGTCACCTGTGCTCGGTCAGATGGCCCTTCTCTGGGAAAGAGCACTGGGTTTACCAGGAGCTTCTCAAACTCCAGCTTGCTCCGTCACCTGGAGGGCTTGATAAGCAGAGTGGCAGCCTCACCCCCGGGTTTGTGACTCTGCAGGGCAGTGGGGGGTGGGGGGTGGGGAGGAGGTCCTGAGATGCTGCAGTGACATGCTCCTGGCTGCTGCTGGTCTGGGGGCCACTCTCCTAGCTGACCCTCACAACAGCCGTTAAAGGTAACGGTGTCATCCCCGTTTTTCCAACAAGGAGCTAACTTGCCCACGACCCCTCAGTTAGTAAACGCTGGAGCTGGGGTTTGATTGTTCCCTCCTTCCTTTTCCCAGACCAGCTCCACCGCATGGGTCTTAACAGTTAGGGTGACCTGGGAGCATCAGGAGGATCCTGCTCTAGGCATCTCAGGCCCAGAGTGGGCTGACGGCCATGGGGAGGATGACTTTTTGCTTGGTGCATCTGGATGCAGGGTCCATTTTCAGAGCCCTCTGGCCGAGTCAGGGTTTTGGAGGAGGAGGCTCTGACGTGTCACTCAGTTCCGCCTTAGCACAGGCCCTGCTAGTGGATCTGTTTAATGCAGGAACAGGGTCCTCTCTAGCTTTCCCTCAGGGTGGATGTCACCTGTGTGTCCAGCTGACCCCAGAGCCACCTCCAGATGTCTTCCCATCTCCACAGATGAAAAAACGGGACCTGGAGCCCTCGGATGCCACGTATACAGCCCTGTTCAACGTCTGCGCCGAGTCCCCCTGGAAGGACTCTGCACTGCAGAGCGCCCTGAAGCTCCGGCAGCAGCTCCAGGCCCGGAACTTCCAGCTCAACTTGAAAACGTACCATGCACTGCTGAAGGTGGCGGCCATGTGTGCAGACCTCAGGATGTGCCTCGATGTGTTCAAGGTGAGGTTGCCCCTTCCTTCCTTCTCCCCACTGCGCGGCCGGTCCCACGTGGCAGACGTGAGGCTGTGGCTCACTGTCCCTCACGGGAGGGTTCAGGGGCTGATGAGGAGTCGGGCGCGGGTTCACCAACTCTCAGAAGCCTCAGTCTGACAGCTAAAGAGGTCACCCCTAGGAGGGCGGTGGGCTGCGTGTGCTGTGACTCCGTGTGTGGGACCCCTTGGTGCCGCAGCGGAGGGCGGGGCTTCAGAGCGCCAGGGATGAATGCGTGCTCCCCAGGGAAGGCCTCCTGCTTAGAACAGTGAACAAAAATCCCCGGTTTCCAGGAGGTGCCAGGTTCGAGGGAAGCAGGGGAGTGGGAGCCTGGGAGTGCTGAGCAGGGGCCTGTCTGTGAAGGGCTTTGGCCCAAAGCCTCTTTTTTCTTTTTTTTTTAAAGTGTGCTCCATGGTGGAGCTTGGAGCCCATGTGGGGCTTGAACTCTTGACTCTGAGATCAAGACCTGAGCTGGGATCAAGATCAAATGAGCCACCCAGGTGCCCCCTGTAGCCTCTTATTCCCCGGCTGTAAGGAGGGTTTCTATTCCCAGTTCCAGAGAAGGAGACAGTGAGGGGGTTTAAGCAGGGAGGAGCACGAGCAGGGTGGTGGTTCTGCCCGCTCAGGTTGGGAAGGGAGACAAACATGAGTTAACACCTAAAGGAAGGCTCTAGGTCCCCACGACCAGACCTCAGGAGAAGCTCGGCACACCCTTGGCAGCCTCGTCTTCCCTCAGGCTCATGGGCAGGGCACGCCTGCTCTCTGCTCTGAGGTTTGCTCTCGCTTTTTCCATCGCTGACTGACGCTTTTCCTCACTGCACGTTGTGAGGTCCCGCCTGCCCCCCGCAGGACAGACGACCTGATGGGCTGTCCAGGCACCACGTGGTGCAGAGCAGCTTTGACCAGACCGTGGGTTGGCTGCCTTGAGCTGGCCTGCCCTGCAGGAGAGGCAGGATCATGGGGTCTCAAGCCTGGAGACCTTGAGAGTAACGAATCCCTCCGAAGGGTGCTGTGTGAGAGGCAGGTAGTTGAAGCTTCCAGAAGAGGGCAGTGTGGCTGCTAGGCCTCTGGCCTGTGCAGAGATGCCGTTGATATTTTATGCAGGTCACTCTAGCTGGTGGGGGAGAGGGACCAGTTAAGAGACAGCTGTGATTGTCCAGGAAGAGGGAGCACAAACTAAAACCTCCCTGAGAGGGGCGCCTGGGTGGCTCAGTCGTTAAGCGTCTGCCTTCGGCTCAGGTCATGATCTCAGGGTCCTGGGATCGAGCCCCGCATCAGGCTCCCTGCTCGGCGGGGAGCCCGCTTCTCCCTCTCCCTATGCCCCTCCCCCCTGTTCATTCTCTCTTTCAAATAAATAAATAAAATCTTTAAAAAAAAATAGGGACGCCTGGGTGGCTCAGTCGGTTAAGCGTCTGCCTTCGGCTCAGGTCATGATCCCAGGGTCCTGGGATCGAGGTCCGCATCGGGCTCCTTGCTCAGCGGGAAGGCTGCTTCTCCCTCTGCCTGCCACTCCCGCTGCTTGTGCTTTCTCTCTCTCTCTAATAAATAAATGAAATCTTTAAAAAATAAATAAATAAAAATAAAACCTCACTGAGGTGGAAGGTTTGGTGACAGAGGTGGGGATGGGAGAGCGGCAGTGGTGGGGTAGGGTGGGGACAGCCATGCTCACAAGAGGGACAGAGGAAGACAGGCTCGAGGAGGAGCCCCTGAGGGGCCGAGAGGTGGAAGAACCTTTCAAGAAGGCAGTGGCCAGCCCCGACAGGCCCGAGGGAGGCCAGGGGTAGCAAGCGCCATGAGCACGTGCCGTGGGCACCACCCTCTGTGGTGAGGTTGTTCCAGACACCCTCTAGGGCGGGTCCTGCCTGTGACCCCGCTCTAGGGATGAGGAGGCTGGGGCCGGGGAGCTTCCTGCCGTGCCCACACTCACAGGTGGCCAGTGGCAAAGCTGGGACTTGAAGCCAGCTCTGTGCAGTTCCAGTGCCTCAAGCACAGGGGCTAAAAGTGGCTGCTGGCGTGGTCTTTGCAGAGGGGCTGCCCAGAAGTGATCGTGCCAGCCAGGGAGAGCAGCCCGGAAGGAGAGGAGGAGGGAGTGCAGAGAGGAGCTGGTTCCGAGCCACCCTAGAGCCACATTCACGTCCCACCTCTTCAAGGTGCACGGGCTGGGGCCTGCCCCAGGAGTGTCTGCCCTGAGTCAGAGCCCTCGGGCCCCGGCCCGGCCTCTGCCACCAGTTCTCACCATGGCCTCCACTCCCTCCTCCAGGAAATCGTCCAGAAAGGGCATGCAGTCACAGAGGAGACCTTCAGTTACCTGCTCATGGGCTGCATCCAGGACAAGAAGACAGGTTTCCGATACGCCCTGCAGGTCTGTCCCTCACAGCTCTGCCTTCCTGCCTCTCCTGCTGTCCCCCTTCTCCTGTGCACCTGTATCGGGCACAAATGATGATCACATGTGCATTTGAGCACCTGCGACTGCCCCATGCTGGGTGTTTTTATGTTTGCAATATTTTGGCCTTCGCAAAGCACACTGCTCCCCACCGTTTTACAGATGGCAGGGGAAGGAGGCCCGAGGAGGCCGCATGGCTGCCCTCCAAGTGAGGGCACAGCCAGCCCGCGCTCTTTCACTTGCTGAGTGGCCTTTTGGGCAGCTAGCTCATATCGGCAAAGCTTACAGTCTTGCCCAGAGTGCTTGTTCAGCCCACCTCCCACAGGCCCCCACTCAGCATTTCTGCATGTAATCCTGAGAGATTCTCACAGACATCAGGGTTGAGATACACTGCTCTGATTCTACCTTAGATCCCCAGAGAGAACCTCCCCCACCCCCAGTCTAGTGGTAGCAATGGTACCACAGGTGGGAATGACCCAGAGCTCACCTAGAGCCCTCCAGCTTAAGGTGGGGCCTACAGACCGGCAGCATCAGCCTCACCTGGGAGCTTGTCAGAAAAGCAGGGTCTCAGCCCCACCGTGGGCCTACTGTGTCCAGATCGGTATTTCAGCAAGCTCCCTAGGTGGCTGATCCATGTGGAGGCTGAGCCCCAGGGACCTGGGACAGCCCTGGACCAGATGCTTGCCTTCCCTCTGGAAGCAGTAGCTTTCTAGTGAAAATCAGCCAAGATCTAGTTCCTCCCTTTCTTTGTTCTAGATCTGTTCTAGTTAGAAACAGTCTGTAATGCTAATAGCTGGTTTGTGTTGTGCATTTATTAAACTGCTCAAGCTAGGTACCATCAGCCCCATTTTACGGATAAGGAAAGTGAGTCTCACAGAGGTTAAATAACTGGCCTAAGGTCTCACAGCTATGAAGCAGAGCTGGGATTTGAACCGAGGTCCGTCCAACTCCTAGAGCCCAAATCCCTGCTAACCCTCAGTTCTGTCAATGTTTCCCCATGGAGGTGCCTGCTGAGACCTTTGCCCTCCTTAAGACCCTCTCAGGTGTGCAGCGGACCTCTTGCAGGCCGTCCCCACCTGGGCCTGAACGGTCCCTGCCTTGTCTGCACACTTAACCCTGATGGGGACAGGAAGTCAGATGTGAGCTCTCGTCCCACTGAATGTGGCCGTTCTTTGATCCCGCAGACAAAGAATCCAGTGTGACCAGTGAGCCCTGTGTGGCATTTTAGAAACGATGTGGTCTGGGTGTCAGAGTGACCCAGACATGACCAGAGCGGTCCTTTATGGAGAACACACTGAGTATGCTAGGCATTGTGCTGTGGGATGAAAATGATCTCATCTCAAGAGGAGACAGGGCTGCCTGGGCCCCCAGCTTGGGAGGCGCTCTTCCTGGCTGAGCCCCCTTCCACCGTGCCCGCCCTGTGCTCTCATACTTCCTGGAGGCTGCGTGGGACAGGGCACACAGTGGGCACTCAGGAAGTGCCGCTAAATCCGTTTCTTAAGTCAGCCTAGACTCTTCCAGAACCTAGCCTCTGTGATCGTCTCTCCCCAGAGAAGTACAGAGGAGGTGGGCAGAGACCCAGGGCAAAGTCTGTTCCCAGTACAGGGGCTCTGGGAGGAGGCAGAGAGGTGAAAGTGGGAGAACAGTTTTGGGGTGAGCTAGAGAGAGGAAAGGAGTAGCGCCCCCGTGAAGTCTCCGCGAGTCCTCAGATTCTTAGGATTCTTAGTTGTCTGGAGCCTGGCATCGGGTTAGGTGCTCTCCAGCTCCTTCCTGGCCCCTTGCACTTGCTGAATGGTTGTTGACTGCTCGCGTCTGCTTGCTGACGGCTCTTCTGAGAAGGAGCACGGAGCTGAGCTTGTCTCTGCCGGCAGGTGTGGAGGCAGATGCTGAGTCTGGGGCTCCAGCCGAGCCAGCATGGCTACAACCTGCTCCTGGGGGCAGCTCGAGACTGCGGCTTGGGGGACCCGGAGGTGGCCTCAGCACTGCTCCTGAGGCCCAGGGAGGAGATGGTCATGCTCCAGCCCCCGGCACGTGGGTTTTGGGCAAAGAGGAGAGCCCGGGCCCGGCTGAGCGATGGCATGTCAGTCAGGCTGCACGTGGAGGCCCTGGAGAGGCAGCTGTTTCTGGAACCTTCTCAGGTGCTTGAGGGCCTTCCAGAGCCTCGCGAAGCCAGAGCCCCCAGCAAGGCCCAGCCTGAGGTGGAAACTAAGACGGAGCCTGATCGCATGGTGGCCCTCACTTCCTTGGCCCCAGAACCTTCTCGCTGGGGGCTGGAGGCCAACCTCCTGACCTTGGGAGCAGTCCCCCCAGCTGTGGTCTCCTTTGGGACTGTGACCACCCCAGCTGACAGGCTGGCCTTGATGGGGGGCCTGGAGGGCTTCTTGGGCAAGATGGCAGAGCATGGGCTCCGGCCCAACATCAAAACCCTCACGCTGCTGGCTGAGGTGGTGGAGCCCGGGAGTCCCGCAGAGTCCTCACTGCTGACCGTCCTGGACACGTACCAGGTGGAAGCTGACGTGACGTTCTTCAACACACTGATGAGGAAGAAGAGCAAGCTTGGCGATCTGGAGGGGGCGAAGGTGAGGGGCTTGGAGGCGGGCACGAGGTTCAAGGCTGGGGCCCCTCCTTCCCGTTCCCTCCTCTGACCTTCCGAAAGCAGGACCTGGCTCCCCTGCAGGGGGCGTCACCTGATCCTGAGGTAGGTGGGCAGACGGACTAGAGCCTCTGTTCTGGGCCTGGGCTTGGGCCAAGTTGAGAATGGAGGGGTGACCGGCCGGCCACGCTGCCCGTCCCCTTGAGGAGCTCACAGGTGAGTGTAGGCAGACGTCCTCACGCTGCCCGAGGGGCACGTGGCCTAAGAGCCTGGTGGCTGCTGAGTGTCCCCACACTTCGGCCACACCCCCCGACCCACACACACTGATCCAGCCGTCTGTGTCAGATGCCGTTCGAAGAACTCCCCATCCGTTCCTCTCTTCGCTGACCACACCACAAGCTCTGCCAGTACGAGGCTTCCCCCGTTGCACAGATGGGGACACCGGAGCCCTCGTGCGATTTTGTCCACGTGTCTGTGTGACAGAGCATTGACCCGGGCTCTTGTGGGCATCAAAGGTGACAGGGACGCAGCCTCTGCCTTTAGGCCCTCAGTGCAGAGCACGCCGCCCTCTAGACAAGCTGAACAGGACAGGGCCCCTCCCTGAGCTGGCCGGGCTGCGAGGGCGTCCTCTTCCTCAGCTGCCGGCCCCCCACAGCCTCAGCTTCACTTCCCACACTGTTGTCGTCCCGCCCTGGACTGTGGGGCCAGGGCCCTCGGAGACCACTGGTGCTCACCTGATGTTGAAGGCCTGAGTGCTGGGATGGACGGCCAGCAGAGGAGCAGAGAGGCACGGGAATACGCAGGGCTTCGGGGAGGGGGGCAGGGCGTGGTGGAGACGGGCTGGAAGGCCGGGGGTCCTCGCAGAGCCGCCCAACTCCGGGGAGCTGGGTGCTTGCGAGCCGGGCTGAGACCCGCACCCAGTGTGGTCACGGAGGGAGCGGGGAGGCCTCTGAGCAGAGCTGTGCCCCTGAGGTCTCCAGCCAGCCACGGGCTTCAGCTGAGAAGGCTCCTGCCAGGCCTGGTGGGTCACAGCTTACGGTGGTGCCGTCCCCGTCCCCACAGGCGCTGCTGCCGCTCCTGGCAGAGAGGGGCCTCACCCCCAACCTGCAGACCTTCTGTGGCCTGGCCACCGGGTGCCACAGGCCAGCGGACGGTCTGCAGCTGCTTGCGGACATGAAGGTGAGTGGGTCCAGGCCTGGTGGGGGCACCCATGGTGCTAACTTGGGGTGTTCAGGGAGAGAGCTGGGCCCTCCTGAAGCCCCAGGCCTCTGCACCCGGACAGCACAGTGGGCATGGGGGCAGGGAGAGTGCGGTCGCTCTAGCTTGAGAGAAAGTGGACCCTGGTGATTTGCTGCAGGAACGGGCTTTGAAAACGTTAGAGTCTTGAAGGTGGTTACGGTGGGGAGAGATGGGGGGGTGGGAACAGGTCTTGGCCCCAACTCTGGAGGTAAGGGAGGCATGACAAGAGCAGGGATGTATCCGAATTCTGGGGGCAGGGGTTGCAGTAAACCCGCAACCAAGAGCCGAGGAGGTGGTCTCCTGCGCGTGGTTTACTGCCTGAGGCCATCGATCTCTGAGCGAGCTCTTCAGGCCGGGGAAGGTAGGCTGGGTGGGATGGACCTCCAGTGCGGGGCACACCTGCTTTCCTTTGGAGTGGGGCGTACCAGGTTCGGGCCGTCTTGGCCTGGTGGCTGGTCGGCCTAATGGCCATCTGACACGCACGGTGGGCTGCTTTGTCCCAACAACTGCCATCACCTCGCTGATCGAATGTCTGTGATGTTCCAGAAATCCCACATGACCCCCAACACCCACATCTACAGCACCCTCATCAACGCGGCCCTCAAGAAGCTGGACTACACCTATCTCATCAACATCCTGAAGCACATGAGGTGCAACAGCGTCCCGGTGAATGAGGTGGTCATCCGCCAGCTGGAGTTTGCAGCCCAGTACCCGCCCTCCTTTGATCGGGTGTGTGTGCCAACCTCTCACTCGCCTGTCCTCTCTTTAACCATCCCGCCTCCCCCCGCCCCAACCCTGGGTCTGGCCTTCCGGAACTGGAATTCCCTTGCGTTAAACTGTCAGTGGCTTCCCTTAGGAGAAATCCCAAATTCCTTAAGCCACAGCCCATGAGTCCCTGTGGCCCACTTCATCTCTGGCCGTTCTTCCCTGGATTCAGTCAGTCCCACTGGCCTTCCGCCTCCTTCCCTTCTCGGGGTTTTTGTATTCCCTCTGCCTTGAGTGGGCTCCCCCTGTGCTTCCCGTAACTGGCTCCTCACCCTGTCGGTCTCATCGCCGACGGCTCTTTCTCAGGGATGCCCTGCTGCTCCCTCCTGCCCACCACATCCAGCCCTGTTGCTTGTCACTGTGTTTCACAACCTGTGATTACACCTGCACAGGTGACTGTCACCTTCACAAAACCATAAGCCCCGCGCACCTGGCTCCCCGGTACCTGCCCACTGCCTGGTGCCCGATACAGACTGTTGTTTGTCCAGTGAACGGGGATGGCAGCCGGGCCACGATAGAATCTGCTTTGTAATGTCCACTTGTCTCCCTGCTGTACTGAGGATAGCAGGTTGTGGGGGTTCGGATTTAGGGCCCACGGGAGTCAGACCCCATGTTGAGTGCCTCCAGAGCAGTTGTGGCCTGGAGGAGCACCATCCCAGTGGGGAGGGAGGGAGACAGGCAGGGACACACCAGGCACGGGCTCAGGGACCGCCGTGCAGGCGCAACACTTGAGGGCCATTTTGAGGGCTCAGTAAGAATCCGGGAGACAGCAGTAGAGCGTATGCCAGGCAGAGGGCATAACTGGGCATCTGTGGACACTTGGCTGTTAGTCTTGTCTGATTCTCCAGAGTTCTTTATGTGTTCTGGATACTCCTCTCTTGTGCCACGTTGCAGGTATCTTCCAGGGAGTGAATTTGTCTCTTTACTCCGTGGTGTAGAGTCCTCAAGGGATCTTCTCAGGTTCAGTCCAGATACCAGCCTACCACAGGCCTGGAGCTTACTGGATTAAATCACATTCCTAGTCCCTAGTCCCTTAGGACCTAGTCCCTTAGGACCGTGACTTACTCTGCCTGTGCCTGTCAAGATGTTTTCTGTACTTTCAGGCTGGATTAGGTACATACAAGTTTGGAACTGTTACATCTTGGGAAGCCAGCTGTGTCATCGTTACCTTCGATATATTTTTGACTGGTTTTTCTCCTACGTTATTTACCAGCTTTCTTTTGGCATCTGCCGGGCGCATCTTGTTTCCTCCCTGTCCTTCCCCTTCTCCAGAGACACCGCAGCGGTGCTGAGAGGACACAGGGGAGGCTCTCAGGCTGTGGGGGCACAGGTAGCCCCCAGGGATTCTAGCTCGGGGGGCGGGGGGCTGTCCCTGGGTGTAACACAGCAGCACAAACTTCGAGGGACTGTTAGCAGATGGGAAGCTGGCCTGCCCCACAGCAGCTGTGTTTCTCGACAGTAAGCAACTCGAGTATCGAACAGTTTTCCTGCCCTCTTCCCTTAAGCACCTAGAAGCAAGAACAGCTTCCCTGAGGCCTGAGCCAGCGGCCGTGGTCTGGGATGAGCCGTGTGTAGCGTGCGGTGACTAATGGCTCCTCTGACTCCGTGCTTTTCCACTTACAGTACAAAGAGAAAAACACCTACTTGGAGAAGATTGATGGCTTCCGAGCTTATTACAAGCAGTGGCTGAAAGTGATGCCAGCGGAGGAAACCCCCCACCCGTGGCAGAAGTTCCGGACCAAGCACCAGGGGGACCGAGACCCCATCACAGAGGCGGATGTGGACGGAGGCCTCGGAGGCAGGTGATGGGAGGCGTGGGGGCCGCGAGCAGAGCTGGGACAAAGGGCACAGTGTTTACAGAGCTCTGCGGGAGCCCAGGGGCCGCTCCGCGTCGGGCCTGTGCATGTGCTCGTGTGGCCTCGAGCCCGAGGGAGGGTCCGGCCCGGAGTGAGGGGTGTAGCGTTTTGCAGGCATGGGTATGAGGACAAACACTGGGTCCAGGGTGCCTGACAAGTTCGCGGCAGGTCCAGGAGCAGCCTGGCCCACCTTGGCACGCCATCTCTGGTCATCCTCGTCTGGGAGGTGGGCGTCCCCATCACGGATGAGGAAGGTGAACTTGCTCACAGTCACACAGCACCTACAAGGTGGAGTCAGGACGGAGGCCCAAGGGTGACCGGTTTCTAGGGCCCGGCGCTCGCCCACTGGGGTCCACAGTCCACTGGCTCTCAGAAAGAATGAATGCAGGACCCAGAAGGTTTAAAAATTTTATTCCTACAAATCACAGCTGAGAAACACCAAAGCCTTTACATATAGAGACCATGCTCCAACTCAGGCCCAGAGCACTGCTCCGCGAGAACAGCTGCTCCCAGGAAAGGGGGTGGCGCGACAGGCAGAAACCCGTAAGTCCCAAATTCAGGGTGAAGACGGGTCAGGTCCTCAGGTCCTCAGGGCCTCAGCCGGAGCAGCCCCGGCAGCCGCAGTGTGTGCACTCGATGATCCGGCCCTGCAACAGAGGACAGCTGATGCTGCGCTCCTGCCACGCCCACCTCGTCCCCCGCAACAAGGGGGGCAACTGGACATTCACTGTCTACAGGACACTCCTCAGAAAATCTTCATGACCGATACAATCATGCTGCTGACACTGAAGCTATACCTCTGTGTGCTGAATTTATGCACACTGTACGTACTTGACCCCCAAAAAGTAAAAAAAAAAAAAAAAAAAAATCTGTGAATGATTCTTGTTGTTCCATGAAGTGAGCATGACCTACCCTGCAGTGAGCTGGAAGTGGGTCTGCTACTGCTCAGGGGGCTCAGGGCCTCTGGGCTGGGGAACGTTCTAGTGGGGGCACAGGGGCAGAGGATGTGCACCGGAATCTGAGTGGCAGCAGAAGGGTCTTGTCCCTTGGGCCAGGTGTGCCCGGATGTCCGGCTGAGGGCCTGCCCAACAGACAGAAGGCCCTACAGCAGTGGTCTGTGTATACTTTCCTTTATTCTCTTTTTTGGAGGAGTAAAACCCTTACCTAAACAAACAAGATTAGATGGTAAAACTCAACTAAATCAAAAACAGGCTCTACTCTGGCCACAGGGCTGGGGCAGCACCCCCGACCAAATGCCACCACAGAATCGGGGGGGGGGGGGTGCGGTGGCTTCCGCCATTCCACCACCTCTCCATGCCATCAGAAAACTGGCACCCAGATTCTTCCCTTAAGGAAGAATTTGATGTCCTTGGGCCCTCATTCAATGTCCACTGCTCCCTGACTTTACAGATGATTCAGGGAGACAGAGCTGCCTGCTGAGCTAAAGCCCTTGGCCCAGAGTTTTATAAACCAGAACTGGTCTGCAACATCAAGGGACTGGTGATGAGGCACCTGTGTGACAGGTGGCCCCTTGGGAGGTGGGCAGTCTGGCCTGCCCGCCCAGCTGGGCCCACCATGGTCAGCCAAGGGGCCGCACTCAAAGGCGACCATGGCCTATGTCCCAGGAACCACCTCCCTCCCTCTGCAGTTCCATTTCAGAGAGGCTGACGCCGTCAGCTCAGCGACTACATGTGCAGCACTGTTCCTGAGCTGCCCAGTGAGTTTTAGAACAAAGTTCTGACAGAAGAAATACAACGGAACACATCTGGGGAGAAGGCCTGGAGAAAAGGGTACCTGGGGTGAGCATGCTCCCCTGACTCAGCCCTCCCCACCACCTTGGGGGTGGGTGTTCTCACCCCCACTTCCTATATGGGGAAGGAATTCAATAACTTGCCCAAGGGTGCAGTTGAGTTGGCCCCCAGACCTAACACATGACTGTTGCCACGCTGCCCAGCATGGACTGCTCAGGAGAGGGACTCACTCCCTGGGGCATGGCCAGCAGGACAGTCAGCAAAATCATGTTCGATCCCTTGCGGTCAACTAGGGCGGACTTCCGAACTGAAAAAGTGACCTCAAACTCGATCATCAGACATTACAGGGGTAGAGACGTTACCACTTCCAGCTTGCTTTTGGGGACCCGGCAAATGCAGTTTGTTCCAAAATTGGTGTCCCGTGTCTGAATGCAGCGCAGGCAGCATAAGTTCTCATAGCCCTGCTTTTTCCACTTTGCTATCAGATTTTTATCTGCATAGCCTTCTTTAATACAGTATTCATATAGTTCTGTCAAAAAGAAGGGAAAGGGCATCAGACCATGGTATCACAAAGCTTCCCCAGCCCCGGCCCATCACTACTCTTCACTAGAAAGAATATTTAGCCAACGCTGACCCCTCCCCGCTTTTTTTTTTTACCAATAAGAAAACTTGACACTTGCTGAGGTTGCAAGAACAAGAACCATGAAGTAAATGTGAAAGCTACTCAAGTTGGTGAGACTGAGAGAATTTAGTTCATTACCTCTGCTTATGGCTTTCCTCTTGTAAAAGAGGTCAAAAATATACCGGGTTTTTTGGTGGTGGATCCTGAAGATAGGCCACAGAGATTCCACTTTCCTCTTTCCCTCATGAGGTTCTGTTTCAGCTGGGGAGAAAAAGGTGTGTCTTTGTTTTCTTGTGGCAGGTAGTGTTCATTGCACGGGATGCAGTGTTGTTGTTTTTTTTAATTTTTATTTTTTTTAAAGATTTTATTTAGTTGACACAGAGAGACACAGTGAGAGAGGGAACACAAGCAGGGGGAGCGGGAGAGGGAGAAGCAAGCTTCCCGCAGAGCAGGGAGCCCGATGTGGGGCTCCATCCCAGGACCCTGGGATCATGACCTGAGCCGAAGGTAGACGCTTAACAACTGAGCCACCCAGGCGCTCCTTGTTTTTTTGTTTTTTTTAAAGATTTTATTTACTTATTTGAGACAGAGAGAGAGCAAGAGAAAAAGAGCACAAGCAGGGGGAGCGGCAGGCAGAGGGAGAAGCAGGCTTCCTGCATGAGCAAGGAGCCCGATGCGGGGCTCGATCCCAGGACTCTGGAATCATGGCTTGAGCTGAAGGCAGCGGTTTAACCAACTGAGCCACCCAGGCACCCCCCTTTTTTTTTTAATAACCAGGAATAAAGAATAAATCCTACTTCATAACCCTCTAGGTTGGCTATCATCAAAAAGACCATCACAAGTGTCGAGGATGTAGGAAAATTGGATCACAGGCCGCTGGTGGAAGTGTAACATGGTGCAGCCTCTCTGGAGAATAGGCTCTTCACTTTAGAGATGGCTCTTCCCCAGGAAGTTAAAGTTACCATAAGCCCTCTCGGTTCTCCTGCTGGGTATATAGCCCAGAGAACTGAAAACACACGTGCCCACAAAAACTCTCATGAATGTGCAAGCAGCAGTATTCACAACAGCCAAAAAGTAGAAACAATCCTGGTATCCATCAGCTGATGAATAGATAAACAAAACCCACCCACACCATGAAGAATCATTCAACCAGAACAAGAAATGACCTGCTACAACACGGATGAACCTTGAAAACATGATGCCAAGTGAAAGAAACTAGTCCCCAAAGCCCCCCTACCAAATGATGATGTACAGAGACAGAAAGTAGACAAGTGGTTGCTCAAACTGGGAGAGCTGGGGAGAAGGGGGAAGGGGGTAACTACCAAAGGGTGCAGGGTTTCTTCAGGAGGTAAGGGTTGCCCAACTCCGAATACACTGAACACTGTATAAGGGCAAATTTTACAGAATAGGACTTCAATCTCAATAGAGCTGTTATTTTAAAAGATAAAAAAATAAGCCACATGACTTAAACAGGATTGTTTCAAGTGGCAAGTCTCTTTCTGTTAGCAGTTAAAAGTTGATCTTTGTCTACCACCTCCACTCAGTTTTTAGAGCAGAGGAGAAAGATAAGGAGTGGTCAAGAAAACTGTACCTCCATTTCTCCAACTTCGGGGCCATGCTATTACTTAGGATGTAGAGTTCAGCTCCACACACAGGATTCTGTGATCCGAGCAAAAGGCAGGTGTTGCGGACTGAGCAAGTGCACACCGTGCCTGCTGCAGCCGAGGCCCTGCTCTGGGTGTTGAAGGCACAGCAGTGGGGCAGGCAGAGCAGCTCTGGGGTGGCATTCCCGGGGAGGGAGGCGGATCGGCACGTGGGGCTAAGTGGTAAAGGCCACAAAAAAGAAGAGAAAACAGAAGGGGAAGTGGGGACTGACATTTTATACAGGTGATCAAAGAAGGCACAAGGGGACATCTGATCAGAGTCCTCAAGAAACAAGGGGGGTGCTGGGTGAAATGGGGGAAGGGGGTCACAGGTGCAAGCTTCCAGTTATAAATAAATCCTGGGGAATGGTGACTACAATTTACAATACTGTATTGTGTATTTATAAGTTGCTAAAAGAGTAGACCTTAAAAGTTCTCACAAGAAAAAGAAAAAACTGTGAGGTAATGGATCTTAAATTATTGTCAATCATTTCGTAATATATACATACATCAAATCACATACAGCTAAAACATAAAATGTTTTATGTCAGTTAGATCTCAATTAAAAAGGTGGGGGGCAAACATGCTTATAAGGCATCTGGAAACAGAGTGTCCCTCCCTGTGCTTTTGTCATTTCTCAATCTTTTAATCAAAGCAGCACTCCCATTTTTAAAAAATCCCTTTTGGACCCATTTTCACAAGACCATGTGAACATTCTTGGACGTTGTTTTATACAGGTTCACACACAAAGTGGAAAGCGCCTTTCAGTGGGTGATGTGGAGTCCTGCCCCAGTGAGTGTAGGAGGAGAGGCCAGAGGTACGGGCATCACAGCATAGACTAGATCTAGATTCCTGCCACTTGGTGAATGCCAAAAACTTCGAAAGAAATGTTTGATTAACTTCAAAACCTCAGCAACAATTCTTTTAAAATGTTAATTCTTTAAAAAACTAAATGTCCATTATTTGTTTATGCTTGATTTTCAAATAGTTTAAAATCCTTACAAAAGCAGTTATTTAGGGGTGCTGGGGTGGCTTAGTCGGTTGAGTGTCCCACTCTTGATTTCGGCTCAGGTCATGATCTCAGGGTTGTGAGATGGAGCCATGTATCGGGCTCTGTGCTGGATGTGGAACTTGCTTAAGATTCTCTTTCCCCTGCCCTGACCCCCCAGGCCCCGCACTCTCTCTCTCTCAAAAAAATTAAAAAAAAAAAAAGCAATTGAGTAAGGGATCATACTGTGATCCTGTAAGGCCAACAGATGCTCGTGGCTTCAGATAAGATTTCTAAAAAGACACTACACTGATTAATCAAGTTCAAGATCATACAGCATTTTGAAGAAACTGAACATGGTACATTCTGGAAAACTAGTAGATAATGCAAAAACAAAGTGGTGAAAACCGTGTCAGAGACCAGCAAGAAAAATCTGGATAAAACTCTTAACGGAAAATGTGAACATGAAAAAGGATGGGATTTTCCAAGTAAACATTTTGTAAGACTCTAAATAGGTACTTAACCAGAACAGTAAATAATTAGAGGTAGACTATTCAATCTTTATTCTCTAAGACTTTTATATCAAAGTTGGCCCCAAAATGTCTTTGAGGACCTTTTCATTAGTGCCATCTTATTTTCCAGAACTCCTAATATTCTGAGTTAAGAAGCAAACAAAACAGGTCAGTGTCTGGAGGCCACAGTGGGGCTGTCTATGCCCATGTGATACCCGCATTTCTGCCTGGCCCCTGGAGACATCGAAGCCTGTGACTCTTAGACACAGCGCACCCAGTTAGAAACTCCCCCACTCACTTACCTTCTCTCATCTTTTGATCCAATTCATCCAGTGTTGGTTCGATCAACTCCCAACCATCTGGGGGAGCTTTCCGGCTCCTTTTCACTTTGGGCATTTTTTCTACAAGATAATTTGCAAAGATCTGGAGAAGGGGGAGAAATTAAATGGATTGGTTTCTGAGCCTGAGCTCCCCAAAGGCCTTCACCAGTTACCCTTTTGGTGCACATTCCCTTCCCTAAATTTGTTTCCTCATCTGTAAAATGGGAACACTAGAATCTAGAAGATTTCATTATAATTATATGGAACATGCCTGCATTAAATGTGTTTAGTAGATTTTTCCCGTTATCCTTAACATCACCTATGAGCCTGGCCCTGTACTGGATGTTGGGAACAAAGAACAAGCAGTAAGACACAACTTCTGTCATTGGGAAGGTGACATTCTAGCAAGGAAACAGTGAGAAGGTAATTACAATACAGTGTGAGAAGGCCTATGGTTGGGAGAGCTGAGAAAACGAGGGTTTAAAAGGGAAAAAGATGGTATAGAGCCAAAGTACCTTACTGTCTGCTTCCCAAGAAGTATAACAGAAAGACCTCTGGTCTCTTCAGTTACAGGCTTAGGTTCTTGTCCAACTCTACCAATTACTCTGTGACTTTTGGGAGGTCACCTTCCCCTTCAGGTCCTCAGTCTTGTCTGTAAAATGAGGGCAGTGAATTAGCTGGATTGCAGAGAGTCTCTGAAACCCAACAAAGACATTACATAAAGGCAAGTCATTATAAAGCCTATACAATAGGCCAGTACAAATCCAAAGAAAACATTTTTCAAACCACATAGCATTTCCTAGCTGGCAAAGAGGGTTCAGGTTAATTATCTCCTATTTTGAAGCACAGCAGACTCCTCTCTCCCAAACTCAACCAGTCCCTCCCTTCTGTGGGGTGCCTGACAGTTTACAAAGTGCCCCAGCATCGGGCGCACACACACACATCCCCAGGCTCCTTTTCATGAATTCTCCATTAGCGACCTTACAGGTGAGGAATGAAACTTCTAGAGGTAAAGTCTGGGTCACAACAGCTGAGAACTGGCGGAGTATGATTCTGATCGGGAGGCTCCTGACTCCCAAATCTGTGGTCTTTGCACGTGTCTCCCCTGCGCTGCAGCCACAGATGGCCAGAACCTGGACCCTGCCCCAGCGCGCACGGGCCGAGAAGACAAAAATACGGGATGACCACTTTGCCATGACTCAGGGAAATTCGAGAGCCCTGGTCCATGTGTTACCCAGGGGAGGTAACAGGTAGGAGGCACCTGGATCAAGAGGTGGCAGCGCTCGGGAGAAGAAACGAGTGGAAAGGCGTTCGGAGCTTGGGAGGCAAAACCTGAGGGTCGGGATAGTAGGAAAGGCTCCTAGAGACCACGGCATCTGAACCGGGCTTACAAGAACAAACAGTATTTAAACAGAAAACGTTCTCGGCAGAGAAAAGAGAGGGAGGAGGGGGTGCCTAGAAACAAGAAAATCCCCAAATCTCCTATTCTCTGGGCAGAACGAGCGAGGCGCCACCTCCTCTCGGGAACTCACTCTGACCTCCCGCTCCAGAGGCCCGAACCCACCCCTGTCCAGCCGCTCCGATCGCTTCTGGGCCAGTGTAGACCTCCGATTCCTGGTCCTAGCCGTTACCAAGGTACTGGAGAATACAGAAAAGGGCTCACCTGAAAACCCGTCACCGTCAGCCGCCACTTCTCTCCCGACGGCTTCCGCTTCCCAGGTGATAGCTTCAGGCTGAGGTCCTCGCGGAGCCCCCCCCCCCACCTCGCGCGGAGATTGCGTCACCTTAGGTGTCCGCAGTTTTGCCTGTATATAATTTTACAGCCGCTGTTGCCTTTTGCCCTCAAATCCCGCGGGGAGACCGGCAGGCTCACGCGTCTCCCCGGGGCGGGAGGGCCGGAGGCACTGTTGCCGGGGCAGCGTGCAGGCGAGCCTGGACTCAGGCGACGCGCGGGACAGTCTCCGTGCGCCGGCTTCCCTGAGGTCCCCGGCCCTCGCGGCGGCGGCGGCGGAGCGCTGAGGAAAACTGAGCCGGTCGGAAGAAGTCGAGCCCGAGGTGTTTCCGGTTCCGGTGTCAGTTCGAGGCGCCGCCGCCGCCGCCGCCGCAGCCGCTGGAGCCGCGATGCCTAAAGGAGGTGAGAGGCGAACGCGCGTGGCCCGCGGGCCTCGAGGGGCTGCCCGAGTCCGGCACCCGCTGTTCATTCAGCCCGCGGGCGTCTCGGAGAGTGGCGCAGAGGGAGGACGTCCGCGCCGGCTGAGGGCCAGGTGTGGGCCTCGACGCCCAATTGTCCGAATGGAGAAACTGAGGACCGGAGTGGCCACGAGCCCCTCCTTCGTGGGCCTGGGGAGACTCTGAGGCTCCGGGTCCTCGCCGACACGGAAGGCCGGATCTAGGGCGCACTTCTCCTGGCCTGGGGGATCTGGAGTTTCCTCCCGCTTCTAGCCGGGGACTGAGTCACCGCGTCCCGCGCCTGTGCCGGGCCCTCTGCCTTGCGCGTAAAACGTGGGCCCTCTCGAGCTCTGGGCGAGCCGGGCCTGCCGAATGAGACCTAACTCGATGCTCGAGCCTGGCCGACTTGGCTTTGACCGCCCCTATTCGTCAGCGGCTCCATGTGTGCTTTTGAGCCAGTCGCTTCATCTCTCTGTGTTTGGGTTTTCTCATTTGCAAACCGGGCTTATGATTGTACCTACCTCATAGTACAGGTGGGAGGCTTAAACTAGGTAATCCACGTGGAGCGCGCATCACAGTTAAGTGCCCATTAAGCATTATTTGTAGGGTTTTGTCAGCTTCTTGGCCAGGAAAATAGAGGATGCACGGTAGACCAGTCCTTCATTGTCTTTTCCCTAAGACTCAGAAGTTCTTGAAGTCTAGCTGTGTCACTGTCCAACCCCGTGGCTTGGAAGAAATCACTTAATTCCAGCCTGTTTTTCTCATCTGGAGCACCTGGCTAATAACCCTTAGCTTGGAGAGCTGGAGATAGAGGTCATAAAAAAATAGAGCACTCAAAGTGCCCGGCGAACTCCTGGCACAGAACAGATGTTCGGTTAATAGCGGTAGCTCATGTGTCATGTTGGTTAAGATGCTTCAGCCCACAGGAAATCTACTTGGAGTTTTTTCAAACCTAAATGACTTCCTGATTTTACTTGCAGAGATATTGGGGGTTACAGAGCCGAATCCATTTAAACCTACCTCCCTCCTGATTTCATCTGTGGTAGCAAGAGCCATGTCTCTTCCATTTTTCTCAGTCTTGTGTTCTGCAAAAGGAGGGTGCTGATTGAGCCCTTTCGGTTCCAGAATTCTGGCTCTAAGGGTCCTATTTCATAGATACTTTGAGCCAAGGTTGGAGGTTAGAATTAGAAAATCCTGAATATCTTGGTTAAGTGACTTGATCTTTGGCTTGTGAAAAGCTTCATGGGCAGATACGATTTACATTTCTTGCTTGTGTTGATTTGCTTGAAAAGCAAAACAAAAGACTTTTTTTATTTTATTTATTTATTTTATTTATTTATTTTTTTTTTATTTAAAAGATTTTATTTATTTATTTGAGAGAGAATGAGAGAGAGCACATGAGAGGGGGGAGGGTCAGAGGGAGAAGCAGACTCCCTGCCGAGCAGGGAGCCCGATGCGGGACTCGATCCAGGGACTCCAGGATCATGACCTGAGCCGAAGGCAGTCGCTTAACCAACTGAGCCACCCAGGCGCCCAAGACTTTTTTTATTTTAAAGTATAAAGTTCCCTGAGAGAAAAGGATGCCCTCTTGTTTCCATTGTGTAAATGTGAAACACTTTTAAAGGCAGGAGCAGTTTTTGATAAAAGTTATGGTAAGCCAAACTAAGGTCAGTCTCCCCTAGCCAGGTGTGCTGGATGAGAGCCTGTAGGAGCCAGTTTTGAGTTTTGACTACTGCCTGGAATATTAAGAGGGCAAGAAAGGGTGTTGGTTTTTTTTTTTTTTTAAGCGGCAGGCTTGATCTCTCAAAATAGGACTTTCATGAGCATAGACTGAGACACCCCTGGGAACCCAGGTAGTCATTAAAAATGGGTGGTGTAGTCTATAGCAGCCCAATTACGGCTTTGCAGCTGCTGTCTAGGAAATAAGAGAGGTTTGTTTCTCTGCTACTGGCTCTGGAGTCCAGAGGAGCTCTGGCTGTCTAATTACAGATTCTCTGCACTCAGTGAGACACTCGCTGGAAGTCAGCTGGGCCGAAGCTTCCAGAAGAGGTGGGGATGGATTGAGGCAACAACCCCCAGCATCCTCCAGGACCAGCAGAGCAGGTGCCATCCTGCTATAAAACTGGCTGTTGGCTTTAGCAGGGGTCAGTCTTTTGTCTTTGCTCAAGAGGGTCAGACTGTAAAACTGATACTCTTAGATGAGCTTTAATTTACAGTCACATTTTTAACTGTTAGAAGGTAGTCGGCTTCATTCTCAACTTTAACTTTGCCGGCTATGCTGCTTACTCCAAGCAGAAGAAAGTTTTCAATAGGTTTTAGGTTTTTTCTTTCTACCATAGGTGAACGTGAAGTATTTTTCTTTCTTCACTTAGGTGAACGTGAAGTATTTTATTATATTCTCTGACATTTACAGTAAATCACTGATGTGGTCAGTGGCTTTGTTTTTTTCCTCCTGCCAAAATACCCTATTAGAAAAATAACAAATGTAGTGTACGTTTCTGTAGTGCTTATTCAATGCCAGGCACCGTTCCAAGAGCTTTACACATGTTAAATTCGTTCGCCTGAAAACTCTAGGAGATAAGAACACAGATGGAGAAACGGAGACTCAGAGGTTAAGTACCTGCCAAAAGCTAGCAAGTGGTAGAGCTGAGATTTGAATCTTAAGTATCTTGTCTGCAGAGCAGGACCAGCTGTGACTCCTCATAGGTTTATTCTGAGGATCAGATGAGTGCATGGCTGTGACAGAACATTTAAAAACCACTGTAGTCACAGCAGGATGTGAGTGTTACACGTTCTGACTGCATTTCGGTGCACTGTGTTTGGTTTCTAAGGGACCATGGGATTTGGCCAGTTATTATGTGTGGTGTGCCCTCCCCCATATCCTCCCCTTGGGTCTCATTTGTAGGAAGCTACATGCAGCACACAGTTTGGGGCTGCCTCAGGTGGTCACATGTTGCTCCTTTGGTCCCTTTGAACATGTGAAGGTAGGAGAGTATAGGTTTGGGTGGTGCTGGGTGAGGGGTGGGGGAGGACTCTGCAGCCTCTGATGAGAGCACCTCAAGCAGGACACAGCCCCCTGGGGCTCAGGGCAATCAAGGAAGCCAATTCCCTCCCACCTTCCTAAACTGCCAATCTTTGTGCAGGGAGAAAGGGAGGCCACAAAGGCCGGGCAAGGCAGTACACAAGCCCTGAGGAGATCGACGCACAGCTCCAGGCTGAGAAGCAGAAGGCCAGGGTGAGTACGTGCCTGTCCAGGCCACTGGAATGGCCCAGGGTGGTTTCCTGCCTCTTTGGCATCCAGAGAGGCCAGGCAAAGACCACCTATTTCCTAGGAAGAAGCCAGCACCTGAGGTTTGGGGTGGGGGTGGGGCATGGACAGCAGGCAGGTGTCCCAGAACAACCGACAGTGAAGAGGAGAGCCATCTTCTGATTGAATCAATTAGAACTTTGTTCTTTTAGCAGTGATTGCCTTAGTGGGTCTCTGTTCTTGGCCCTGTGTTCCTGCTTTCTGGGAGCTGTCCTTCCGCCAGGCTCAGCCCATCCACGGCTCAAGTTCCCAGCAGTCCCCATTTGTTTGCTATAGCCATGCCAGACCTCTTGCCAGACCCAGCATGACATGATGCCCTGCCTTCCCACACCCCCAGCAGGGAAAGTACTATTCGTTTTTCCAGGCCTTGCCGAACGTCATCTTCTCTGTGACTCTCACGGACGCTGTTCACCCTTCTGCCTCTAGTCTGAGCTTAGTAGTTCACTGTACTCTGTTCTTGCAGTGTTTTTTCCAGCCTATTGTCAGGAAATAGAATGTTTCCATCATCGTTGATGTCCACATCCCTGACTACACCATTAGATCTGCCCCTGGATAAGGGCCGAAAAGAGCATAGTCAGGCCCGATGAGTGACACAGCTGTGAAGTGCCTGGGAGCCCCTAGAAGGGAGGGGCCACATGTTCTGGGAGAGAGGGGAGGAGGGCTTGACGGAGGGGCTGGCAGCTAAACAGGACCTTGGAGAATGTGTGGGCAAGTGCTAAGGGGGAAGGACCTACTGTTTTTGTTAGGAATAGTTTTGGTGGGGAAGCAAGAAAAGTGGAAGGAAGCGGCATGTTGGGTGTTGTCTTAGGAAGCCAATGCAGCAAGGCCTCTGCATGGGCAGGTTGGAGTGGCTGGCCTGCCATTAACTGTGGGAGTGGAGAGCAGAGGAGGACTGGCTCAGGATCTGGCAGCTGCGTGTGGCAGCTGGGGAAGCAGGAGGGGAGCTGCGCAGGACTGTGGTTTCCAGCCCCACAGCTGAGTTTTTCTGACCCTGGGAGATGAACTTCTCCCCCAGGTTGGACTGTGGGAATGGCTTTCAGGCTGTGGAGCCGAGTAGATAGGCTGCCTCTGACCCAGGTCCCCTATTAGGAGCCAGGGTCTCAGAGTAGGACCCTTCTCCTACTTGGTCCCAGCCTTCTGGGGCTTAATTTCTCTGGGTCCACAGTCTGGAGGTGATGGGAGCAGGGGTCACAGTCTAGGGGGTTTGTGCATTTTTGATTTTGCAGGTTGTCCATTTCTGAAACAGGAAGAAGAGGAACAAGGAGAAGAAGGTGGAGATGGGGCTGCAGGTGACCCCAAAAAGGAGAAGAAATCCTTAGACTCAGATGAGAGTGAAGATGAAGAAGACGATTACCAGGTACTGCGTTCGGTAGAGGCCTGGGACTTGGACTCATTCAGTCAGCAAACGTTGATCGAGTGCCTTTTGATTACCATTTCCAATGTAGATGCGGACAGAGTCCTTGCTCAGAAGGGGTTATGTCCTAATAGGGAGTTACAGTAAGGAAGTAAACGCACAGCATAATTTCAAGTAGTGGCAGGTATTAGTAGTGGCAGAACAAGATGGACTGTGATCATGGGTACGTGAAGTAGTGTGTGGTGAGGACGTGGCTTTCAAACTGAGATCTGAACAAACGGGCTGGAGGCAGGTGTGTGAAAATTACCATGCAGGGCAGTCCGGGCGGCTGGGTTAGCAAACTCGGGGGCCCTGGGGCGGGAACAGGAGCAGCAGGAGGCTGCTGGGGCCTGTGCCTTGGTGGATGCAGGGAGGAGTGGCCAGGGAGGAGGGAGGAGGGGTTCGCAAGGGCAGCTCCTGTGTGGCACTTGAAGGGGTTTGGCTTTCACTGTTGTGGGTGGGGGGCGGCTGGTGGAGGCCTTGAAGTGGGAGGGAGAGATGACCAGATTTGCTTTTGAAAGGTGGTTTTGGCTTCTCTGCAAAGAGTAAATCCTAGGGTGTTGAGGTTATAAGCAGGGAAATGGCAACAGGTCTCCAGACAAGAAACTGACTTGTGTTGGGATGGAGGCAGTGGCTGTGGAGACGAGCGGGCAGATTCACACCACGTTTTAAGAGATGGGCTCATTGGGGTTTGCCGAGGGGTGGCTTCAGGGGCTGAGGGAAGGAGGCATAAGGCTATGGCCTAAGGATGGTTGGAAGGAGCAGGGTGCGTGAGGCACGTTCACTTTGCGATGTCAGTAACCAAGTGGAGGCGTTTACAGGTAGCTGGATTGGCTGTTGGTGTCTGGAGCTCTGTGTCAGATTCACTGCTGTTTGGAAGCTGTCTCCTTGGTCACTTAAAGAGAAAAGCTGGGCTCGACATGACCTGAAACTTGGACCCAGCCTGTTACGTTGAGGACTTGTGCTCTTGCTGAACTTCCCCCAGGGGAGGTGGGAGGTGCAGCTTACTAGAACTGATTGTGATCTCGTGGCTCATTCTCAAGTCATTTCCGTCCCCTCAGCTGAGATGGCTGGGAGTTGGAATTGGTCCTGAGAACATCCTTGGCCCGGCCTGCCCCGGGGATCCAGCAGTGCTGTTGCAGTCATCCGTGAGATTCCATGGAAAACTGCTTGCAGGGGCTGGGCTTGCAGTGGGGGCATAGTGCTCTGTGTTGAGAGCTTGTGAGTTGGGCTTGGGTTCTCAGCCCACCTGCTGTCTACTTCCTGGTTGGCCTTAGGCAAGTTAGTTAGTCCTGTGTCTGTTCTTTCACCTCCGAAACAGAGAATAATCCCTGGTTGCTGGGACTCGGCATAGATTGGGCTCTAGTCGTGTGCACTCACCGTCCTTGTACCTCCCAGGCTGGTGAAGACTCTCCTGAGTGCTATTCCCACTGTGAGGCTCAGGCCGAGCATCATGTTGGGCCGGGGGGTGGAGCAGGAGTTTGTCCCCGTCCAGGTGGGCTGTTGGGAGACGGTGGGAGTGGCCCTCAGGGGCTCTGCAGGACTAAACTTCTCCAACAGCCAGCTTCTTGTCCCATCTTAGCAAAAGCGCAAAGGCGTGGAGGGGCTCATCGACATCGAGAACCCTAACCGGGTGGCACAGACAACCAAAAAGGTCACACAATTGGACCTGGATGGGCCCAAGGAACTTTCAAGGAGAGAACGGTAATCACTGCTGCTGGGCTTGGGACCTGGGCACATGGGCCGGGGGCTGGCCTGCGGGGCGGGGCAGAGTGGGGGCGTGGCTGAGGCGCTCAGATCCCCTGCCCTTGCCTCCTGGGCTCTGAGGTTCCCAGTGACTGGGTCGGGGCTCCAACTACAGCATTTATTTTTGTTTCATCTTATTCCCCAAAGGCTCTATAGAAGCTTCTCCAAAAACACAAAACAAAAATAATTTTTTTCTACCAGTAGGAACCCAGCAGGGAAAAATAGAACAACAGATTGGGACCTGAGCGTTGCACCTGAAGTAATGCCCAAGGATACGGACGGTTATTCTATAGTCCCTTCCTCCAGGGCACCCCGTTCCAGGGACACTTCCCTTCTCCGGCCTGATCTGACCATTGCTGGCCTGCATTCTTCTGGTGTCACTGCCATGGGGTGTGGGAGAAGGCCGCACAGTGCAGAGAGGTGTGCTGGCTGCCTGAGGGCTCCCCAAGTCCCAGGTGGAAATGGAGCTGCGGACAGCCTCCTCTGGGTTGTGTGAGGGCCTCAGTCCAGGACTGGAGTGCTCTGCACACGGCCATTGCTTGACAAGTAGTGCCCTGACTCTGGATGGCCGCCGGCTGATACCAGGGGCCTTACAAGAGGTTGAAGTCCTCTAGGGAAAGCTGCCCTGTTTTTTTTTTTCCTTCCTGGGCTGCTAGGATTTAAATCTGCCTTCCTGTGCTAACCCCATGATGGCTGAGGGGTCTAGAAAACCCCACAGGGAAGGCTCATGAGCTCAGGGTGTGATTAGAGGCCACTAAGGATTCTAGCCTTCTGGTAGTTTCCCTCTCAACAGTAAAAAGGGGATCCTGTTGTTACCCCTGCTTTTTGAGGTTGCAGAGTGAAAGCCATAAGGTCCAGCATCCTGCCTGGCACTTAGCCTTCACTGAGGGGGCTTTGCAGAGCCTTTGGTAGCCCTGCTCATCATTCCAGATGCCTCCAGGGCATACTGCCCCCCCCCCCCCCCACCAGGTTTGGATCTCTACTGCTTAGCTTAGAGGCTCCTGGCTCTGCACCTACCTCCCAGGGTAGGATCTGCTGAGCTGAGAGGTATTCTAGTCTCATCTCTATAGCACGTTTCTTATCCAGAGTCCCCTGACTTTCGGTGGCTGGCCTTCTCTCCTTCTGTCGGGCCCGTCCCCATGTTTTGTTTCTTATTACTCAGTGCCGTGTGCTGTGAAGGCCTCCGGGAGGCCAGGTCCTTCCCCCAGGCTCCTGCTAGGCAGGGCTTCCCTGCCCCCTCCTCCAGTACTTGGCTCTTCCAGGAACCTGGTATAAGTGGGACCATCCAATAGCACAGTGAAAAGTGTGCCCACTCCAGTTCAAAATCTCAGGCCTGGGAGGAAGATCCTCCATCACCTTTCTCTACCTAGTGGGTTGGTGACTTACTGACACCTTTGTCCTGTGGGAGCCTAGCTCTCATTCCCACACCCTTCTCAGTGGGGGCTCACGCCCTGGAGGGCAGTCTCTTACACATCTGAGCTGCCCTGATTGAGAATGTGCTGTGTTCTGTTGACCTGAGATTGGGTGGGTGTGGTTCCCATCTGGGGCTACTTGGTCCACTCCCTTCTCTGCCCCTCACAGAATGTGGTTTCCAGTGCCTTCCTCCTCCTGCTCATCTTTGGATACACTGTTCACTTGGTTTTTGGTCCTCCTTTCTCGCTGTGGACACGAGACCCTAGTTAGCACCCCCTTACCCCCGAGTGCAGACATTGTTCACTCTGTGCTAAGCTCACCCCCATCCTCTGCTGTCTGGGGAAGCTGCTGC
Source organism: Phoca vitulina (assembly GCF_004348235.1). Taxonomy (NCBI): domain Eukaryota; kingdom Metazoa; phylum Chordata; class Mammalia; order Carnivora; family Phocidae; genus Phoca; species Phoca vitulina. The sequence continues at coordinate 6,137,166 of NW_022589782.1, read as the reverse complement.
ACCACTTGAACTTCCTCCAGCCCCTTAAGTCTGTCCGTCAGAGGTCCAGGCCCGTGCCTCTGCTTGTTTGGTGAGTGTCCATCACGAAGGGGGTATGCGGAGCCAGGGTGCCCTCCTCCACTTGGGCCCCAGGCCCGAGGACTTGGCTTCTATCCTGGCTTCCACATTCAGCTCAGCTGATAATGGTTGTGAATATGTTCCCTGTGACACCATTTTATCCAAACAGAGAAGAAATCGAGAAGCAGAAAGCAAAGGAGCGCTACATGAAAATGCATTTAGCTGGGAAGACAGAGCAAGCCAAAGCTGACCTTGCCCGGCTGGCGATCATCCGGAAACAGCGGGAAGAGGCTGCCAGGAAGAAAGAAGAAGAGAGGAAAGGTAAGTGGTGAGCTCGTGTGGCTGCCTGACTCTGGTTCTGGGCAAGCCACCAAACCCTGCGCTTCAGTGTCCTTGTTGTGTGATGGGATGGGGTTGGGTTGTTGGCTAGAGACCCAGCCTGTGGGTACATGCATGTGCCTTTCTCGTCACGTGGAGGTGGGCGTTCCTGCCCACCACGTCCTAGGGTGCGGGGAGCGTCCAGCAGCAGCCCGGAGTCAGACTAGGGTTTGAATCTAAGCAGAGCACCGTGCACAGCAGCCAACGGAAGCCGCAGGGATGCAGCTAGGGCATACCTTCCAGGCTGGACGGTCCTGCTAAGGTATCTGGTGCCTTGTGTAGTCGGGAGAGCTGCCTCGGGGAACCGCTGTCCATCTGAGGGGCTGGAGAGGGTAGGGCAGGCGTGGGCTGGACCTCACATGCACCCCGGATGAAATCTGGCCCAGCTCTCCCTCTTCCGTGCTCTCCCTCCAGTGGGGTCAGAGGTTGGTGGCGGGAGCTGTGGGGAGTTGGTCTGGTTTATAGGAGCATTTGACTCATGACTTTCCGCCTCCTGGTCTCACGCACCCCTCTGTACACGTGGGGCCACAAGAGCCCTTAGGGATCTGCTGTCCTGCCTCCTCACCAAATCACGAGGAAACCGAGGCCTAGAAGGGGGAGATCAGCTACCCCAGGGTTGTCACACTACACTGGAGGTAGCCTGCTGTCCCAGCTCCCCACTGGTAGCTCTTTCCTCCCAGACCCCAAGCAGGAAAGGCCTTGGACTGTTGTTGCTGGTCAGAGGCTGCAGCGCCCACGGGGAGAGGGTGTAATTGTGGGGTTTCGCCTGGGGGTGGTTAGAGGTTCCTCTTTGCCCCGTAGATTGTGTGGTGGGCTTGTGTCAGGGGGCAGCCCCCCAAATGTGACGGGAATGTCTGGACACCAGGGCGCAGTGGCTTCCACAGGAACCCTCTTCCCCCCGGGCCTGTTCCTCTGCCGGCGGAGCCCGTTGCCCCGAATGTTTTCTGTGGTCTTCGAGCCCTCAGTGCCGTGCTCCCGGGGTGTGCGGGCGCGTGTGTCGGAGGGGTGGTGTCACGTTAACACCTGCCCTTCCCTTCCCGCCCTCAGCAAAGGATGACGCGACTTTGTCGGGAAAACGGATGCAGTCGCTGTCCCTGAATAAGTAGCACGGCCTGCGGGAGGAGGCCCCAGGGGTCCGGCCGCGCTGCCAGGCCCTCTGCCGAGTCTCGCCTGCCCCGTCCTGGCACCGCCGCAGCAGCAGCCCCTCACGGCAAGGAGCCCCCGCAGCCTGGGGCCTCCTTTTCATCTTGGCACAGAAATTGTTTGGGGGGATGGTGGGGAGGGCTGGGGGGAGGGAGCGGCTGCTATCTTTGAGACAGAAAGATGCGGGACAGCATTTCATATGTAACCATTCGAATGTTTTTGCTGTTTTTAGAATTCAGAACTCTTGTTGGGGGTGCCTGGGAGGTGGGGTAAGAAGAGCTTCCATTTGTCCCGTAGGTTGCCCGGTAGGGGCTGATTGTGTGGGGGGGCAGCTGCTGACAAGTTTGCAACAACCGGCCCCGGTCTGTGTTGCCTGGGTGCTCACTCAGAGGGGCTGTCGTCTGGGAGCCCGTGCCCCTGGGTCCATGAGGGTCATGGCTCGTCCCCAGCCAGTCCCCTCTGCCCTTCCCCGCCCCATCCCCACCCTTTTGGCCAGCGCTAGGGCCCATTCTTAACCCTCCCCGTTGATCATTTCAAGAAGCCTCTGTTTACTGTGCAGCACCCAGGCAAAACATACTCCACAAGTCCAACTTGTATATTTGGCAGATTAAACTTGACATTATCATAATCTTTGTTCTGTGATCCATTTTTGGGCCCTTGTGCTTGGGCCCTTTTCCCCAGCAGGGCATGGTGTTGCTCTCGGGCAGGTCTGCCGCACGAGGTTCGGGCAGCACCCAGCCGGGTGTGGGGACTGGTCCCTGGGCATCTGAGCTAGGAGAGACCTCGGGATACAGAGTTCGTCCCTCCCCTCCTTTAACCCAAGTGTGGTAGACCCTAAGCCAGAGTGACCAGGGACCGGTCCACGGTCCATAGCAGCAGCACCGTGCCTCCCTGTCCTCCCCTCCAGGTGCCCCTGGTGTTCACAGTGTCAGGATTTCAGTGCTGGGAGGAGCATCCCAATACCTGGCATGACTGCTGGGCATGACCTCATGCCATCCTTACCACCCTGGTGGGGATGGCAGCAGGGAAACTGAGGCTTAGCACCATCACGTGAGCCGCCTGCAGACTCGGCCACTGTGCCTGTTCCTGCTCCCGCACCCCTTCGTCAGGGGCACTCCGCCTTGTGAACACCAGCATCCTTTGCATACGGTCCTGAGAGGTCAGTAACCGGTGCCAAGCGGGTTTGGCCTGAGGTCAGAAAGGAGGATTTAGTGGCAGAGATGGAGTTGGGCCCCTGGCTTCCAGGGACTCCTGCCACGCCCCCCTGGGCTTGACCATGCTGGAGGTCAACAGCCCCAGGAGCCCCGGAAGGGTTACCACAGCTGCCGGCATCTGCAGCTCCCCCTGGCCTGTGGAAAATCCCTGACCCTGGACCTGAGAAGCGGGACTGAACCTCAGAGGTTGGCCAGAGCCCCCCACCCCTTGGAGGTCGTGCAGAGCTGGTTCAGGTCTGTGCTGTGAAAATGAGGTTCTCTGAGAAGACGAACAAGAAGGTGGTGGTTGTCTGGAAGGTTCACGGACAGAGTACCCTGTCTTTGGCTCCGGGGGCTGCCAGCCGGCCGAACTAGAGCCACACAGGGTGGTGAGGAGGTGGTCTCTAACGTGCCGGCAGCCGGGGGTTTGCAGGAACGGCTGGGCCAGCAGGGCTCCCTGTGTGCCCGGGACTTGTCCTTGTCTGGTTGGACCTTGGTGTGAGACTAGAAGCCAGGATGTCCCTGGTGTCTACGGGCCTCCGAGTGGTCGTACAGATCTCACCTGTGTACCGGGGTGACGTGTCGGCAAGACTTCTGGCTCGAAGCATGTCCTTCCTGGCTCAGCTAGCGATTCGGACCCACATCAGGTACGTTTCAGCAGGTGCCCCTCCAGTGGGGCTCGGAAGTCAGACCTGAGTTTGGATCCTGGCTCTGCTGCCTCCTGCCCGTGAGACTCTGAGGAGGTAACTTCTTTCTCTGGCATTCAGTCTTCTCTTAAAAGGGGGTGACAAGGCCGCCCCCCCTTTTTAAGATTTGAGTGCGTGCGTGCACATTGGGGGGGTGGGGTAGAGGGAGGGGAGAGAAAGAATCCCAAGCAGACTCTACACTCAGCCCAACACAGAGCTCGATCTCATGACCCTGAGATCATGACCTGAGCCGAAAATCGAGGACACAACCAACTGAGCCACCCAGGCGCCCCAAAACCTTCCCACAGTGGGGACATAATGACTCGTGTTAGGATATTCCCAGTTGTGTTCTCCACTCACCCAGGTCATCCCAGCTCCTCCCTGTCCCTCATCCCCTGCATCCCGCTGGTCCCCAGGGCCTGTGTTATTCCCAGGTCACCTCACACCCACACAACTGCACCAGCAGCCTCATGTGTCTTCCCATTTTAGTGGCCTGGTTCCCCAGAATGCCAAGGACCGCCAGAAGCTGGTCTCTGGGGACCTTCCCAGTCTCACCACCCACCTCATCCCTGTCCTGCACATCAGTCCTCTGGCTCCTAGAAAGGTCAGACTCTTGCTCACAGCCCTCTTGCACGTTATGACTTGCGTGGAATCTTCCCTCAGTCCCAGTCCCTCCTTTTCTTGCTCCACCAGCTCCCTCCCCAACATTGGGTTGTCATCATCAACTGCCCCCACCAGACTATGAGCTGCTTGTCCCCTCCACTGTCCTCAACATCCAGTGGGGCAGGGCGTAGAAAGCCTGGCCAGTGGCCCTAGTGTCCACCACAGAACAGGGTCCAATCCCCTCCTTCCCTGATGTACTTCCCACCTGCCACAGAAGCCCAGCCCTATCCGACCTAGTCCTCTAATGCCTTTTCCTCCTCCTTAGAAGCAAAACATTGAGCCTGTCAGTTTTCAGCCAAGTATTGTCTCTAACGAGGGCAGACAGTTCACATCTACGAGGCCCCTGCAGCCAAAGAGCATGCTTCCTGCTCATCCTTCTCCGAGTGAGGAGAGCCTGCTCGTCAGGGTCTCAGAACACTGATATTCTGGGGCCACTTTTCAGCCCTGAGGTGAGCTATAAAAAAAAGATATGTGGGGCGCCTGGGTGGCTTAGTTGGTTAAGCAACTGCCTTCGTCTCAGGTTATGATCCTGGAGTCCCAGGATCGAGTCCCGCATCGGGCTCCCCGCTCAGCGGGGAGTCTGCTTCTCCCTCTGACCCTCCCCTTCTCATACTCACTCTCTCTCAAATAAATAAATAAAATCTTTAAAAAAAAAAAAAAAAAAGAAAGATATGTGGACACCTCCCTGGCCTTCCAGGGCCTGACAACAGTCCCGTCAGCTCTGGGACCAGAAGCTCCACCTTACAGCGGGCTGGTACAGGCTGGGAGGGCCTTGGCAAGCAATTAGAATAAGAGGAGTTGTGGGTCTGTCTCCTGGGATCTTAGAATTTCTATCTTGTTGTGATTTAAAAGAGAGCGGGCCTTTTCTGACTGGGGGATATCCTGACGGACTGGCCCTAGAACAGTCTGCGATAAGGTATGTTTAGGTATCTTCCATCCTGCAAACGTAAGGCCATTCACAATTAGGATCTGTGGATGTAACTCATTACCCGGCTGTGACTGAATAATTAGGTAACAGAAGCATGTGTTACGCAGGAAAGGCCATCTGCGTGAAATAGGAATGGGGGGGAAATGGTCTTAGGAAATGATGCGCATTTATCAGAAACCAGCTGCAAATGTCAAGTCGAGAAATCAGTTTCCATTAAAGCCCAGCAGCAGCCTGGAACATGCAAGCACTGGTCTGGGAATCCGACTGCCGAGTGACAGGGAAGCCACCAGGGTCCAGCCTCGCCCTGGCTGGACTGCGAGGGAAAGGGAAGCAGGGAGAAGGCCCTTGGGCTTCGGGATCAATTTTTCTGGTAGAGCAGAAGGGACCTGTGCCCGTGAGAACACACGCTCCTCCCAAACACGGGAGACCAGCTCTAAGATTGCTTTTTTTATTACATCCACGTTGTTGCAGTTCATGACCAGCACAGTGCTTTGAGAACATTTTTGTTTTTAACAATAAATGAAAGCAGCTCTTTATAAGAAAAAGGCACCTGTTCCTTCAATAGGTCAGAAAAGCTTCCCATCCCTCCCTCCCTCCCCTCCAGCTGGAGCAGTCCCCAGGGGGACCCAAACTGCTACCCTAGAAACATTCAGCAAAGCAATCCTTAGCCTCCCTGACCCCCTCCCCCAGCAGCTGGGATGAGGGCAACCTATGCCTCATGGGTCATTTGATCTTGAGGTCCTTCATGGCTGATTCCAAGCTCTGGAAGGAGACAGCAGAACAGACAGGCTGGTTCTTGGTTGTCCCCACACACCCGCCCCCCCCAGGGACCTGACCTTTAGCCAGCCCAGCCCCTGGCAGAGGACAGAGAACCTGGTCTTTGGAGTTGGGCAGACCTGGGTTTGAATCCCAGCCCTAAAGGGAGGTGCCCCAGGGGTGCCCATCTCCCCCTGCCTTCATCCCAAAGAAGTGCCTTCCTCCTAGAGGAATAAAAGGGGCTATCCATCAAGGAGGGCCAGGGGGAGGAAGGGCCAAGGTGGGCTAGGACTCACCTTCACGTCCCAGATGCTCATGCCGCCATCCATTCCTGTGGTGCAGAACTGGGAGCACTTGGCCTTCCCCCCGCTGAGCACCGAGATCTGGCTGCAAAGAGGAGGAGGGTTTCATGGGTCCCAGCCGTGGCCCTTTGCTGGACTCACGCCCGCCCGCCTTCCAGGAGCTCCCACCCGACTCCAGTGAGAAGTGCTGGGCTGTGCGGGTGGGGTGCGCCCCGCAGAGAGCCGGGGAAGTGGGCTGGGAGGGGCTGCAGAGGAGGGGCTCGCGAGTCTGCTTGGAGGAGCAGTAGGAAAGCCCAGGCAAATGGAAGCGGATGTGCAGAGGCCGGGCACGGATCCCACGTGTGTGGGCGATGTCCAGAGTGACGGGAGTGTAGCAGGATGGGGGGAAGCAAAACCGGGGGGTCGTGCTGACGAGCCCTGCAAGCCGGGCTCAGGAGTTGGGTCTGAAAATGACACTGGACCTGATGGCCGCGGGGGGGTTACCCAGCCGGGGTCGGGGGCGGTCAGGAAGGGTCAGAAGTCCCACCGTACTTCTCCCCGCTTGGCTGCGGGCTGGACACCCGGGGCTGGCAGGCCTGGGGCGCCGTGGACAGTTCCTCACGCCTCATCCCCCCTCAGTGCTCAGGGAGGCGGCGGCAGGACCGTTTCAGCCATGGCCCTGCCCGCAGGGCTGGTGGCCCTCTGGTCGTCCCAGAGAACCGCGACGGTCCCACAGCGCCTGCGCTGCCCTCACCCGATGCTGTTGTGCCACCCAGAGGTCGCCCGCTTCCTAAGTCAGGGCCCCCCACTTTTGACGCTGCTGGGAGCGGAGTCAGGGTCGGTCCGCCCTCACCTCACGCTGTTCTTGTGCAGCGAGTCCAGGCCAGCGCCCGAGGCCACGCTGCCCTCCGAGCTCGCCTTCTTGTCCAGGTTCTGGAAGCGCTCTCGGGCCGTCAGGCCGCGCTGTGAGCTCTGCTTGGGCACGTCCAGCCGCCCGCCGAAGCTCAGCGTCCCTGTGGTGCCATCGTAGGTAAACAGCACCGGGAAACAGTCGTGGCCCTGCGACAGGGCGACAGGGCGGGGAGGTCACAGGAGCGTGGCCGAGGGCGGGCACAGCGCCACCATCTTATGCACGGGGAAACAGAGGCTGGAGACAAGGCACGACACCAAGGGAGTGTGGTGATGGGACTTGGGTGGAGCCCCAGGGAAGCCCACACCAGCCTGAGACACAGCCGGGCCCACCCTGGGTATACGGACAGGGACCGGGTGCTGGGGGGCGGTGGGAGCATCTAGGGGTGGCCGCCTTCCCTGGAAGCTCGGGGACCTTGTGCCCTGCCCAACCGGAGAATACCCCACAGCTGGATGCTTCTGTAGGCAAAGCAGGCCTGAGTCCGCCCTCACCGTCCGGGACCCGAGGGTGTTGGCTGAGGGGGGATGTGGGGGGAAGAGGGGAGACAGATCGGTGGGCAGGAGGAGAGCAGCGCCCTTCTGGATGCGGGGGAGAACTGTGCTGCCCCCACACACCCACTGGCCTGTAAGACGTAAGCAGAGACCTCAGGGTCCAGGGCACAATTCTCCGCCTCCCCCTTCTCCCTGCATGGCAGCGGGGGCGCATGTTGGAGACGCAGCCCCCCCCGCCCCCCAGACACCTGCACTGGGGCCTTGTTACAGCAGCATAAGCCAGCCCGTTCTGACCAAGGAGGAAGAGAAGGTGGGGGGAGACCAGTGGAGAGCCGCTCTAACTAGCACCGCTCCCCTCCCTGCCCCTCCCTGCCTCACCGCTGCCACCAGACTGTTGTCCGTGATGAAGGTCAGGGCCAGCAGCGGCAGCGTTTCAGAGGCCAGAGTCGCGACGCTGAGAGAGACAGCGGGGGGCGGGGAGTCAGCCGCTCCGGCCGCTCCCCGTCTGTGCCTTGGTTGCCCAAACCCCCTCCGCCACCCCTGTGGCCTGTACTCACGCCATTTTCTTGTCGGCATCGGCCAGGCACACAGTGCTGTCGTGGCTGACCCAGGCCACGCGGCTGCCACTGGCCGAAAAGCAGACGCCGTGCACCCAGCCGCAGCTACTGCTGGACTCAAACATCAGCTCCCCGAAGGGCATCTTGGAGCCCCACGGGGTGGGTGCTGGCCGCTCCTCCACCTCCTTGATGTAGGCCGAGAAGATCCTGCCAGGAGAGACCAAGGGAAACAAACCGCAATGGCCGAGGGGGTCCGGGAGGCGCCTGGCAAGGGACTTCTCTCCCAGACTGGCCTGGTGAGGCCAGAGTGCCCAGCCGGGGCCTTGTGGCTACAGAGCCGGCTTTTCGTGACCTGCATCTTCACGCTTGGACGAGTCTGGGCCTCAGGGCCAGCACGGGGTCCCTGGACAGATCAGGTGCCCACAAACCAGCTTCCCCACCCACCAACAGAACCTCAGCAGGGCGTTACCCCTCTCCATGTCCAGGGGCCGCCCCTGGAGCCTGCTGGAGCCTTGTTTCCTGGGCGGCGCTTCAGAGACCCAGGCCATCTGTCTGGAGCTGGGAGCCCCAGGCCTTGGGAAGCTCACGGGTGCCAGGCCCAGAAGTAGAAACAGCCAGTGGGGACTGAGGACACTACCTTCCAGGCCCGAGATAATGAGGCAGGTCTGTCTAAGCTTCTCAGTCATTTATGCCTTAGTGTGAGAAGCATACCCACTCATTGTCCTTCAGGTGGAAGACAAGGAAACTGAAGGAGAGGAGGACCTAGGAAAGAGGCCTTGCCGACATGAAGAGGTAGCAAAGGGTGCATCCTGCCGAGACTCTCCATGGGCTGGAGACAGGACCCAATGGCGACCCCTCCAAAAGCAAAACCTCACAGATGCTGGACTGAGGCCCCGGGTCATCCTGCTGGCGGCAGAGCTGGTCTGGAAGGCAGGGCGCGGGGCTCCCTCCACCTTGGTTCCCCTGCTGATTTCAGGGCCCCCCCCCCCGCTCACCTGCACTTGAAGTCACAGGAGCCCGCGGCTAGGAGCACGTTGTTGGGGTGCCAGTCCAGGCTGAGGACAGTGGAACGAATGGGCTTCTTGATGTGCTTGCACACCCACCTGGACACACGGACAGGGAGAGGGGAGGGGGACCGGCACTCTCAGCACCCAAGGCCTCAGTGCCCCAGGGACTCTACCTTCCCATGGAGCCCTGCAGACCCCCTAGGGTCCCCGGAGGGAGGGGCCTGGGCACTGTTGGCCCACGGGCCTCTCAGGGCCTAGATCAGGCCAGTGGGGAGCAGGGTCCCCTCCAGCTGGGAACTCTATCCCTGGCGGCCTTTAAACCTCACGACAAACCTGGGGCAGGCTGTCCCATAGCAGCTAACTGGCCAGGGCCGAATTCAATCTCAAGTCCCCCAGACTCCAGCCTAGTCTCTGCCCTCAGGGACGCAGGGGAAGAAAGCACGACAGGCTGGACATCTCGGACAAGTGACCTGACCTCAGGGTGACTTACTTTGCTCATCTGAAAAGTGGGGACAACAGACGCCCAGTCCAGAGGGCTGTCAGGGGGTCCATGTGTGTGCGTGCACAGGGCTTTAGGCAACGCTCACAGAGGCGGTCCTGGGGTGATCTGTGCCCTTAGTTCCGAGACAGGGCTGTGGGAGTGCCCGGCACCTCACCTACAAGGTCCAGAGAGGACATACTTCCCCAGGGTCTTGTGAACAGGGCTCCTGACACCCTGTCCAGTGCTCTCTGGGACACTATTCCCACCACCTTTTGGTCTGCAGCCCCAGGGTCCCTCCCAACCCACCCTGACCCTGCCCAGGCACCCACCAGTCATTTTCCTGCTCAAAATAGCAGATGGAGATGACGCGGGAGCCACTACCCACAGCGAACTTGTTCTCCTGGGGAGCCCAGCGCACACAGCGAGCAGCCCGGTTGATCCTCAGGATGACGAGGGTGGGTTTCCACGTGCGGCCCTTCAGCGTCCACACGTAGGCATTGCGGTCTGTGCCACAGGTCACGATTCGGTTACTCTCGGGGGCCCAATCGATGCCTATGGAATGGGGAGGAAACAGGCTGAAGCCATCCAAGCAGAAAGGCTCTCTGGCATCCACGTAGGAGGGGCTTGAGGCCACAATTTGGATGCAAGCTGCTCCAGGGGGTGCCACTTAGAACTAATACTGAGAGTGTTACGTCTCTCCAGAATATCACCAAACATGCTGGAAAGCCAAGAGACAGAAAAGAAATGGGTCCTTGGTAATGCCGAACTGAGCTGCTGGATCAAGCCTTTCCTGAAGCCCAAAACCTCTTCAGGTTTTCAGTAACATGAGCCAACATGAGTCAACATGATCCCTTTGTAACTTGAGCCAGTTTGAATTAGGGTTGTGTTACTTGCAACCCAAACTATCCTACCTAACACAGTGATTGGGTGGCCCTGCGCCATCCCGTCTCCTTTCTGGAGAGTGATCCCAGTTAGCCTGACGTACCTGTCACCTGCCCATTGTGCTCCTTGAGCTCGTGCACCTTGACCCACTTGGCCCCGCTCTTCTCATAGATGTGCACCTCATGGTTGTTGGGGCAGATGGCAATCTCTGCAGGAGAGAAGGGTAGGGGTAGGGAGTGGGAGGAGGTGTGTGTGCCCAGGCTCCCCCTTCCCTCAAGTCCCCTCTCCCAGGAGCGCCCTTCACCCCTCTGCCTTGGCACAGGGCTCCCTGAAGCACCTTGTGACCCCTCGCCTGGGACTAGCCATCCTTCACCTGCACCCATAGGCACCCCCACAGCAGTCTCCTGCCCTCTGCTCCCAACTCCAGCCCTGGGCTCCTTGCTGCTCCGGGCAGTGCCAGGATCTCCTGCCGCCAGGCCTTGGCATGGCCGGCTCCCTCACCTCCTCCAAAACACCTCCCTGGCCACCTTTTCTAAACCAGCGCCTCTGCCTCCAGTGATTTCCCTCCTCCTGCGTGTTTCCCTCCCCAGCGGCACCTGCAGCAGGGCCCCCTGGCCGGCTGCCCCTGCGTGTGCCCAGAGCTCGTCCATCCCCTCTTCCACACTGGCGACCAGAGGTGAAGGAGGGGGACAGCCAGCCCCAGAGCCCACGGTCCAGGGCGCCTGGCCGGTTTACCGCCCGCATGCACTCCGGGGGCTCCCGCACCCCCCCCCATCCTGTGGCAGCGGCACTCACGGGTGCGGTCCTTGTTCCAGGCGTGGCAGCTGATGGGTTCCACCAGGAAGCTGTGGTAGGCCATGGCCGCTGAGCTCCTGTGCCTGAGAGGGGAAGGGACCCCCAGTCAGCCCCGCCTCTGATCCCAGAAGAGGCCCCAGCTGACCTTGTGGGAGGGCAGCAGGGGCCAGCCTGGCCTTCCCGTGAGTGGGGTGTGCTGAGCCTGTGTCACTCATCATCTGTGCCTCAGTTTCCTCAAGGGTAGAGGGCCCCCTCCCCTGCAGAAGGATGGAGTGAGGGGCGTCTGGGTGGCTCAGTCGGTGAAGCATCTGCCTTCGGCTCGGGTCGTGATCCCGGGGTCCTGGGATCGAGCCCCGCGTCGGGCTCCCTGCTCAGCGGGAAGCCTGCTTCTGCCTCTCCCTCTGCCCCTTCCCCCCACTCGTGCTTGCTCTCAAATAAAGAAAATCTTAAAAAAAAAAGAAAAAAGGATGGGGTGAGGATGAGATGAGCGCTGTGCCCAGCACACAGCAGGCAGCCTTCCACGCCCGGAGCTCTGGTTTCCAGGAGACCGAGGGGAGGAAGCCGGTCTGCAGGGGCCTGCGGGCAGGGGCATGGACCGACACACACATCCCATCCTCAGCCAGAAAAGCCACTTGCTGTCCCTTCCACAGGAAGGGCAGGACGGGGCCCCGAGTGGCTGGCTGGACTGTGGGGGTGAAGGTGGGTACAGAGGGCCGCTGGGTGCACCCCCAGGACTGGGCCCAGCCCGGACTGCAGCTCCCCAGCCTCCCCCCTGCCGCCCACTGAGCCTGAGGCGGGGTGGGCTACACACCACAGTGGGTGACGGGCAGTCCCTTCGCCCCCTCGCCTCCCTGCCCAGCTCTGCCCACCCCGGTTCCTTTCGGCAGAGTCCTCCTCATCTGGAAAGACCCGAAGTGAACAGCACTTTCTCAAACCCATGCTCTCCCCACTTCCCCACTCTCAGCCGCGGGGCCTGTGGCGGAGCCGGGCTGCACGCTTGCCCGCGGTGACTGACCCTGGGCACATGGCTCACCCCTCCGAACCTCAGTGTCCAACCTGCACAGTGGGAACAGGAGTCCTGCCCCCAGAGGCGTTGAGAGGGTAAAATAAGACATTAAGCCACACCTGGCACGTAGTAGGTGTTCAGGAGACGCAGCTCCCGCGGGGTCACATCCAGCCACGACCCACCCGAGTGGGAATCCATCTCCCCGGGTAGCCCCGCGGCTGATCCCAGGGCCCACGGGCCTCAGGCCTTTGCACTGGCTGTTCCCCCGGCCCCCAGAGCTCTTCCCCTGGGGGGCCTGCATGGCGAGCCCGTGCTGCTGCCCTTCAAGTCCATGTTCCAAGGCCACCTTACCCTCTCTGACCGCTGTTTGCAGCTTCAGCCACCGGCCCCTACCCCAGCGCTCCCTATTCCCGATGGAAGTCTCCCCGCAGAGAATCATCACTGAGCATTCGTTACGCGGTTCTCGTTCACAGCACCTGCGGTGTCCCCGAGCTGGGACTTACGGAGCTGGATGCACACAGTTCTCACGGGTCTCGTCCACACTGCTCTCCCCAGTGCCTGGGTGCTTGGCACGTAGTCGGTGCTACCTAAGTACGTGAGGAAGCCAGTTGTATACTGTCACTCGTACCCAGCAGAGGAAGTTCTTTATTAAAAATTAAAACGGGCCACCTGGGTGGCTCAGCTGGTTAAGCGTCTGCCTTCGGCTCAGGTCATGATCCCAGGGTCCTGGGATCGAGTCCCGCATCGGGCTCCCTGCTCAGCGGGGAGCCTGCTTCTCCCTCTGCCTCTGTCCCTCCCTCTGCTTGTGCTCACTCTCTCTGATTTAAAAAGAAAAAAAAATTAAAAATAAAACTACTGGGACGCCTGGCTGGCTCAGTCGGTAGAGCATGCAACTCTTGAACTTGGGGTTGTGAGTTCAAACCCCATGTTGGGTGTAGAGAGGACTTAAAATCTTAAAAAAACCCAAAAGAACAAAAAACAACCACCACCCAACATTTCCTGAATGCTCCTTACTTGCTAGCTCTAAGCAGTCCAGGCATTTTTTTTAATTCCAGTAGCGTTCACACGGTGTTCTCTTAGTTTCAGGTGTAGAGCGTAGTGACTCCATTCTATACGTTACTCAGCGCTCATCAAGATAAGTGTGCTCTTAGTCCCCTTCACCTGTCTCACCCATCCCCCCACCCCAGGTGTTCTTGACTTTAGTGCTCAGATGCCACAGCCCCAGATGACAGACAGACAGGCTGAGGTTCAGCGAGGGGAAGCTACCTGCCCAGTCACACCTGGCAGGTGTCACCAGGAACCCGTTGGCAGGTCTGCAGCCCATGGACTGGGCTAAAGGCAGGCTTCTCCCCAGCTCTGGGTCTGAGCCCTGAACACCCCAGGAAACTAGTGGGCACCTATCCGGCCCCTCAGGAGAATGGCCACCTGTTCAGGCTCAGCTTACCCACGTGGCTGACCCAGAGGCCCTGCTGGAAGGCACAGCATGGAGTTGGGGCCCAGCCGCTAGAGACGGGCTGCATGTAGCCCACTGTCCCCCAAGAAATCCAGGGCTCAGTGACAGGCCTGCCCCAGGTGGCACCACAAATCCTGCCGGGCCCGGCTTCCTGACCCCCAGCTCACCGCCTTGTGGCCCCTGCTCCTCCTGCCCACCCCAGATGCAAAACCTGTTTTTATTTACAGCAGGAAGCTCTGGGAGGTTCCTGGGGCAGCCCAGGTCTCACGGACACACAGACACACATGCAGGGACAAGGTAGGGACATGCCTGGAGCAGGGCACCAAGTGGGTCCTCGATCAACACTGCTGAGGAAGAGAAAGCTGATACACCTGCTCAGGCCACACACGCTCATGCATGTTCAGCCTTGCACGTGCACACACAAGCACACTGCTACCATATGCTCACACGTGTTCAGCCTTGCACGAGCACACGTGTCCAGTCTCGCACATGAACAGACAAGCACACTGCTCCCACGTGCTCACAAGTGTCCAGCCGTGCATGCTCACACGCATCTAGCCTTGCACGCTCACATGTGTCCAGTCTTGCACGCACACACACAAGCACACTGCTCCCACATGCTCACAAGTGTCCAGCCGTGCACGCTCACACGCATCTAGCCTTGCAGGCTCATACCTGTTCAGCCTTGCATGCACACACACAAGCATACTGCTCCCACATGCTCACGCGTGTTCGGCCTTGCACGCTCACACGTGTCCAGTCTTGCACACGCACACTGCTCCCACATGCTCACAAGTGTCCAGCCCTGCACGCTCACACATGTTCAGCCTCGCACGCACACACACAAGCATACTGCTCCCACATGCTCACACGTGTTCAGCCTTGCACACACACACAAGCACACTGCTCCCAAATGCTCACAAGTGTCCAGCCGTGCACGCTCACACATGTCCAGTCTTGCACGTGCACACACAAGCACACTGCTCCCACATGGCTGCTTCCCCAGCCTCTCCTTATAAGGCCTCTCTGTGGAAGGCAAAGGCCCCGGAAGTGGCGCTTCAGGGCCCTCAGCTCAGGTCAGCAGGTCTGATGGGGACTTCCCCCAGCACTTCCGGTGCCGCTGGGCGGGGTCAGCATGGGCATCCAGCTTGGTGGGAGCACTTCACCATCCACACTGCAGACGACAAGCAGTGGGAGGACCAGGCCTATCTGTGCTAATCTGCCCACCCCCATTTTCCAAGGTCGCCAGTGGGGCCCAGCCGGGTGCTTGTTGGCCGCTGTGGAGGCCAACTCCCCCACCACCCTTTCAGCCCCTGGTGGCCCAGAAGGAAGAAGCCCTGGGGCCACAGCCCTGAGGGTCTCTGGGCCCACCGCTCATCCACAGAATGCAACTTCCCAGCTCCAACTGTCCCAGACCGTGTGACTGGGCGTCTCTGCCTCTTGCAGGGTCTTGGCAAGAGTATCTAGATCCGGGGGCCAGGCTGCAAAAGCCTGTCTAGCGTGATGTTCCAGAGTTCCAGGCTGTGAGGGCTGCTGAAGACAGCAGCTCCCATTCTAGTAACACAGCCAAGAGGACTTGGGGAGCCCTGACCATTGTTCCCTGGGACCCAAACAAAGGTCCTCAAGTGGGAGAGGAAGGGATTGATAAAGATGACCACAGGCACAGTGGGACAGGCTGGGGGGGGAGGCTCAGACCACATCTATCAGCCAATCACACTTTAGCATGAATTCAGACAGAAATACTCATAGTACGCTGCATTAACTAACACCTTAAAGGGGCTGGGGGGTAGATCCGGGGGAAGGGGGTGGGAGGGAAGAGTGCATTTTCCCGTTTTCATAACTTCTGCAAAGCAACTAAAACCAGCAGGGCCTCAGCAATGACTCCCAACCCCCAAGTTAGCAATGAGGAAGTGGTAACCCAGAGAGGGGAGTAGCTTCTCTGGCCACTGTTGCCTCAGGGCTACATCCTCCTAGAGGAGAATCACTGGATTGTTCCAGGCGGTCACACTGGCCACCCTGCCGTGGGAACTGACGTCATCGTTCCCAGGAAAACCTCCATGGGACCTGAGGTAGCACCCACCGCCAACCAGTCAGTCACCCTAAAGAATACCAACTAGAGTTGCTTTGCCCAAGGGTGTCGACAACACAGTGCCTCAGCAATGGCTCCCGGGGGGGGAGACAAAGTCAGGCTGAGGCCATGGCCTCGGGAACACCCACCCACCCGTCACTGTGCCTCTGTGAGTCAGCACCGTGGGACCACTGGACGATTGGGGGTCAGAGGGAAGGAGGAAGGGGCTCTGGGGACAGTGTTGGGACTAGGAGTCCATGTGCAGTGCTCTGTGCTTCATTACCCCAGAAACAGAGGCTGGGGGAGTGTGGGCCAAACGCCGAGCCTCCCCCGGCTGGCTCCGCTCTGCCAGCCTAAAGCCAGGATCTGCGCGTTCCCAGTAGCCCTTCCCCTGCATCCTTCCAGCACACAATGAACACTCAGTATGAATGGGCTGGAGATCACCCGGGGCTGGGGCTGGGAGAGCACAGGGAAGGGTGGCCTGAGGTCTGGGAGGGAGTTCGGGTCTCCAAAGTAGGGAGTGGGTTTCCCTCCAGGGGGTGCCAGAGACCCCGCACTGGGATATGGAGGAGGTAAGCTCCCTAGGGGCAGGGTATGTGCTTTGTCCACCCAGGTATCTGCCCACCAACTAGAGTGCCGGGCACATAATAGGTGCTCAATAATATTTCTTAAATGTGGTTGCAGGAATCCCATCCTTTTCTTTAGGGGATGGGCTACAAGAAATGAATATGTTTTATTATCTCAGTGGCCTATGTATGCAATTTGTAAATATTTACTGGGGAGTACGTGCTCAGTTTTTTTTTTTTTTCCTTCCTGATTAGGGTCAATGATTAGCAAAGGTTGGAAACCTGAAATCTAGAAGGTCCTCTCTGAGCATTTGGGAAGACTCAGCTCCCCTCCAAAGCAGAGCAAGCCAGGTGAAGCCTGGCTCAGCGCTCCTTCCTTACAGTGCTGGGGTCAAATTCTGACTCTCCATACTGGCTGGATGCCCTCAGCCAATGCTTCCTTCACATCTCGATCAGAAAAGGTTGGGGCTGAACAAGGTACCGGCTGTAGGTTCCTTACTGCTTTCAGAGAAGCTTGGCCAAGTCCCTCTGAAGCCAGAGGTTTGGTGTGTCTGAGACTAAGCCAGGCAGGAGCAGTCTGGAGCAAGATCCTGGCCCTACAGGCACTCAGGGAAGTCCCCACCCAGCTCAGAAGCTCCAGGGAGCTGCCAGCAAGCCATTTTGCACACGTGCTAAGCAGTTACTCAACTTCCTGTTGTGGATGGAGTAGCCCTTGCCACCCCAGACAGACCAGCAAATACCTCCTCCCCAGGTCTGCTCCCGAAGTCTTCTAAACCAGGCAAAAATCAAGTCAAGAAACATAAATGAAAACAATCATACGAAGGCACCATTAAAGCTTACTAATAAAGCAATCCAAACAAAACAAACTCCAAAAACACATAAAACTCAGTGTTGGCAGGGTTGTGGAGAAACTCTCATTTGTTGCTAATTTGTTCAGCCTTTCTGAAGAGCAACGCAGTAACAATTCAACAACTGGGTCGGAACAAGCAGAATAACACCAACAGGAACTTAAAAACTAACACTCTTTGGTGGCATAAATTCATTCTGGTGCTAAGAAAATAACTTTTTTTTTTTTTTTTTAAGCAAACATGTTCTTAATAACCCCCTTTAGAATGGTGGAAGGGTGGAAAAATCCAGAGGACTATAAATATGGCAAGAGTAAATTGTGACACTAACATGTTGGGACACCATTTAACTAACTGAGAGGATGTATGCACAGAGACACACCTTTGCCGGCATCTTTAAATGCCCAGTATTTTTACCCAAGACTTTGACATACATTCTCTTTGAAAGCAAGCCTAAAAAGTTTTGTGGGTTTTTTTTTTTTTTCTTTTTTAAACCTTCATTTTGTACAGAAGGAAACAGACTCAGACAAAAAGCCAAGATTTGCTCAAAGCCACACAGCTCCTACATGGCCCAGTTTGGGATTCGGACCCCAAATCTCAGAGGTTAGCAACATCCACACACTTTGATAAATGTGGGCAGGCCTTATAATGGTAGTGGCAACAGTAGGAGCACACTTGTACCCTGTGTGTGCCTGGCACTTCCACACAGTATCCCATGGAAGCCTCCGGACGTCCCCATTCTACAGATAAGATAGGTTGAGGTCCAGGGAAGTTAGGTGACTTGCTAAGGTCATCGGCCAGTGATGGAAGCTGGCACTCTTACCCTGGTCCCGGGGAACGGGTGTCCTTAAGCACTGGGCAGCGCCGCCTGCCAGGCGCGGGGAGTCCGGGGACAGCCTGGAAGCACCCCGGGAGAGCCTCCGGCTCCGTCCCCGCGCTAGGCTGGCTACGGGGCTTCTTAGTGTTACTGTCACCGCCCTGGGCGGGCCCCGCTGCTCTCCCGCCGCCGGCCAAGGAGGGGCCACTCAGTCCGGCGTCCGGGACCCCCTCCCGGTGAGGACCGCGGACCCGGGCCCCAGAGGCAGGGGGGTGGGCGGTGGGGGGGCGTCGGCGGTGGCGGGGGGGGGGGGGGGGGAGGGAGGGGCAAGGTGGGCGGGGGCGCCAGCTCATTTCCCGGCCGGAGCAACCCGGAAGGCTGGAGGATGGAGGGGAAGTGACTGGGCGTGGGGCCCTCGCGGCCCGAAATAGCGGGGGGCACCGATCGCGGGGCAGGGTCAGGAAGGGGTAGGCCGGGGCGACGGGGGCGGGGGGGCGCGGGGGGGAGGCCGGGGGCGCCCCGAGGGCGCCGGAGGCAGGGAGCCCTGCATTTCCCTCGCCCGGAGGGGGCCGCCCACCCCGGGCCCGGCCCGCCATCCCCTGGTCCCCTCACCTCCAGGCGACCCCACACACCTGGCAAGCCCCCAGCCCTGTGCCCCTTCACGCAGGCACCCTCTCCCCGCGCCCCCACGTCTGCGGGCGTCCCGCACCCTCCTCACCTGCATGCAACTCTCCGCCCCCTCCCCTCCGGGCGCCCCCTCCCCTCCGGAGGGTCCCCCAGCCCCCTCACCTCGGGGCGCCCCGGCCGCGGACTCTGGGCAGTCGACGCGCCGAACCGGCTCTGGGCCCCGCGCGGCGCCGCAGCCACTTCCTCGTGGGCGGGGGGCGGGGCCTCCCAGCCTCAGCCCCGCGGGGACGGGGGCGGCGACCAGGGTGGCGGCGGCCGCGAGATCCCAGGCCCCGCCCACCCAGCCGGGGTGGGGGCTGCGCGGAGCCCAGGCGCCCAGAAATCGGCCGCGACCGCCCCTCGTAACTTCACGCGTGGGGAAACTGAGGCTCCGAGAGGCGCCCAGGCGGAGCAGCAGCCGGGCGGGGCGCGCACGTCCCCGCCGCCGAGAGAGCGCCCTCTCCATCCTTCCTGCGCGAGTTGATCCCCCTCAGGGCGCAAAAACAGTGCAGGCCCGGAACCGGCTGCGCGCAGGAAGGCGAGGCGAGGCTGCCCTCCCGCCCTCGCTGCAAACGCGCCCGGGGCAGGGCTGCCCGCTGGCCTCTCGCAGCGCCTCTGGCTGGCCCAGCTCGTTCTCTCCAGGAGGACTCCTTGCCCTTTGATTCCGCTGCGGTCCACTTCTCGCCTTTAAGTTGCCTGGTGGCCTTGCAGCCACGTGAATTTGGATCCTGGGCCAAGTGGTCCCCAGGGGTCTTTCTGTCCTTAGCCTCTGCCTCATCAGTGGAGATGTGGCCAGGTGGCGGGGCAGATGGGGAAGACCCTGGTGAAGACCCTGCTGTGCCCACTCAGCCGGTCAGACCCCTCCCCAGGAGTCCTCTTTCCCAGGGTCAGCCAGGCCACCGGCAGCAGATGGGGTGCGGGGTCCTCCCGGACTCAGGAGGTCTGGGGCCAGACTCCCACCCTTTACCGGTCTCGGGGCTGTGACACATGCTGTTCTTTCTGCCTGGAACACTTTTCCCACCCTGTCCCCACCTGGCCAACTTGGGTTTATCTCTTAGCTCACTGTCTACAGCCCCCACTGGAGGTGTCCACTGGGCTCCCAGCAGGACCCTGCGCTCACCCATCCCAGCTCCTGTTGCACTGAGCTCTTCCTCCGCGGGATGGTGGGGAGGAGGACATGTGAACACGGCAGCTCCTCCAGGAGCGAGCAAGCTTCAGCTGCGGCTTGTGGGACTACCAGCCTTCCTGGCTCCAGGAGACACTGCGGAGCTGTCACCAGCCCTCCCATCTAGCCGTGGAGAAAATCTCAGAGACATGACCAGCACCCTGGTCAAACTCTTAACTGGTCAGCTCCAGCCCGACCTGATTCCAGAGGTTTCCGGACCAGTCAGCCAAGGACTTGACTTCCTCAGCTGGCTTGAGTTGAAACTTTGTTACCCATCGCTCTAAGCACCCTGACAAATAGGACCGCCAGAGGATTCCTCCTCCCCAGGCCCCGGGGTGAAGATGTTGCACTTCCCCCTTCTCAGGTTTCCAAGAAACGCAGCTACACACTCAGGCTGACTCTTCCGGGTTGGCTGACTTGCAGGAGGGCAGTCGTTTGGGGGCTGGTGCATTATCCTCAGGGCCTCAAGATTCTTTCCGGCTTTCTGTTCCTACCTCCTGGCTGCACTGGCCTTGCTGCCTCCTGGTCACAAGAGGGCAGCCAAGCTCCAGACATCTAGACTCCGGACGTGGTGGGCTGGCCCAGGCAGTGGCGAGGGAGACCAAGGAGGAAAACCTTTCCCGAAACACCCAGTCTGATCTCCTTGTGTCTCAGCATGTGCCCACCCCGACATGGGGACCATGGGTTGCTCTCCCTGAAATCAAGGGATTGCCACCTGATCCCTGTGAGGAGGAGGAGGAGAAACCCCTGTGTCTCCTTTCCCAGGCCACACCTGCATGTGAGGTGGACAAAGCCCAGGAGGCCCAGAACATGCTTAGCATCTCATATCCCGGGGTCGGGATGGGGGCGAGACCTGTTACACACCCCCTTCCAAGCCACATGGTCTTGTAGCAGTGTGATTGGACACTACAACGAAACCCCCCAAGGTATAGTTGGAAGGGTCCCCTCCTGTCCGTTTCCGTGACCTCACCCTGGCCCCGAGCCTGGCCTGACTCACCTGGGCTTGTCACCAGGCATCTCCACTCCCGGCCCTCGCCCAGCAGGGGGCGTGCTTAGCGGTTACCGCGGGCGCTCTCCACCTTGCGTGGGGCTCCAACGCACAATCCCAAAATCAAGAGTCGCTTGCTCCATGGACTGAGCCAGCCAGCCAGCCCCCCCCACCCCCGCCCTGGACTTGTTTTGTCATCTTTAAAATGTGACAGTAGGTTTCAACCCTGTAGGGTTGTTGTGAGTAGTTAACGCCTATCAGTTGTGTTCCTTGGTGCCGGGTCCAGGAGCTATTCTCAGGTAGCGCATCAAAGGTGTGGTTATAGCACCTTTCCTGGGATCCTCCAGGTGAATGAAGTAATGGTGGTGGCTTTCCAGCTTTCTTTTTTTTGTCAGAGAGAGAGCGAGCGAGAGAGAGAGAGTGAGAGAGAGCACAAGCAGCGGGAGCGGCAAAGGGAGAAGCAGGCTTCCCGCTGAGCAGGGAGCCCGATGCGGGGCTCGATCCCAGGACCCTGGGACCATGACCGGAGCCGAAGGCAGACGCTTAATGACTGAGCCACCCGGCGCCCCTTTCAAGCTTCTTCTGGTCATGACCCACAGTGATGTGTATTGTGACCCCGTACACACCCCCACGTATATCCGAACCCTAGGTATCGTGACGCACTCTTACTGCCATGCCAAGTGTTCTTTTCTTGTTTCAGTTTTTAAAATGCCAGTCATGACCTACGAAATTGATTTTCACAACCACGAATGGGCTCTGACCCGCAATTTGGGAAGAACTGTTCTAGACCCTGTATCTCTTCCTTTTTCTGAATTGACAGCGTATGTATTCGTTTTCTATTGAGCTGTGGCAACTTGCCAAAAACAGGGTGGCTGAAAAAAACACCAATGTGTTCTCTTACATTTCCGGAGGTCAAAGTCCCCGGTCTCGGTGGGCAGCGTGGCGTTCCTTCCGGAGGCTCCAGGGGAGACCTTGTTTCCTTGTCTTTTCCAGCGTCCAGAGGCCGCCTGTGTTCCTTGGCTCCGAGGCCCAGCGACACTCCCACCCACGCCCCATCTCTGACTCACCTGCCTGCCTCCCTCGTAAGGATCCCTGGGATTACAGTGGGCCCACCTGGATAATCCAGAATCCTCTTCCTCTTTAACTTAATTATGTCAGCAAAGTTCACGGTTCTGGGGATTAGGACATGGACATCTTTGGGGGGGGCATTATTCTACCTACTGCACCCAGTATTTAAATTATACACGTATAAATAACTTAAATAACCTAACCTTATAATACATATACTGATCTACATGGGACCTGAGTCCACACGGGGTAGCTCACGTCTTGGCCACACTGCAGGCGCTGAGGGAAACCCTGACCCTCCACATCATTGCCTCCAGAGTTGGGCACACGTGGGAGCTAAACCACTTGGGTGATGGCCGTTGGGCCAAACCGAGAGTCGCCTATGCAATCAATCTGGGTTCTGAGGCTGAATATTCTCAGAATATTCTGGAAAGAACTATTGGATTTTTCTTTGGTTAGCAAGATCCTTTATACACTGCTTCCCACTCTACCAGTTATTAAGGGTCTCTGGGGCCTATAATAGGGCCAGTGCCAAGCCTAAAAGTGAACCTCGGTTTTCCTGAATATCTAACAGGAATTAGTTTTTTTTTTTTAAGATTTTATTTATTTCAGAGAGAGAGAGAGGGTGAGAGAGAAAGCACAAGACGGGGGGAGGGACAGAGGGAGAGGGAGAAGCAGACTCCCCATTGAGCAGGGAGCCCAATGCGGGGCTGGATCCCAGGACCCGGGGATCATGACCTGAGCTGAAGGCAGAGGCTTAACCCACTGAGCCACCCAGGTGCCCCTACTAATCCTGTTTTTACTGCCATTTTACAGCTGAGGATATGGAGGCTCAGCGATGTTAACTAGATTGCTCAGGGTCACACAACTTGGCAGAACTATAACCTGACATTAAAGCCCAAAGCCTTGAATCAAAGGGCTCTGGCAGTCACCCAGAGGCCCCCCAGATTGGCAGTTATTGTGGCCCCGGGCCCGGCAGCACCGTCGATTTCCAGCTGGATGGGTGAGAAAAAAGACAATTCTGGCTAAGTTCTTGGAGGCGAAGTGAGAAATTTTTGTTCCTTTGTTGCCATTGTTTCTTTCATGGAATACGGTGTTTCTCTAAAAACCTCTGGGCTTGCTGGCCAAACCATGTGATTTAATGATACGAAAAGGGAATTTTTAGCTAATTCCTCTTTAGGGCCTACTTTTGTCTGTCCCGTGACAACGGCCTCACGGATGCACAGGTGCAAACACGTATAACACAAAGGGGCTCCTGCCATCCGGGGTCCCGAGAGGTGGCTACCGCAACAGGGATGAGGCAGGCCCACCAGGCCAGCCCCTCGGCTGCTGAGATTCTCTCCTGGAGGAAAGTAATGCTCCCCATGAGACACCAAAAGGGCAAAATTACTCTTGAGAATGTATCACGATATAAAGCACTGTTACCAGTGTCCTAAAACCAGGGTTGTCTTTGAATCACTGTGAGGCAGGAGGCAAGGGAGGCTCGGGGGGCAAGTTGATCAAAGTCAAGTCATTTTGGATTTAGGCTGACCCTTAACCTAAAAGTCAGCAGGTCATAAAAAGAGTCGTTAAGACCCCTCTCCCTCTGGCAGTAAAAACCGCAAAGTTTGGACACTCTTACCACTGCTCCCCGTGGGTAATTCTGCAACCTAAGCAATGGAAGAACTGCCCGATGGAAATGCTAAACCCGAAGTTCAAGAGTAAGCCCCTCCCCGTACAGCTAGCTAATTTTTAAAAACGCATTAAAACCCCTTGTTGGAGGCAAAACGGCGGTGGCGGGCAGGGGTGGGGTCCACTTCCCCATACTCTGTAAAGTAGCTCCTTTCTTACTTCTACACTTAATCTTTGTCCCTTTCTATAAATGGCTTGCTCTTGAATTCTTTCTCGTGCAAAGCCAAGAACTCTTTTGGTGAGGGGCCTCAACCCATCAGACCTCAACTGCTCCTTCTCCTGGGCCAGGGAGAGCAGGAATATGGCTGTGCTCAAGGCTACTCTGAATTTACTTCCTTTGCTAATTATTTATATTTGCACCTCTCAAGATTCTCAGTATTGGAACGTCAAACTTCCCGTCTGATTATGATGAGAACTCAGTTTGGGCCCAGTAATGTCTAGCGGAAACTGTTAAGGTAACGTGTCCCTTTCCTGTCCCCACGGCACCCTCCCCCGCAGCACGTCCCCGCAGCGTGCTATGAGGGGGGGCTGCCCCTGCCCCGGGCACAGAGTGGCCCCCCTGGCGCCTCAGAGCAGGCTCAGCAGCTGGGCGTCTCTGTGGCCTCGTGTGCAGCTCTCCGAGGCTGGAAGACAGCAATCAGTAAATGCTGCTTTTCTCAGAGGTGGGATAGGGTGGCTCGATTTCAGAATCCAAGATTTTACCCTAAAAACGAACTAGTCTAATGAAGCGTTTGTCCCTATTTTTCTAATGGAAACGGCATAAGGAAACAAAACCAAAAACACATTCAGTATTTTTATTTGTTTAGCAGACAATGGACATGTCTCCCACCCTTTCCTTTAAGTTAGTGTGACAATTTTCCATAATAAACTACTTAAGGAGAAGCTTTGGTCAAGAATGGAATGAAATAGCAAAAACAAAAAACAGAAAAACCCAAATCACGGCTGCTTTTAAAAAACCAACACTGTCACCAGTTATATTCAAACAAAAACACACAAACGGTATTTGCGCGAAACGTGTCTTCAGCGTCTCCCTGCGGCTGGCTCTCCTCACCACCATGCACACGGCGGGGCTGCGTCAGCGCATCTGTCAGTCTGTCAGTCTGTCCGTTTGTCATGCTGGATCTGGGAGGCTCACTCAGCTTCACATTATCCGGAGGCCCTGGATGGAAGACTCTAAGGTCTTGAAAATGGCAGGAAGAACACTGAGAGTTACTGAGGACGTTGTGGCGTCTTCCCCCAGCCCCCCTGCACCACACGACTGCCCCCTCCGCCCCGCCGCCTGATGTGCAAGCCCCGTACCCCCCAAATCTGGCTTAGCCCAGCTCTGACACCCGCTCTCCCAGGCCTGGGCCCCCTGCTGGCCCTTCCAAGCCCTGCGCTCCCCTGTCGCCATGGCTCCAAGCCACAGGATCTGGGCCAGCCGCACTTACTGGTGAGGCCTGCCTGCGTGCATGTCCCGTGCCTCTCGCCACACCCGAGAGGCCCTCACGGCGGGCACTCCGTTTTCACAGGCCACACAGTGGCGGGCCTGGGGCACAACACACAGCAGGTGCTCAAAGGTGGACGGACCACAGGAAACTGCCCTGCGACCTCCTAGCGTACAGCATACACAGGAGAGGAAAGGCTGTGGCCCGAGGGATTAGAGAATAAAGTGCAGAGTGTAACTGCGCAGGGAACTAATTTCATGGGGGCCGCAATGCCCAGGATGGAAAGCACGGGAAGGTAAAAAGGGTGGGGTGGGGACTTTTAGAGGAAGACAGTTTGCTTCTCCGGAGTATTCTGAAGGCTTTTTTCCATATTATGTATTTCACCCAAGGAGGGGGAAAAAAATCAAACATCATGGAAATGCATGGGCAGGAGCAAAATTCTGTAAACATCTACCTGTTTTGGGGGTAACAACCAGGAGAAATTAAATTCACAGGGCTGCACATGGCAGCCTTCCTCTCTTACCCCTGCTGCTCCCCTCTGGTTCCTTATCTCACCCACCATCCACCCAATCCCCAAGCTAGTGTGTGCAGAGTCCCCCTGCATTTGCTCCTCACGATGCCCCTCCACTTGACCTCCTAAATCTCCTCCCAGTCCAGAAGCTTGGGGCCACACCCCTGCCAGCACTGGAGGTCACCTCCTCCTCACTTGTTCGCCGGGCTCAACAGCCTCTGCCCAGAGCCCACGGCTGTCCACGTCTTACAGCCTGGTGCTTCTCTATTCAGCTCCGGAGCAGGTCCTAGCGATCTGCACACAAAGCCCAGCGCCTCTCCCTGAGCACGCCGTGGCCCGCTTCCTAGTAGAACTAGGAAGGACCCACACCACAGCCCAAACCGCTGGCGGTGCTCCGAGCTCGGCCGGTCCGCATCTGCTGCTCCCGTGACTCAGACGGCTCGCCCCCACCTGCGCGTGCACCCGAAATCCCACTGCATCTGGAGATGCAGCTCAGGCCAATCTCTTCCCTGCAGTGCTGGCAATCTCCCCGCCCCCCCATTCCTCTGTAGAAACAGAGGCACTGGCCTGTCTTCTGGAGCTCCACGGAACACCGCCACTCTCTACCAGACAAGCCGCTTGAGGGCTCTTTCACCTCAATATCCTCGGGGCCCAGTACCAGGCCCGGCACCCAACAGGCATTTCGTGAATGTTTATTAGACTGATTCGTGTAAACCATGAAAATAGATCTAGATCGTCGAACAGTCTGGTGGCTCAACACAGGGCCTGCTACAAAAATGCCACTCAAGTTTCCCTCCACGGACAAGTGGACATCTAGATCGGTGTATCCCATCTCACTGTCAAAGTCTGCTTTTCTCCTCATGGCTTTCAGGTTTTAATTATTATTATTTTTTTTTAAGTAAGCTACACACCCAACGTGGGGCTTGAACTCACGACCCCGAGATCAACAGTCGCATGCTCTGCCGACTCAGCCAGCCAGGGGCCCAGACTTTCAGGTTTTAAAGACAACTACAAGCTAATGTTCTCTGTTTCTGATGTGCACTGGATCTGACATTTTGTTCCAAGAAACGAGAAACATTCTTGTCACAGAAAGTTTTAATGCAAATGTTTCTTCTGAAAAGTAGAAAATACCTTGAAATCCCAAATTGTCATAGCTCCATCGATGCCAGTAGTGCAAAATTTGCGACAATCTTGCTTGTCCACCTCATAAATAGACACCTGACTGAAAGAAAGCAAAAACGAGAGACTGTCAAGTATGTGGTGGGAGCGGGCCCCAACCTTCCTAATAGCGTAAGGGCGTTTGAAGGCAACAAATTCCCAATTCCTACATATTAGGTTGTCCATCAACATTAGGCTGCAGCAATCGGACACAGAAAATATTCAAATGCATCTTACTACCGGATGTCCAGAAAAGCCAAGACTGGAAAGGTAAGAAGCTGCAGTCGTTACTGTGACGTCAAGAGGCAGGACAAGCCAGGCCACGCAGCACGCAGACTGCCTGGGAGCAGAGTGTGGGCAGGACCACAGCAATGACGAAAATGGAAACAATTAAAAACAAAAACTAGAGGCAGGATGAAGCATGACTGAAATCCAACTGGCTCCAAACAAAAACTCCCAAATCGCCTTCCAAGACAAGCAGGGCCTGCAAGTCAAGAGCTTGCCCTGCATTTGAAATGAATCATTGTAAATGTGAGCAACACTCACACACACAAGATTCCAAGCAAGCAATGCAGAGGAACAGATGAATGAAACAACTTGTCTTAGCCTAATTATCCGAAAAACTTTCAAGAAACAATTCCACAGCTTAGACAATAATTTTTCTTTCTCCTCTGAAATGTCTAGAACATTCCCTCTAGGGAAGGAGATGGCAAAACTACGGCACATGTAGCCTGTTAACCAAGAACAGCTTTAATGACTTTAAATGGTTACCAAAAAAAAAAGTTATAAAAAAATTAAGACTATTATTTTGTGATGAGGAAATTCGAATTTCAGTGTCCATGAAGTTTTACTGAAACACATCCATGCGCACATATATACGTACTGCCACTGGCTGCTTGCAGGCCATCCCAGATGTCAGCAGCTGTGACAGACTGGCTACCTCCTCAGCCTAAAATATTTACTCTGGTCCCTTACGGGGAAAGTGTGCCAACCCTTTGCTTAAGGGCAAAGAGGACTTAATAACGGCAAATAAAAGCAAACGTGCCAATCTGCAAGGGTCTTTTTTTAACGCAATGAGAGCTGTTACCTTCCTGATACACGGTCTGCAGAGAAGCTTCAGAGAAATCCACAAGAAATAATTTTGAAAGTCATTCAAGACAAACGAGAAGCACAGGGAAGACCTGCTGTGCCTTCAAGCTACGACTGTCCAGCAGAGCACAGACATTTCGGCCTATTTTAAACCCAGCGGCCCTTTCCACCGAACATGATGACAAGCACAACCTGCATTTAATAGTTCTCCCAAAGAGAAAGTCGAGAGGTTTCCATTCTTGTTCCCACCATCATCAGCACAATGCAAATCTCTCAACACAAAAGGTCTAGTCAAAAAGAGAAAATGTTATGGTACCTAACTCTGACCACAATCACTGACAATATCAAGAACAGACTACATTTCTCCTCTAGATTTAGAAAAAACCAAGCTTTCTGGTTAAAACACAGTTCACATATGCCTGATGAAAACCTGAAGTCAAGAAACTCCTTGGTTTTGCCTGAGGTCATCAAAGAATTCCGTTTCTTTAGTTAAGTGATCTTCTTACTGGTATACATCACTTGAAATCCATGGTTGAAATGACAGCTAGAATTACCTTTTCAACCAGGGTATAACTAGTCTTCCCGTCACGTGTTCACTACCAGAGGACCATAACGTTCAGGGAGGTCTCCTTTTGTTCTCAATCAGGGTTTGAGAAAGCAAGCCCCAGGAAGAGGCCGCCCTGACAGGCACAGCTCACGTCTGCCGTAGGATCAGCGCTCCTCACAGGGGATGCCGCGTACCAGCCGCACCTCGAAGGACAGAATGCCTAGGTGGGGGCGGCCCACTCTGTCACAAGCTAAAAATAAGAGCCCGTAGTCGGGAAGCTACAGACTTCTGCTCCTGTTCCTGAAGGGATGTCTGGGCACACAGTACACGCAACTTGCAAAGGGACCCAGTCAGGAAACAAGGAGAGGAAGAAAGGCATCGTCGTCACCCAACACTTCTCCAGCGATGGTCAGGGCCCTGGCTACAGGTGGCTTCCCGGGGGCCCCAGGTAGCTGGGGGGCACGTACGTGATGCTATTCTGGTGCAGCGTCTCCAGGGCTGTGTTGCGGTCCTCAGTCGTGGCCCTCTTGTCCATGTTGCGGAAGCGCTCCATGGCAGACATGTTGCGCTGGATGCTCTGTTTGGGAATGTCTAGTTTGGAGACGAAGGTCAAGCAGCCACGGTCATCGTAGTTGAAGAGCATTGGGCAGCAGTCATGGCCCTGAAATAAGAGCTCAGTCAGGCGCCGAGGGTGTGCTGCCCACCCACCGACCCCTCCGCAGAACGCACACAGCACGGGCATCTCTTCGTCTTCAAGGCTCGCTATTCTAAAAGGCTGTTCTGGCCTGTGCCAGGGCAGCAAGTCACAGAGTGCACGCTGCTCCTGTTCCGGAGAATTAAACACAGTGTACTACGAGGGAGAACGGAGAGCATTACTCACCGCGGCTACAACGCTGTTCTCGGAGACAAACGACACACTCAGGAGGGGCAGGAACTCTGTTTTCAGAGTTGAGACCCTGAACACAAGAACAACTGTTAAACTGGATGGTACAGACCGCGCAGCTTCTTTACAGACACGGCACATGAGAAGGACCCATTTTCACAGGGGCTTGTGCAGCGTAAATGAACACTTATGCTTAAAAGGAGCCCCTGTACTTTCAGGAATCCCAAGCATGACGCAGCCCTGGGGTCACCTGTAGAAACAGAGGCCTCTGGCCCTCTCTGGCCCACCTGCTTCTTAGGCCCCCCCACTCATGACAAACTGGCCCCCAGCAAGTCCTTCTTCTTTCCCATCTCTGCCTTTGCTCCCACACCCTTTACCCACATGCTGTCTCTTGCTTGTCCACCAAAGTCCACCCTGGTCTCTGAAGCTCAGCTCTCATCTGATCACCTCCATGAAGCTTTCCTGGACCTCTTCAGCCTGAAGTGGCTTCTCCTCTGACCACCTACCGCTCTGTGTGTCACTGTCACTTGTGACTAAATGCCCTGTCCTTCCATCCTCTCCTTGCCCGTGTCACCGTGGGCTCCCAGAGGGTGGGCACAAACATCTAGGAGAGTCTCTTCTCTTTTCTCTGCCAGGCACTGGGGGAGGAGCTGGGGACAAGTCTTGGCCAGCCAGGAGCTCGCACACAAAAGGGCTGGGGGAGGTGTGTGTGTACCCATATACTTAGGAGTTACCTGCTGCAGCCAAGAGGTCTGCAGAGACCTGGCCAAGAGGTCACACAGACATGGTGGGCAAACACGGGGGTTGATGAATTAGGATCAACTTCATGTAAAAGATGATGCATTTTGAAAACTGTCTCAGGAGACCCCACTGGAATTGGACTGAAGTCCTAACACTTCATCTTAAGGCCTTACTGTGGCACACTTGGCTCCTACTACATGAAATATTTATGTTCGAGAAGGGGAAGGGTAGAGGATATAATCGGACTTGCAGGACTAGAAAAGCCAAATCATAAATCAATATGAGGACAAACGGGGGACTGTAATAAGCATATGCTAAGAGCTTATTACGCATTACGATAACCTGTACACAAATCAAATAACCATGACATCAAAACTAAATGACAAAAAACAAATTACTGTATAAAATGTGTAGCATAATCCCATTTGTGTTCAAAATGAAAAGATATGTAAGTGCCTATACATGTACAGAAATCTGGAAGACTACACCATTTATTATGGTGTTAAAAAAAGTAAATAAAATAAACCCAATTCAATCCAGTTGGTAAAAAAATATCCTCTCTGAAATGTCACTTCGTTGTCACTGTGCAGCAGAGGGGGGCAGAGACACCTGAGGTGACCGGTTCTCAGCACACAGGTTGACAAGTTAGGAGACCTTTTAGGGGGGGTAACCTTTAGCTGCCAACGGAAAAGGATTCACCAGGAAGAACAAAGATTCATAAGGGGAAAGAATTCCAATCATCATCTCTCTTCCTCCAGCGTATCATGAGCAGATATAAATTCTGATGTGGGGGGCGCCTGGGTGGCTCAGTTGGTTGAGCGTCTGCCTTCGGCTCAGGTCATAATCCCAGGGTCCTGGGATGGAGCCCCACGTCCAGCTTCCTGCTCAATGGGGAGCCTGCTTCTCCCTCCTCTACCCCTCCCCCTCCCCTTGTGCTTGCTTGCACTCTCTAAAATCTTAATAAATAAATTCTGACGTATGACAAGATACCTGGTGCTCTCCCTAAGGCTGGGCAGGTGCCTCCCTCACAAATGAGTCATTGCAATTCAAGTTCTTCCGGCATACTCCAGAGAAACTGGTATCAGGGTTTTAAGTATTACTGAATGAAATTCCAAATTAATGGAGTCACTGTTCACTGCCTACACAGAGTAAGAACCTTATCTCCTACTTAAGACTGCTGGATGACGTGTACCTGTTGTGAGAAAGTCACACGAACAGACTAAATTGGCTATCTGAAGGAACTCTTAGCAGCAGCAAACCAGGAGGGTCCTTCAAAGGAATCACCATCACTACCTCCATTAAGAAGTGTTTCTGGGAGTGAGACCTAACTCTTTAAAATTTCCCCAAATGGACAATCTAAACGTGTGTCTGTGACTTTAAAGGCAGCCTTGCGGTTCTGGGTCAGATTTTTATGCTCACATCCTGAACTTCCCCCCAGGGAAGAACAGCCTTAGCCCAGCTGGTGAGAGGTCCCAAACCACTCCCTCACTCCAAGCAAAAGGCAAACACTCACTGCACACTTTTTGAGGCATCAGCAACGGACACGGTGCTGTCGTGGCTGACCCAGGCCAGGCGGCTCCCGCTGGCAGAGAAGCTGACCCCATGGACCCAGCCACCAGTGCCGGTGCCACCAAACTCCGACATCAGCTGACCAAACGGCATCTTGCTGCCCCAGGGCGTACTGGCCGGCTTTTCATCCACTTCTTTAATGTAGG
This sequence comes from Phoca vitulina, assembly GCF_004348235.1. NCBI lineage: Eukaryota > Metazoa > Chordata > Mammalia > Carnivora > Phocidae > Phoca > Phoca vitulina. The sequence goes on along the minus strand of NW_022589782.1, from coordinate 6,105,574 downwards.
CAGAAAACACTCTGCAGTTTAAGGGGCAGGAAAGAAGGAAAAAGTAAATGAAAATATGTGTATACAGAAACAGGCCACGGGTAGCTGCTGTAAGGGGTCTCAGAATGCAAAGAGACTGAGCCTTGAAAAGCGAAACATGACAAAGTCACAGCCACAAATCTCTTAAGGCTTGGTTCTGCGGGCTGCCTACAGGCCCGTATGAGTCTGGCAAAACGCACTCAATCCAAGGGTATACACGGAGACCTACGATGTGTCTGGCCCTGCTCTAGGGGTGCACTTCTAGAAGCAATGAACACAAAAGCCCTTCCCTCCCAGAGTGCACGTTCTGGGGGAGGATCATGCTGCCCCGCCCCTCCCCCCTTGCACATGGCTGACCTTGCTAAGTGAGCACAGCATTCTTTCCTGTCTACTTCACTATCATTTTCAACACAGTATTCCAGGAAGCCCACACAGCCAAATGGTAGGAGAGGAAACTATGTGCCATGCTATAATAAACCAATGGCATTAACCCATTTAAAGAAAGGGACATCCAAAGAGGAAGCCAAGGGAGGCCAGTGAGGGAGTGGGCAGGCTCTCCCTCAGGCCATCATGCTATCAGGGCTCCCTGTCCAGTCTTTGTGACAGGTTATCGTCTGGGGTGAAGGAGGGTCTCCTTTACAGTCGGCTGTCAGCAGTCTCTCCCTCTTGAATTCCAGGAAGCTGTGTGTGAGGAGGTTTGGATGCTGAGTCAGGAAAAGGGAGGGAGAAAGAGCAGCTGGGAATCCACCCCCTCCAACACTATTTCTACTTTGTAGAGCTTCTCTTCAAGAACCTCTGGACCTAAAGACTCCCTAACATGATCTGAGATACTTGCCCTGAAATGACAAGGACAGCAGCAGCTCTGGAAGAGGCAGAGCACCTCTGGAGAGGTGAAGGGCACAGCGAGTTATCTCTGAGTTAGAGAACATGACCTTGGAATTGCTGGACTTTACTTTTTTTTTATTTGAATACAGCTGACACACAGTATTACATTAGTTTCATAGTGATTCAACTTCTCTATACCTTACGCCACGCTCCCTGCAAGTGTAGCTACCATCTGTCACCGTACGACGCTCTTGCAGTGTCCCTATGTTCCCTGTCATCCTCGAGACTCACTCCGTAACTGGAAGCCTTAGCTCCCACTCCCCTTCACCCATTTTGCCCATCCCCTCACCCTCCTTCTTTCTGGCACATCAGTTTGTCCTCCATATTTATGAGTCTGAGAATCGCTGGGCCTTAAGTCAGCAACTGCTCTAGTCATCAGAGGCTGCGCCAGAACGGGTGGTCTCTCAGTCGCCAACTGGAGAGTGTGAACTAAACAGACTCTTACCCACAGGACCACAATTCAAAGCTAAGTTTGTTTCTGGAAATTAGTATTATCAAAAAAATTGGCAACCTATTTTCATAACCAGATTCTTTTAGACATAACCTGAGAATTCAGGTGGTATGGATCATTCAGTTCCCTCCTTCAAGGGAGCTAGAATGACTCTGGGTAACACATCAGACAACAAAACTCCTGAATTCTCCTAGAGAATTACATTGGTTCTTAGGTAGAAGAACCAGTCTTTTTCCAAAGAGCGCCTTGACGCTGCTGTATCCCCATTCCACAAATTCCCACACACATCTTAAAAAAACCAAAACCAAAACCAAACCATTGGATATTCTTGGATATAAATTACTAGCCAGGTTTTCTGTAAATTCTCCAAATAGCCTACTAAAGAAACATGCATACCATCTCCCAACCCACCATATTGTCAATGTGAAGTAACATTTATTTGCTTTCCTTTGGGCTAAGGGAAAAAAAGCCTTCTTGGTAAAGAATAACTGTAAAAAGCAATTACATTGTATGATCCTTAAAGCTCTTAGCAAAGTGGCTGTGTTTCTTCTGGCCTCACGCTAACAACAAATAAAAAGCTTGAACTGAAAAGGAAGAACACAGTTAATAGCTCAGCAGAGCACTGTTTAGCTATGTTTTGTTCATCTTAGCTTCAGCCTGGAATTTGCCGAGTCCCTGCCTGGGTTACGAAATGAGAAATAATACCGCAGTCTGAGGGCCACTATACCTCTGCTCCAAACATGATGTTCTGACCAAGGAAAACGTCCCCGGCCCCACCCACGCAGCTCCCTCCTCCTGCACCTCCCAAGTCTACTTCTTTCCCCCTCCGTGACTTCTGTGCTTGCTTTCCTAGATCACAAGCTCCTTCTACTTCTGAGTCCCTCATGGTACCTAGCATTGTACCTTGCAAAGAAAAGGTTAACCTGAGAAATACTTGAAAGATGAACAAGGAACAGATCAATTCTGTCTACCAGTTCTTATTTGTTCCCACCTGCATTTGAAATCACATGATCCTGCTGCCAGCAAAACATTGTTGGGATGCCAATCCAAGCTGAGGACCGTGGAGCGAATTGGCTTTTTAATGTGCTTGCTTACCCACCTACAAAAGGAGAAAATCCATTTCAGTTTATCCACACATCGAGCAACAGTTCCCAAAGGGCCTAACAAAGGTGTGTCAGGTGATACCCATGCGGCGACCTGCTCCTCTGCCACAGAGAGGAACGGAGAGAGGAAGAAGAGCCATAATAGTCCTTTTTGTTCTTTTAGGCTTTGACGTTCTTACCACTGAATCTTCCTGGCAACCAGGGGATCCCTGTGAGTAACTGTATTTATAGATTAACTCTGGATACTGGTCATGGAGTTTCAGATTACATGTGACTTTAACCTTTAAAATAAAAGGTGGGGTTTGAAATTACTTAAATTTTTATGACAAATAGTAATCTATTATTTCATTTTGGGTTAAGTTTGGCTTGTAAAATAGTTCAATTTCCTTTCTACGTCTCTGTGAAGCTGCAAATTATTATTATTATTTTTTTTTTCAGAGAAATCACAACCAAGAAAATAGCAACCTCTTGTTGGAGGTTCTAACTAATTCTCCTCCACTCGAAAAGTTTATTTATGTCTGAGACCAGTCATTATTCTGGCTTCACTAATTCAATTTCTGCCTCTAAACTGCTGCTTAAAAACCAATCATGTTCTGCTGTTTAAGAGCCGAGAGACTTAATATCGAGCCGAACGCCCATCCTTGAATGCCAAATTACTTTTCCACAGAATCTTTCTCTTAGGAACCTATCTAAAAAATTTCCTTCTGAAAAATAGACAGTGTTCTGACTTGCTTGTAATGCAGTTATAGGCTTTTAGAGATTGTTGTATTCACATCACTCCAGTGAAATGTTGTTCTATAGCTGAGAAACTCCCCTGAACACACAGCTTGTTCAAATGACAACCCTGTACTATAGAACAGCCCAATTTACCTATATTTGAGACTATTTTTCAATGAATAAAAATGTGAACAATCTCTGAGGTTGAACGTTACCTAGGAAGGAAAGTTTTTATCTGTTCATTACAGTGAGTCTCCTAAAATGATTTCTGGCAGGCAACGTTTTGTTAGGCTTATTTTTACACATACTTGAAAGAAAACTGCAGGTCTTAAATTCATAATTTAATCTTGTTGCAAATTCAGACTTTCTTTCCAAAGAATCAGAATTTGTGAGATTTCACTAAATTTCACAAAACATAATATAATCCGTTCCTTCCACTGTTTCAGCAGAAAGCAACCAGTAACAGTGACACAAAGAGTAATGTGTACTCTGCTATTTTTAGGATAAATACAAACACTGCCAGATTCTTACTGAATGACAATTCCATGTTGAAGGCTATTTACCACCCTTTGGGAATGTGTGCCACCTAGAGCAGAGTCGTTTTCTTATCAAAGTAAGCGAGAAGGGTTAGTTACAATAAGTTACTTAGCCATAAAATCAGTCTCTGCATTCTGAGTGGCTCAGCTGTAAGAGATTTATGCAGAAGGTACAAAAGGCTGATGATAGTGCCAAGATCCCAGTCAGGTTTTACTCCCAGCAGTTTAAGTGAATAAAATATTATACTAAGACAGATTTGGTTAGCCAATAAATTTTAAAGGAGTACATTGTTATCTGCAGGAATCTTATTTTAAGTAGACAGAGTTGTGAGGAAAAAAATTACTTCTCAGGTCATGCATGGGAATCTCTCAAGTTTATGAGTTACCTGTCAGAGTAAGAAAACAACTTGGACAGCACAGAATGAGCAGAATAGTAGCATCTTATAGAACCTACCAGTTAGGAAATCAGAACACGGGGCCATAGGTCTGCACCAACATGAGAAAGATGTGAGATTTGACTCAACGTGCACATAAGAAGGAAAACTGCTCAGGGCGCCTGGGTGGCTCAGTTGGTTAGGCCACTGCCTTTGGCTCAGGTCATGATCCTGGAGTCCCGGGATCGAGTCCCACATCGGGCTCCCTGCTCAGCGGGGAGTCTGCTTCTCCCTCTGACCCTCCTCCCTCTCATGCTCTCTCTCTAAAATAAATAAATAAAATCTTTAAAATAAAAAAAAAAGTTTAAAAAAAAAGAAGGAAAACTGCTCAGAGGGAACAGAGATCTTCAGAGGAAAAAAAATCTCCAGATGAGGAAACACTGAAGTTATAGTTAAGCCTTCACCCAGTGCTTCAAGAAGTCACCAGGAACAGTGGTCCAAATGTATAATTCCACAGAGAAATAAGAAATACTCAGATATTGCTCACCAGTCATTTTCAGACTCAAAGTAACAAACAGAAATGAGTCGTGCTCCACTTCCCACAGCAAATTTGTTCTCTAGCGGGGACCACTTGACGAAAGTCGCTGCACGATTAATTCTCAGGATCACCAGGGTTGGCTTCCAGACACCATCTTTCTGACTCCAGACATAGGCATTGCGGTCTGCCCCACAGGTGACGATGCGGTCACTCTTGGGAGCCCAGTCGATACCTGCAAGTGAGACATGGTGTCATCTGCTTTGCCTGGCCAATGACAAGAGATGTCAGCCAGGTGGGCACTGCCATGGCAGGGCTAGAAGTGGGCTTGGTATCTTCCTCCCCAGCCCCATCCTTCCCCTCATCTATGGTCCTGATCATCACCTCACACGCAAAGGCAAGGTTTCTCTGCAAAGTTCTGTAACTCGGGATCCTCCACGAGGCCAGGCAGAATAGAGCTGTTTTATGATTGTGGAGGTTACAAAATTAAACAGGGGCATTCTACCACCCATTCACAGGTTTCTAAAGTGATCTGGTGTAAAGACCTTTTTCTTTTCTCCTTATTAGATTTTGGGGGGTTTAAAAGTACCTTTATTCATTCATTAACAGACCTCACTCCATGATATCAACTGAAAATCTGCTACGTCACATCTAAATAAAACATCAGGGTAAATTAAAATAATCTTCAGTAGTGGGTGCCTGGGTGGCTCAGTTGGTTGGGCGACTGCCTTCGGCTCAGGTCATGATCCCAGGGTCCTGGGATCGAGCCCCGCATCGGGCTCTCTGCTCAGCGGGAAGCCTGCTTCTCCCTCTCCCACTCCCCCTGCTTGTGTTCCCTCTCTCTCTCTGTCAATTAAATTAAAAAAAAAATTTTTAGTAAACGGAGGCAAAATACAAATTGTGACTCATTATATATTCTTCTGAGGGTCACTGTCATTTAAACTAATCTAAATACCTTTTCTATATGCTACAGGTTCTAGAAAGGGACCCTGAGTATCTTTGCATCTAAACTAGGAAGAAATCTAAATATGTATGGATTATTTTTCATATTTGGCCAGACTTTTACTTATTTGATGGCTCCGTGAAGGATCAATATCAGTTTGTTACATACCAAGAGTAAAATCTGCTATGGCTCAATCATTTTTTAGTTATATATTTCCTACAAATATAATTCCACATTGAACATATAGAAATGTTACTAATAAATTCTTTTTTTTTTTTAAGTAGGCTCCACGCCCAACATGGAGCCCAACATGGGGCTTGAACTCAAACCCTGAGGTCAAGACCTGAGCTGAGATCAAGAGTCGGACACTTAACTGACTAAGCCACACAGGTGTCCCAACTAATAAATTCTTATGATAGGTATCTCCCTAAAAATTAATCATTATCATTCTTAACATAAGGAAAAAAGCAAAATGAATATAAATCAAAGTTTCCATTGGTCATAACTCACAGTGACTTTAGTTGTATGAAGAGTTCATTCATTCTTTCACCTACAGGAATAGTCTGCTCAATTATTTGCACCACTGAGGGGGAAAAAGATATGGGGGAGTGCATTCTAAGTGATGTGTATTTTGACTGCAAGTCCATTCATTATAGGATAGTTTTGCAGCCCTCTTTATTAGATTTTAGGTTTTATTTATTTATTATTTTAAAAAGATTTTATTTATTTATTCGACAGAGACAGAGAGAGCACAAACAGGCAGAGCGGCAGGCAGAGGGAGAGGGAGAAGCAGGCTCCCCGCCGAGCAGGGAGACCAACTTGGGGCTTGATCCCAGGACCCTGGGATCATGACCAGAGCCAAAGGCAGATGCTTAACTGACTGAACCACCCAGGTACCCCAGATTTTAAGTTTTATTTTTAACTACAAAAGCAAAACCTGCAAGAAACAAACACCACAAAGGGACATGTAGGAAGTAGACAAAGCCCTGCCCCCATTCTTATGTCCATACACATTTCTCCCCCAAAATGATATTAATACTATGGCAAACATTTTCTTCTCCTTTTTATAAATTAGTACTGGTTATGCATTATTTCAGAACATTGATCTTATCATAATAATGTCCCAAAACATCCCATTATTGAATGCTTTGTTAGTCTCCAATCATTTATTAAAATAGATAACATTGGAATAAACATTCAGGAACATACCTTTTTGTTCTGGTTAAAATGATCTCTCTATGATAAGTTCCCCAAAGTGTGATGCAAAATATTGTCATTTTTATGAATGTCTTGTTTTCTTAACTTGATTACAAGCTTCTTGAAAATAAGAAGTCTTTGAAACTATTGTGGTGGGCAGACCCTAGGGAAGTCCCCTCCCTATAGGTGTGGGCAGGACCTGTGACTTGCTTCTAATCAATGGAATGGTGGAAAGGTGATTAGATGCACATGATTAGTGGACAAGATTACATTACATGAATCTTACAGCTGCTAGGAAATTCTACTCCCAACAACTTGAAGGAGTTTGGAAGTGGATTCTTCCCTGGTCAAGCCTCTGATGAGAACTCGTCCCTGGCTGACACCTTGATTACAACTTTTGAGACCCTAGGCAGGGGTCCCAGATAAGCCATGGCCGGACTTTAAAGGCAAAGGAAGAGACTCAAGCATCTACCCTGTTTTTTCCATACTAACTATACATCCAGGTAGCCAAACAGTAGATGAAGGGAAGTGTCTCTTATAAATGTAACCAACTAACAGAAAGGAAATGACAGATTTAGAATACCACCACGCTGCGGCCACTACTAAATGAATGGATATGGCCACTGATCATTGAGAGTTGCTAGCATCATAGAACAATGACTAGACACCATGTGCATCCTTGACGAAAGAACTTCCTAACTCCCTACCTTCAACTAGCAATTTACAAGAAATATGAGGACAGAAAAATATGTAAAATACCACGGGCTTGCAATCAGTAAAATCCAGGTTCTAGAAAACACTACAAGACAAACAACCTGATTTCTCAGTTTTCTTCACAAATAAATTACAAAGTTAAAGAGAAGAAAGGGAACCTATAGATAAAAGACTTAAGAGATATATCAACTAATCACAACCATGTGTGCACCTTATTAAGGTCCCCATTAAAATTACTCTATCAGTTATTATTGAAAAGAAGAATCCTTCTCTTTTAGAGACACAAACTGAAATATGAAATGATACAGTGTCTGGCATGTACTTCCAAACTATACAAGGAGGAAATGAGTTGAAAACAAGGTTGGCTGTGAGGTGGTAACTGCTGAACCTGGGTGATGATGGGTATACAGGGGCTCACTACATTATTCTTCCTTTTTTATGTTATCTGTTTAAAACTGTCCATAGTAAATTTTTCTTTTAAACAGAGTGATCACTTTTAACACAAAAAAAGAAACTCACAGAAATAAACACCAGGACTCTGATTTCTCTTTGATGTTAACCATACTCTTTTTCTCTGTAGTAATGACTGGTCTTTTCTTCTAGAAAACTTCAGAAGATTTCTTTTTTTTCTGTAGTTACTATCTTTATGAGAAAATATGTATGATCCTTGGTCTCTTGCCACAGAGTTATATTTAGATTTTTCCAACAAAAGTTTTTTCAGATCTAAAAAAAAATGTCATTTGAACCTTTGGATGAAAACAGGCCCAAGTTCAAAGGATTTCAAAAGAGAAGCAGATGAGAAGAAGAACATAACTATTTCACTTTTTTGGCTATTTCTTTGGTCTTTCACCTTAGCCCTTTCTCACTTAGAAGTATTTCCTAATGCTAAAATTCCAATTTAAAGTATGAATGTTCTTATTTTTAGGCCACAAGGCCACTGGCAAAGGAATGTAAAGAAAATGGGCCAAACCTAATAGAAATAAGGTCATGGGAAAGCAATAGCAACAAAAATAGAAATTATAAATTATGTCTTTTGTGCTAGCTCAGTAATATGGTCAGTTGGCTCCTGATGCTCACTAGCATCACATACAAATCATTAGCAAAAACAAGAAGGGATGGTCATGAGTTTTTGCTGGGGAATACAATGGAAAGGGGGCAGAAGGTCAAAACATGCTGTTTTTCTCTGGTTGGGGGGAAGGATATCTTTAAGCTAATCAGTATGTTGGAGGACTAGAGGCAATTTCAGGGTCACAATTAAAAAAAAAATTCATTATCAGTCACTTTGCTGCCCACTTAAGAGCAAATGTCATTGTGAAGAGAGGGACAATCCAAGACTGCAGTGAAAAATTTGTAATTGAAAAGTTATGGAGAGGGGCGCCTGGGTGGCTCAGTCATTAAGCGTCTGCCTTCGGCTCAGGTCATGATCCCAGAGTCCTGGGATCGAGCCCCACATCGGGCTCCCTGCTCAGAGGGAAGCCTGCTTCTCCCTCTCCCACTCCCCTTGCTTGTGTTCCCTCTCTCGCTGTGTCTCTCTCTGTCAAATAAAAAAAATCTTAAAAAAAAATAAAAAGAAAAGTTATGGAAAATAAGTTCTGACGTGCTTGACCAAACTGTTCAAAGCAAGAGGCTGAACCAACTCTGCCAGAAAATGGATAAAGAAAAAATTATAGTAGTAAGGATCAAGGAACAAAAATTCTTTCTGAACACAGCAGTAAGTGAATATGTTCTTTTAAAAATAGCCAGATACCACCTCACAAAAAAGCAATTCATTCTCTTGAAATCTGGTATCAGGATTTGGTTCACTGAATTCTGAAAACCATTAGAGAAATTCTCCATTTTTATCTTACTCCTCCTCCTCCCTTATTTGATACCTGCTTAATGAAACTCAGCACTACTCTGCTTGCCGCCTTTATCCATCTATTCATCGAGAGTTTTTGTCAAAGATGAAAGCTAATGTACACTCAGGAAACTGCTTCAGAGCCAATGCTTTAAGATCCTGTCTTCCATGAATCAACAAGAAAAGGATAAAAACTCAATGGAAAAATGATCAGGAGTAATGAACAGTAAAGTCTGAGAAAGAAATCCAGCATGGCTAATAAACATCAGAAAATATGCTCAATCTTTTTATTAATCAGGAAAATGCAATTTCCAGAGACACAACCTTTCACTCATCAGACCCTCTGATCGTATCAAGTATGTGTGGGATGGGGGAAGATAAGCACTCCCATACCAGGGGGCCAGGATGAAGGCAGTATGACCATGCCTAGCAAAGCTGAGCATGTGCACACCCCAGCAGTACAAGTCTGCCATAAACAAACATTCACGCACGTACAAAGAGACCTGCACAGGGATGATCGATTTAGCACTTCACTATCAGGAAAAACTGCAAACAACCTAAACATCCTTCAGTGGAGAGAAGAGTAAATAAACAAGGTATGAATTGTTAAACAGTGGTTAAAAGGAATAAACCTGATCAACACAGAACTCAGGAACAACGTGAAATACAAAAGCAAGCTGGAGATGCACAACATGACGCCATTTATGTAGCGCTTAAACATACCAGCCCCGAGTACTGAAGACTGCTTACGAATATGTATACGTGTGCGTACAAGTATTATTATTATTATTATTATTATTTTATTTATTTGACAGAGACACAGCGAGAGAGGGAACACAAGCAGGGGGAGTGGGAGAGGGAGAAGCAGGCTCCCGGTGGAGCAGGGAGCCCGATGCGGGGCTCGATCCCAGGACCCCGGGATCATGACCCGAGCCGAAGGCAGACGCTTAACGACTGAGCCACCCAGGTGCCCCACGTACAAGTATTAAAAATGAACTGGGACAATGTCATACCAAATTACAGACTGCTTCTGGGGGATGGGAATAGGACTGGTGGTGGGAGGGGACTATACTGTTACCTTGAATAATACTCCTTATTATTAAAGTTCTGTTTTTGGGGCGCCTGGGTGGCTCAGTCGTTAAGCGTCTGCCTTTAGCTCGGGTCATGATCCCAGGGTCCTGCGATCCAGCCTCACATCAGGCTCCTTGCACCGCGGGAAGCCTGCTTCTCCCTCTCCCTCCCCCGCTGCTTGTGTTCCCTCTCTTGCTGTCTCTCTGTCAAATAAATAAAAATTTAAAAATCTTAAAAAAATAAAAAATAAAAAAAATAAAGCTCTGTTTTCTCAGTACCCTGGCACAGTTGTTAATTCTAGGTGGTGGCAATGTGGGTGTTTGTTACGTTACTCTTTGTCCTTTTCATGTCTTCCTCGCCCCACAAACAACATACAGAAAGCGTTTGGAAGACACTGTGTCCCCTCACTTGGGAACACAGTCTGGCTTATGTTTTCCCACAGCTGACACACTAGAGTCTAATTTTCACATTCTCATCTTGTCACCTCATCTAAGCTCTTCACTCCTCAGAGTAGGATCAGTGTTTTCCATACACTAGTGGAGTGCTGTGAACCAGCTGGGCTAAAAGAAGCACTTAAAAACTGAGATCACTATGATGATTATTTTCTCAAGTTTTCTAAAGAAAACTCAGTAAATGCTGCATGACTTTAAATATTACGGCAGACTTACTTTATCAGGCTCTTTATTTAATGGAAGAGTGCTCAATTTGCAAGTATCATCTTCCTTTACCTGTAATATGTCCGTTGTGCTCCTTGAGTTCATGAGCTTTCACCCACTGGCTCCCGTTCTTCTTATAGATGTGGACTTCGTGATTATTGGGGCTAAGAGCAATCTCTGGAGGAAAAAAGTCAACAGTTAACACCTAAACTTGAAATTGTCATCAAAAAAGAGATATGTTACAGGTGGTTTTTTTTTTTCTTCTTCAAAGATTTTATTTATTTGTCAGAGAGAGAGCAGGCACGCAGAAACGGGGAGTGGCAGGCAGAGGGAGAAGCAGGCTCCCTGCTGAGCAAGGAGCCGGATGCAGGACTCAATCCCAGGACCAGGGAATCATGACCTGAGCCGAAGGCAGAGGCTTAACCGACTGAGCCACCCAGACGTCCCTGTTTTGTTTTGTTTTGTTTTTAGATTTTATTTATTTAAGTAATCTCTACACCCAACATTGAACTCACAACCCCAAAGTCAAGAGTCGCATGCTCCACCAAAATGAGCCAGCAAGGCATGCCAACAGTCAGCATTTTAAAAATAGTTTCAAGGAAGGAGTAAGAAATCTGTTTTAAAAACATGGTTCCCAAGATTTACCCCTGAAAAATTCCTCTTATTATTTTTACCTCTACTTGGATCCCATATTTTAAAATGTTTTGTAGAAAAACTCAATTTAAAAATTCATTTTAGGGTGCCTGGGTAGCTAAGTTGGTTAAGGGTCGGCCTTCGGCTCGGGTCATGATCCCAGAGTCCTGGGATCGAGTCTCACATCAGGCTCCCTGCTCAGTGAGGAGTCTGCCTCTCCCTCTATCTCTCCCCCCTGCTCATGATATCTCTCTCTCTCAAATAAATAAAACCTTAAAAAAAATAAAAATTCATTTTATTAGAGACATATAAAACTATTAAGTAAAGATTCTAATCAGTAAGAATTAAACAATGTTATCATACTTTGCTGATAAAATTTTAGCCCATAGTAAAAATATTTGACATTTTAGTTCACCTATCCAACATTATTAGCAACAAATATTTACTTTCTGTTAGAATTTCTGAAACACTGAAAATAGCTCAAACATGCTCATTACTGCTATCATGCACCCAGGTTGGAATCGATCTACCAAAAAAAACAAACACCAAAAAAAAACAAAAACAAAAAACAAACAAAAAAACCCCAAACTTGATTCTGCTCATTAAATACATCAAAGCTTTCCTTTACAATAAAGCCAATATGAATCACAAAATAAAATTCTGTTTTCAAGAGATATCTCTCAGACCAATTTGAAACATTAAGAATATACATATATATGATAAATTTCTTTTGAATTTATATTGATTTTTCACTCTTTCTAGTTCATCCATTAAAAAAACCCCAAAACACTGATTTCTTTCTTTTTTTTTTAAGATTTTATTTGAGAGAGAGACTGTGAGAGAGAGAGAGGGAGCGTGCACACAAGCGGGGGGGGGAGGGGCAGAAGGAGGGAGAAGCAAGACTCCCTGGTGAGCAGGGAGCCTAATGTGGTACTCAATCCCAGGACCCTGGGATCATGACCTGAGCCGAAGGCAGCCGCTTAACCATCTGAGCCACTCAGATACCCAAAACACTGATTTCTTATAATTAAAATTAGGATCTATGATTCAGACTTTAGATCATTTACTAGTCCTACCCCTTTCTATTATATTACTTTTCCTTTCCCTCCTTAGGAAAGTTACACTTGTTTTACAGATGAAACTGTGGAACCAGATAAATATCTAGCTCTAAAATCCTAAGACTTTAAGTACTTTCTCAAAACCAGTTATATATATTTCTCTAAATTTCTAAGATGCTTCAAAAGCCAAATCCGAATCTAAAGCTGAAAAATGCTACAAATTTCAAATTATAATAACAAAACTATGTCTTAATATTTATCAAGTTTATCAAGTAGTTTAAGTGAGAACAATGATAACTTTCTACTAAAAATAATTGGAAATACTCCAAAAACCCATTTTTACATGGGAAAGTAGAGACAGAAGACATAGGAAACTCAGCTATGAAACTGTGAGATGAGCACAAAACAGAAGCTCTAGATTCACCATCCTGTCATGTTACATATTAGACTGAAAGATCAAAATCTCAGCTGGACTGGGGAGGGTAGGTGTTCTGGTAAGCGCTGTGAATTGTGCAAGACTGTTGAATCTCAGATCTGTACCTCTGAAACAAATAATGCAATATATGTTAAGAAAGAAAAAAAGGAAGAAGAAGAATGTAGCAAGAGGGGAAGAATGAAGGGGGGGAAATCGGAGGGGGAGAAGAACCATGAGAGACGATGGACTCTGAAAAACAAACTGAGGGTTCTAGAGGGGAGGGGGGTGGGAGGATGGGTTAGCCTGGTGATGGGTATTGAGGAGGGCACGTTCTGCATGGAGCACTGGGTGTTATGCACAAACAATGAATCATGGAACACTATATCTAAAACTAATGATGTAATGTATGGGGATTAACATAACAATAAAAAAATTAAAAAAAAATCTCAGCTGGCTTCTTTGCAGAAATTAATAAGCTGACCCTTAAATTCATACAGAAATGCAAGGGGCCTAGAAGAGCCAGAAGAATCTTGAGAAAGAAGTACAAAGTTGGAACTCACACTTCTCAATTTCAAAACTTACTACAAAGCTACAGTAACCAAGACAGCGTGGTCCTGGCATTAGGATAGACATAAAGATCAATGCAACAGAATTGAGAGTCCAATATCCTTCACATTTACAGTCAGCTGATTATTGACAAGGGTACCAAAACAGTTCATTAAGGAGAGAATAGTCTTCAACAAATGGTGTTGGGACAACTGGAGAGCCACATGCAAAAGGATGAAGTTGGGCTCTCTACCTCACACCTTATACAAAAAATTAATTCGAAATGGATGCAAGATGTAAATATAAGAGCTAAAACTATAAGACTCTTAGAAGAAAACATAGGTATACATCTTTGTGACTTTGAATTAAATTGTTTCTTAGATACAACAGCAAATGCATAGCAGCAAAAGAAAAAAATAAACTGGACTTTTTCAAAACTAAAAACTTTTGTGCTTCAGAGGACATCATCAAGAAAGTGAAAAGACACCCCACAGAATGGGAGCTTTTATAAATTATATATTGTGTAAGGGACTTATAACCAGAATATAGAAAGAACTCTTATCACTCAACAATAAACAGACAACCTAATTTTAAAAATAGGCAAAGGATCTGAATAGACACTTTTCCAAAGAAGATATACAAATAGCCAATAAACATGTGAAAAGATGCTCAACATCATTAGTCATCAACAGGGAAATGTAAATCAAAACTATAACGAGATACTACTTTATACCTACTAGAATACAGTGGGTACAGGGCTATAATAAAAAAGACAGATAATAATAAGTGTTGACAAGGACACAGAGAAACTGGAGCCTTCATACACTACTAGTGAGAAAATAAAATGGCATAGTCATTTTGGAAAACAGTCTGGCTGCTCCCCAAAATGTTCAACATAGTTACCATATGACCCAGAAATTCAACTGCTAGGTATAAACTCAGGGAACTGAAAACATATGTCCACATAAAAACTGGTATGTGAATGTTCACAGCAGCGTTATTCGTAATAGCCAAAAAGTGGCAACAACCCAAAGGTCCACCAACTGATGAATAAACTGATGAAAATATGGTATGTCTAGGGGGAGCCTGGGTGGCTCAGCAGGCTGGGCATCTGGCTCTTGATTTCAGCTCACATCATGATCTCGGGGTTGTGAGGAAGGAAGAGGGAGAAGCAGGCTCCCCACTGAGCAGGGAGCCCGACACGGGGCTCGATCCCAGGACCCTAGGATCGTGACCCGAGCCAAAGGCAGATGCTTAACTGACTGAGCCACCCAGGCACCCCAATAAAGCTTTATTTTAAAGAAGATAGTGAATATAATTTAATTTTTAAAAATAACTCATGGGCACACTACTACACCTCTGTCTGTTCTTAGGGGTTTTTTTGGCCTCCCTCTTACATACTCTGTCACTTTGCTTGTTGTACTGTGCCTACTTCTAAGAGTCTTTTCCATCCCTTTCTAGTTGGTTGGAGCTAGAAAACTAGAAACTCAAGCTTGGTTGGAGCTAGAAAACTAGAAACTCAAGCTTATTAAAATAATATAGTAAATAGTAGCTAATACTGCTCTTAGCACATCAGGAGTAAACTATATGTCTCTGTAATAGCTTATTTCTTTCTTTTTTTTTTTTTTAAGATTTTATTTATTTATTTATTTGAGAGAGAGAGAATGAGAGACAGAGAGCATGAGAGGGAGGAGGGTCAGAGGGAGAAGCAGACTCCCTGCTGAGCAGGGAGCCTGACGTGGGACTCGATCCCGGGACTCCAGGATCATGACCTGAGCCGAAGGCAGTCGCTTAACCAACTGAGCCACCCAGGCGCCCTGTAATAGCTTATTTCTAGGTCTTAGTATTCTGACTAAATATTGGATGACTGTGACATTACTACACAACCATTCCAGACACTGGGCTCTTAAGGCAATGAAAGATGCCTCTGATATAAACCATTCTCCAACTGGTACCGTAGAAAAAGATACGGACACAGAGCCAGGGCTTAGGTGCTAGCAATGGCTCTAACATTAACCACTGGAAAGTCCTTCCACTGGCAACTCTAGGCCCTGGTTTCTCTTATCTATAAACCAAACAACTGACCTAGTTCCCTTTCGAATCCATGGCCATGGCCTTTTCACATGTGACACAAGTATGTGATCCCTAAAAAAGTGCTTACATATAAAAATATCAAAGGCACCAAAATAAAGGAGTAAAATTAATAGCATACTTACGGGTACGATCCCTGTTCCAGGCATGACAGGTGATTGGCTCTAGTAAAAACTGATGCAGGGACATTATTCTTAGTGTTTTCAAAGGATAGAAAGCTGTAATAAGCAACAGAAAAAAGCATTTAAAATGGCAGGCAACACATATTTAAGTTGTCTGGGGATCCCAAAGTGTTTGGGGATAAATAAAACAGTATTGTCCCATTAAAAAGTCCCATCTCAATGTCAAAACTTAATCATTTAAATACAACAAGCATTGTAACCACCAAGGTATACTTTATTCTGTCAAGGGTCATCAAGGGACTCTAAAACCATGGGTTAAAGATTGTTGGGGTACACGATATTCACACAGTCTCAAATTATCATCCCACAGATTATTTACTAATTTCAAAGAGAAAAATGAGCCTTAACAACAAAAAAAATCTGGCAGTCACCATCTTAACCAAGGGATCAAACTTATTATTGAAAAGACTGGAACAATCTAATCTGATGGGCTTCCTGATGGGAGGAAACACAAAGTACACATCATCACTTAAAAATAGTGACCACTTGGGGCGCCTAGGTGGCTCAGTCGTTAAGCGTCTGCCTTCAGCTCAGGTCATGATCCCAGGGTCCTGGGATCGAGCCCCACATCGAGCTCCCTGCTCCGTGGGAAGCCTGCTTCTCCCTCTCCCACTCCCCCTGCTTGTGTTCCCTCTCTTGCTGTGTCTCTGTCAAATAAATACATAAAATTAAAAAAAAAAATAGTGACCACTTATCATCCAGACCAGAAAATGTTTAAGAAAGCAAAAAGGGGCATTATGAATTATGTTATGACAACAGGTCACAGGACTATCCTGGAGAAACCTGGTAATATGGCCAACCCACCTATCAAGTATTTCTGCCAAACATATTTGCTCTAAATCCAATCAAGACCCAGACCTACTTTCCAGTTTAGAGGAAATAAAGGGAGATGGAATTAGTCAAATAACACAAAGGGGGAATAAACAGTTCAAACCAGAATATATGCTATCCTATAAAACAACTGGCCTGTACTATTCATAAGAGGCAATGGGTGTGAAGTGGACTGTTCTAATTCAACAAATGAAACTTGATTGTAATCTATATTTTTAAAATAGCCATAAAAGACATATTTTGTACAATAAACAACATATGAATTTATACTACATATTACATAACAATATGAAGTTATTTTCAATGTCTTAACTATAACTGTTTGCCATTAGATAGGAGCACGTTCTAACCCTTAGGATATAAAGATGATGAAGCGTTTAGGGATGAAGTGTCATGATGTCTTCTGTAATTTACTTTCAATAGTTCAGGACAAGTAGATATATAAAGAGCAAATTTGGCAAAATGTTAACAACTGGTAAATCTACAAAAAGAGTATACTATACAGGTGTTTGTTACATTGCTCTTTAAACTTTCTACTGAAAATGAAAAGCAGGAATCTGTGACACACCATTACACTCAAAGTCAAATAAAATTCTCTATTTCATAGATACCCAAATCTAGATCCACCAAAGAGGCAACCAGTACCTGAAACAAGAGAAATTTTTTTAAAAAGCAGCCAGATCCTCCTCCCCTTTATCATTTCTAAGATGCACTCACACAACACTCTGAAGTTTCAATACACTTCAGTACAAGTCTTTAACCTAGGGTGGAGACTGAAATGTAAGACAGGAATTCTGATGTAAATAGAAAATGAATGGAAAGGACAGCAGAAGGTTATGAAGTGAACAATCGAAGTTCAGCAGACAAAGCAGAAATCAATCTCAGTGGAAAGCAGAAGAACTGTCTCTGCTAACTGTTGTAAAGGAATCCAAAGGTCAAAAAGAGATTAAGCACACCCTTAAATAAAACATAGGATATCTTGAACTGGCAGAGAAATGTCAGTGTTTCATATTCACTATTCTAAAGTGAAGATATTTATTTAGGTCACTGGGTTTTTATTCTTACATATTCTAGAAAGCAAACTGCAACTTACATGTAAAGAAAAAGCCTCTAACTGGAAATTAAAAAAAAAAAATGTTTACATGAATTCAAATGAGGCTGCTTAATGTGTTTTTTAAAACAAACGTCCAGATGCTCACTGCATGATTCTCTCTTATATCTGATATCAGATGCTTACCCATCACAACAGGTTTTACTCATAGTTACTCAAAATAACACACTGTGTCACAAATATCTCCTTCATTAAAAGCAATTTAGTTCGAAAGCTGTATTTTATAAGCTCATTTGTTAATTAAAACAAAACTGGCCTACAAATAATTCAATGTGACTACATGCAATAAAAGCACATACTTCATGTATAGTTAAAAAAGAACAGTTGCAAAGACTTTCTCATTCTTTAACTCAGTTTTTAAAAAAGACTTAATTTATTTTTAAGTAATCTCTACACCCATAGTGGGGCTTGAACTTACAATGCCGAGATCAAGAATTGCATGCTCCACTGACTGAGCCAGCCATGCATCCCTCAACTCAGTTTTTTAAGCAAAGTAGCAAAGCTTTCAAAAGAGGTAAACATTTACATAATGGCATAATTACTCCTAAAATTGCATTTCTAAATTTGTTATATCATTCAAGTTCCATATTTGGACATACACTCAGACCTGTACTTCATTTATAATCATGTGGATATTTTAAGTCTGTAGAGTAAGACAACACTCATGTTTGTCAAATGTATAAGGCACCCAGTAAACACAGTCTGTATTCATCAAACTCAGTGAGGGCAGGAGAGCAATAGCTGGAATCTGTACCAAGAAAAAGATACCTCCTGACACAGCATGATAATTCTAATTCTAAACTGTGATTAGTCTTTAAGTGAAACCTGAAAACTTTTGTCTTAATGAGAGTAGATAGGAGAAAAAGGGACAGACAAAAAAGGCGGTGATACGAAATTTGACAAGCTTCTATTGATAAGCTTTTACTATACAGAGCTGAAAGGAAAAATGACTTATAATGATTTATAGTATGAGTCCAAGCACTCCCCCTACAACCCAACTCCTTTTTTTACCTACTGCTTTGAATAGTCAGTCTGATGTTTGGTTGCCATGGTCTCCGGAGCCAAGGGGACCTGGGTTTGAACCTTGGCTTGGTCACATACTAGCTATGAGACCCAGGGCAGGTCACTTAACAATACAAAATCTCATTTTTTAAAAATACATAAAATGGACATGTCACTGACATCCCAAGGCTATAGGTATGACGATTAAATGAGGTAACATGTGAAAACATGTAGTACAAAGCCTAGCCCAAAAGAGATGCTGAATTAGTTCCCTTTCTTCCTTTGACCCAAGGCTTTTGAACCATCTCTAAAAGCACACATTGGTTATTATCCTCTGAACTTGGAAATGTCTACATATATTTTGAATTCTTGGCCCTGAAGCCTGAAAGTATTTGTAAAGATTTCAGCTCCCTGTTTAGGGTCAGTTTCCAACACTGTGATTCATCCAGTTTCTAATTGCTCTCATTACCCAACCCAGCAATCCCAGGTACTCCAACAAGGTCACCACACCCTCCACAAGGTTCGGAGACAAGGTTTCAATGCCAGGCACCAGCCTCACCAGCAGGTCATTTTAAACTTCTTTATGCAGAATTTGTTTCAGCACAGGATTAGTTAACTAGATCAAAATACCACCACTCTTCCTCCAAGCAAGTGTTTTATTTTTCCAAGATAATCCCCTCCTCTAATTGTGATAAGTAGATGAATTAACCTTGGAAGGTTTCCGAATACTCTCTGGTAGGAAGCAGCCAGTTACACCCACTCCCTAACAGGGCAAAAACACCCTCCAGACTGATAGCCTCTCCTTTTTTCCTTAGATACCTGAAAAACCCAGGACATACCTGAAACAAAAAGGTGAGATAAAATTGATTTACAAAAAGAAAACAGCAGAACTTGGATAACTTCGGTAATTTAGGAAATGAATGGAAGTAGATAAAAAGTAGGTTAGCATTTCCTTCAAGTTCCAGAGCTGCATATGAGAACAGATGGCTTTCTAATCAAAGATTCTAAGCTACAATTTATTAAGTGTCTACCATGTTCCCAGAAGTGTAGTTAAGCAGAGGGATAGGGCCAGAAACATAAATACATCTGACACTTTCCTGGTCCTCAAATCTGGGCGGAGGTGGGGGGGGGGTAGGAAAGGAACGGAAGACGATATGCACAGAATGCCCAAACAGTAGGAATAACGAGTATTTATTAAGCACCTACTCTGGGCCAGGTCCTAGTCTAGGCAATTAATGCAAATAAACTAACTTGATCCAAATAAATAAGTAAATAATAATAATAATAATAATAAAAGCCCTAAGAACATTCCTACTGCGGACGAGGAAACAGGGACTCAGACGAGCAATCTTCCCAACGAAGTGGTGGTGCCGGGACTGGAATATGGGCAGTCCTACTGGAGGGGCTGGAACGTCAAAGGGGCTACATAAAAGTCCACGGAGCGAGTAGGGCAGGGTGTGTGCAATACTGACTTAAGAGAAGGCGGCACTCGAGCGGAGGAAGCTTCAAGAACTCGGGGGAGGGTCTTTCTGCAGTTCGGGAGGGCCCCCCAAGAGCTGAAAGATTGAGGGCTGCCCTACACGGGAGCGGGACATTCCAGGGTCGCCCACCGCGCGCAGGACCTATTCTAGATGCTAAAGAAAGGAACGTTCCGTCGTGACGCTCGACTAGGAGGAAGGTCATCTCATTACTACGATTTTACAGATTGTGGTAAATGCCCATCATAGAGGAGCGAACAGGGCTACGGAAGCGCAGGTAAAGGAGCGCTAATTCTGGCACTGGAGGAGGCTCGGAGCTGGAAAATCTCGAGAGAAGCGATCTGTGTGTGGGAACCCCAGGGGCTCGGCGGACCCCACGGAGAATGGGGATCCCCGCCCCTCCGGAGGCCGGGCCAGCAGACCCGGCCCGCCCCTCAGCCCCTGGGCCCCGCGGCCTAAGCCCCCGCCTCACCGCCCCCGCGGGTTCAAGTCTGGTGCGAGGCCGGGCCAGTGCAGGCCGACAGGACCAGGAGCTCGCCCTGCTGTCCCTTACCTGGGATCGGGGCAGTGCGGACCGGCTCGGAGCGGAGAATTCGCGGACTCTGGTCAGTCGACGCGAACAGGCTCCGGCGGACGCGTGCGGAGGACCGAGGCCCAGAGGGAGCGGCTGACAGATCCCGGAAATGGCCTCGGCGCCTGCGCGGGGCGGCCGCGCGGTGGTCTGCGCACGCGCTTAGCTTGGGAGCGCGGCCGGGGTCCGGCGCAGTTGCGGCGGGGAGGGTCCGGCGTGTGAGGGGCCCCTTGCTAGCGGCGTCGTACGCCGCCTCGAAGGTGGTGGCGAGGGGCGTGGAGGGCTTCGTTTTTTTCTTCATGAAGTTTTCTCAGACTCGCGGACCGACGTGTGGAGCGTTAACGCTTTCACAAGTGCTTTTGTCAGGAAATGAATTAGCGAGGGCTGAGGCCTTTTAGAGCGAGCCAGGGACCCGACGAACGACTACGTTTTTCTCCCTTCAGAGAGAAGTTTCCCTCCTAAGAGCCAGTTTCTCTGTGGAAAGCCTCTGAGGCCCTCCCCGAGGAACCTTCTCGACCTTTCTTCGGTCGGAATCACTTGTTCCCTGCTCCCAAAATGGCGCCACAGGACAGAGGAGTTGGGGAATTCATCACCCCCCCAAACACGTGGAGACAGTGCTTGCTCTGCAGATGCGGCTTATACGAAATGCCCTGAACCCCACTTCCAGCTAGACTTGGCGCCCTTGAACCCATAGAAATCCTGGAGCAGCGCTCCTTTCGTCGGGGCCACTGGAGGTCACCAACAGAGTGCTTGGGGGGGCTTATGAGTTTGACCCCAAACATCCTGATTTCAGAGCCACACCGTTTTGTAGGGTTAGTTAATCCAGCTGTCCAAGGAGCCCTAATGCACTGGAAGGAAATTGGTTTTATTTTGCCCCATGGCTACAAACTCTTTGGTCCTAGGGAGATGGAGGACAGATTGAGAGAGCAGAACGATCATTTTAAATTAATTACCTCCCTCCCAACATCTTGGCCTAGGAAGGACAGCACACATGGAAGCAAGGATTCCTCATGTGTCTGCAAGTTACATGAACTAATCCAGAAGTATGTAGAGTTGGTATCCAGAGTCAAAATACCAACTGTTTTATTTAGATCCCACCTCTTTACAAAAGACGGTTCCTTCTTTGAAGGAGTTTATAATCCGGATAGATGAGAATAACATACAAATCAATAGACCTTGGTGAAGGTGTTGATAGAAGTTGGTGCCAGGGCTGGACTCCTGATACCTGGTCCAGAGCATTTCCCATTATCACGTCATGCCCTGGTTATACGAGCTGTTGGAGTTCCAAGGAGGGTGAGTTATTTTTAGTGTTTGTTTTTTTACATGCATAATCACACTGATCTAGTATGCCAAATGAGGATTCTCTTTTAAAAAATTAGTACCAGAAAAGGTGGTGCTTAGAAATGGGAGGAAGTGAAGGGTTGGATAATATCATGGAATGATTTTGTTTGCTTTATTGATCCAGTTGGAATAAGAACAGGATTGAATTGGAAATTGGTCAAACTTCAAGTCATCAAGTATTTAATGAGTACTCACCAAGTGCCAAGATTTGTGTTAAGAATTTCAATAGATGTACGGAAGAGTTGGGTAAGATCTTTCTGTCCTCAAGGAGCCCAGAAGCTAGGATAAGATCAGTTCACACATAATTTTAAATACAAGGAAATACACAATGCCTTAAACCTGGAAGATCCTACTTAATATTTGTTGAATGAAACTACGAATGAATGAAATAAACAGTCTGAGATTTCAAAAAACACAAAGGTTACTACCAGTTGTGAGTGGGAGGAAGGGCTCATATCAGGAAAGTACCCAATCATAGGTCAGTAAGATTACATGTTTGCAAAGGCCGAAGGATTTCCATCTGCTCAGGAGGGCCTTGATTTAGTATCCTGAATGTGGTTTGGAGGGTAAGAAGATTGGTTCTCCCTTGAACCCCAGCTGAGCAACAGTGAACACTACTGCCATTTGGCCTCCATTTTGTTGTTTTTTCTTTTTAAAAACATTTTTAAAGTAATCTCTACACCCGATGTGGGGTTCAAACGGACGACCCCTGAGATCGAGAGTCACATGCTCTACCAATTGAGCCAGCCAGATTCCCCTCTGCTTCTATTTTGTGTTTTCCATGGGTTAATGCCTACCACCTACTCACCACAAAGACTGTTGGAAATATTTATTGAATCAATGCCTATAAAAGCTATAAGCATGGGATGCCTGAGTGGCTCAGTCGGTTAAGCGGCTGCCTTCGGCTCAGGTCATGATCCCAGGGTCCTGGGATCGAGTCCCACGTTGGGCTCCCTGCTCAGCGGGGAGCCTGCTTCTCCCTCTGCCTCTGCTGTTCCCCCTGCTTGTGCTCTCTCTCTGACAAATAAATAAAAATCTTTAAAAAAAAAAAAAAGCTATAAGCAAACAAAGGACAAAAACATAAATGCATACTCTGTTAATGCTTAATAATGCTTATTGCCCACTCCTTTAGATATTGTCCTATATGGTTCCAAGGAGGGAAAGTTTCCTATGGATAGGATCTTGTACAATTCAGTACAGAGGACTAAAAAATGCGTGCAAATTTTTGCACTCTAGGCTGCTTACCCAGTTCGTTTCCATAGCACAGGGATGGGACCACTTAGTTTGTGGGGTGTCTAGAGGCATAAGGTAGTCTCAGATGGTATATAAATACCCTACTATCACAGATACTATTCTTTTTTTTTTTTTTTTTAAAGATTTTATTTATTTATTTGAGAGAGAGAGAATGAGAGACAGAGAGCGTGAGAGGGAGGAGGGTCAGAGGGAGAAGCAGACTCCCTGCCAAGCAGGGAGCCCGATGCGGGACTCGATCCCGGGACTCCAGGATCATGACCTGAGCCGAAGGCAGTCGCTTAACCAACTGAGCCACCCAGGCGCCCACAGATACTATTCTTATAAGACAAACACATGAGCAAACTTATGAATACCACGTATTGTTTTCCTAATTTGGTAAGTAAAATCTGTAGTTCGCTAACCTGTAAATCTGGAGGCCACGGCCACTTAACACATTTTGCTTCTGACGCCTTTTCCATGTTAGGCAAACTTAGGTTATTTTAATAGAAAGATAGTATGATGGAGTACTTAAGAGAGTTCATTGACATTGGAAATAAATAGAACTGGGTTCAAATTTTGGCTCTGCAGCTTACTATCTATATGACTTTGGAGAAGTCAATCAATGTCTCTTATGTTCATCTGTCAAATGAGGATGATAGTTTCCACCTCTATAGTATCCACCTCTTAGGGTTGGTCTTAGGATTAAAATAGAGAATGTCTATAAAATGCTTGTCGGTTCTTGGCTTATTAAAAGTATTCAATAAATTGTGGCAGTTAATATTTGAACATAATGTACCAAGCTGATTGTCACAGTTTATTGTTTCCTAATT
The DNA here is from genome assembly GCF_004348235.1 of Phoca vitulina. Taxonomy (NCBI): domain Eukaryota; kingdom Metazoa; phylum Chordata; class Mammalia; order Carnivora; family Phocidae; genus Phoca; species Phoca vitulina. The sequence goes on along the minus strand of NW_022589782.1, from coordinate 6,081,215 downwards.
GTTTTCTTCCAGTCTGTGGCTTCTCTTCATTTATTATCTTAATATCTTTCAAAGAGCAGAAGTTCTTAATTTTGAGGAAGTCCATTTATCTGGTGTCATGTCTAAGAAATCTTTGACTAATCCAAGGTTATATAGACTTTTTTCCTGTTTTTTTCCTAGATTTTATATATTGATTGATTTTAGAGTGTTAAACTAAACTCGCATTGTTGGGAAAAGTCCTACTTAGTCTTTTTTTTTTTTTTTTTGGTGGGCAGCAAAACAAAGTTTATTGAGTGATAGTAAAGTGATAGTACAAAGCTCCCGAAGAGGGAGGGGACCTGAGAGGGTTGACCAGTCCTACTTAGTCTTGACATTATTTTTATACGTTATTGTATTCCTTTGCTAAAATTTTTCTGAAGAATTGAGCAATTTAGGGGTACCTGGCTGGCTCAGTTGAAGGAGCATGCAACTCTTGATCTTGGGGTGGTGAGTTCGAGCCCCACGTTCGGTGTAGAGATTACTTAAATAAATAAAACTTAAAAAAAGAATTTAACAATTTAAGAGGTGCCTGGCTGGATTAGTTGGTAGAGCATGTGACTCTTGATCTTGGGGTAGTGAGTTTGAGCCCCACATTGGGGGTGGAGATTACATTAAAAAAAGTCTTTAGAGGCTGTAAGCAACTTGCTCAAAGACATACTATCAAAAGTAATAAAAAAAAAAGTCAAAGCAAATACTTAAAAGAAAAAAGGAATCTTGGCTTATGAAGGATACTGTTTTGAAGTTTACTTTTCTTGTAATTCTTTTGTTTTTTAGTTTTGGTATTTGAGTAATTCTGGCTTCATAATGAGTTCAGAAGTATTCTTTCTCTTAAATTTTCTGGAAGAGTTTGTGTAGAATTGGCATTTCTTAATTTTTAAACATGGGAGTTTTAAGTTATATTTTTGTTATTGATTTCTGCCTTAATTGCATAATTTCTAGCTTAATTACTAATTTGTTTTTGCTTGCTTGTTTTGATTACTAAGAAAGGTGTGTTAATATCTCCCAAGTGTTGTGGAGTTGTCTATTTCTATTCTCTGTTATTTTTTTCTTTGTATATTTTGAGGCTATATTCTAGGTGCTTCTATGTTATGGAATTGTTATGTCTTGTGAGTTGGATGTTGTATCATTATGAAATATTCCTTTTTTACTTTTTTTTTATTTTTTATTTTTTTAAAGATTTTATTTATTTATTTGACAGAGAGAGAGATAGCGAGAGCAGGAACACAAGCAGGGGGAGTGGGAGAGGGAGAAGCAGGCTTTCCCCCGAGCAGGGAGCCCGATGTGGGGACTCAATCCCAGGACCCTGGGATCATGACCTGAGCCGAAGGCAGACGCTTAACGACTGAGCCACCCAGGCGCCCGAAATATTCCTTTTTTAAAAAAATATTTGAGAGAGAGAGTGCAGGCACACCAGTGAAGGGAGGGGCAGAGAGAGGGGTAGAGAAGCAGATTCCATATTGAGCAGGGAGTCTGACTCCAAGCTCCATCTCACCACCCTGAGACATGATACCTCAGCCGAAATGAGGAGTCAGATGCTTAACTGACTGAGCCATCCCGGCACTCCCCCCATTTTTTAAAAGTAAGCTGTACACCCAATGTGGGGCTTGAACTTACAACCCTGAGATCAAGAGTACCATGGGCTACCAACTGAGCCAGCCAGGTGCCCCGGAATATTCCTTTCTAATAGTGCTTTTGCTCCTCTGATATTAATATAGCTATACCAGCTTTTTTTGGGTTAGGGTTTGCCTAGTATATCTTTTTTTTTCTTTTTTCCTTTCAACTTTTCTATTACCTTATGCTTTTAGATGTGTTGCTCATAAACAACATGCAGTTGCAATTTATGATTATAGTATATTTATCTTTTAACTGAAATATCGATCCATTTACACTTAATTACTGATATATTTGAATTTAACTCGATCATCTTATTATATGCTTTATTTTTGTCCTGACTTTTCTGTTTTTTTCCTCTCTCCTTTCTTGCCTTCTTTTGGATTGTTTTTTATTATTCCATTTTCAAGAACTAATTTAGAGGTGTGCTGGAGCAGGCTCACACTGGCTCGGGAGAACAGTTTGTGCTCTCTTTTCCCAAATTCATGTTCAGTAACCTCTTATTGGTAGCTTGAAATTGGCCACCATGGGAGCATTTATACCATAGAGAGTAGCAAAGGCTGCAGATCAGGGCTTTTGTCCTACAGAGCACACCAATGATTAGTACTCTCTCTTCCTGGATAATGCAAAGGTCTTAGATTACCTTAACTCCATTATTATTCTTCTGCATGGTTATATACTATCCTTGTCATACATTTTAATTCTATTGTAAATACCGTGTATTTGCCATTTTCTGAAGTTCCTGTGGGATTGTTTCTATTACCAGCTTGTTGTTTGGACTGGTTCTCCTTTGTATTCTTGTCCTCTTATATGGTTGGTTATCAATGTGTCTAACATTTTAATTTTTACATTATGTAGGAATAATTTGAGACCTAAAATGATTTTATCTTTGCCCAGATAAGATTTTCATTTTAATTTTGCCAAGTGCCTGAGGATGTCAGCAGTCTGGGATCACCTTAATCTAATTTTAGGATTTGAGATTTTTCTGGGTCATTCAGATGACTCAAAGCTGGGCTCCAATCCTTGAGAAGAATGTTCATCTTCTAATTCACATTCTTCTCAAGGATTGGATCCTAGTGTCCCATCCCAAAGCACAGGTGTGATGGCTAATTTTGTCAACTTAACTGAGCCACGGGATACCCAGATATTTGGTCAAATATTATTCTAGGTGTTTCTGTGAGGGTGGTTTTGGATGAGATTGACCTTTTAGATTGGTAGACTGAATAGAGCAGATTGCCCTCCATGATGTGGGTGAGCATCATCCAATAGTAGCATCTATTTACCGCTCAATAGAACAAAAGGCTGACCTCCTCCTAGTAAGAGAGAATTCCTTCCTCTTGACGGCCTTTGAACTGGAACATTGGCTCTTTCTGGTTGTCCAGCAGTTCTGGCCTTCAACCTTGAACAGGAATATCAACTGTGCAGATTTTTTGCTTGCTAGCCTCCATAATCATGTAAGGCAATTCCTTTTACTAAGTCTTTTTTATATCTGGGTATCTACTGATATAACTGTGTATCTATATCTGTATCTGTCTCTCTATTTCCCATTGGTTTTGTTTCTCTGGGGATCCCTGACTACTATAACAGACGTTTGCCGGGACCCTTGTCCTTGGAGGGTCCTGAACTGCATCTTTTGTCTCTATGGTATGATAGACTTTTAAAAGTACTGGTAGGCTCTCAGCCACCTGATCTAGAATCAGCAAAGAGTCCTTGGGGTGAAGCAGTCCTAAAATGCTAGGCTCACTCTCTGATGTTCTTTTTTCTCTTGGATATTGACCTGGTATTTACTACCTTATTAGCTCTGTCTTATCTCTTATCTTTGTATATTTTTTCCACCTTTCTAGTTATCGCTAGTGGGAGAGTTGTCTGTCACCCTAGTCCTCCGTTACCAGAATCACTTGGTAAGTAATTATTTTTAAAAATGGCTCTATTTGTGTTTTATTTTGCTAAATTCTATTGCATTAATTATATATCTTTAACACATTATCACATTGTTCATTTGCTTTGCAGTACATTTGTTGCAGGTTATAGGGAATATTTAATTCTCATCTAATATAGTGTATATCATCACATACTGCTGGCAAATGTAATCACTATGGAGTTTGTTAAGTGTTAAATAATTAGGTAGTGATACATGTAAGCATATAAAACGTTTATATTATGTGGAAATGTTTGGAGAATTGTTTTATTGGTGTTTAAGAGGGTTTTAGTGATATTTAGAGAAACTGGTTAGAATTTTTGGGCAGGCAGTGCATGCATTCTTATTTCTCATTTAAAATAATCTAATATAGGCTCCTTTGATCTTAGACTTGTTTTCAGAAATGGGTTAACCTGGGATGACTGTAGTTCTAATTTGTAGTATATAGTGTACCTTTGCTTTTCTGTGCTTGTATCTCAGATACATTGTGGGCTTCTTCTTTTGTCACAGTCCCAAATGAAACTGTTGGCGAAAAGTTGAGTAATTCTACACCTGGAGGGAAGCTAACCAACACAAAGAGTGCTTCTCCAGGAACAAATTTAAAGTGGTAGAAAATTGCAAGTCTGATGAATATTTTTGTCAGAGCACTGAATGAAATGACTGGTTTGCTTATGAGCATAACTGTTCTTGTTTGGTTCCTAGCAATTTTTTTCTTTAAAGATTAAAAAAAATTTTTTTAAAGATTTTATTTATTTATTTGACAGAGAGAGACACAGTGAGAGAGGGAACACAAGCAGGGAAGTGGGAGAGGGAGAAGCAGGCTTCCCTCTGAGCAGGGAGCCCAATGTGGGGCTCGATCCCAGAACTCTGGGATCATGACCCGAGCCAAAGGCAGACGCTTAACGACTGAGCCACCCAGGCACCCCAAGATTTTTAAATTTTTTTCAAGTAATCTCTACACACCCAACATGGGGCTCGAACCCACAACTCTGAGATCAAGAGTCACACACTCTACTCACTGAGCCAGCCAGGCACCCCTCAATTTCTTTTTCTTGATCCCAGGGCCAATCCAAGATCATTTACTGCATTTAATTGTCATGTTTCTGTAGTCTAATATGAAATAGCTCCTTAGCCATTTTTTTCCTTTTCTTTCTTTCTCTTTCTTCCTCTTTCTTTCTTTCTTTCCTTTTCTTTTCTTTTTTCTTTCTTTCTTTCTTTTCTTTTCTTTTCTTTCTTTCTTTCTTTTTCTTTCTTTCTTTCTCTCTCTCTCTCTCTCTCTCTCTCTTTCTTTCTTTCTCTCTCTCTCTCTCTCTCTCTTTCTTTCTTTCTTTCTCATTGACAATCTTAAAGAGTCCACACCAGTTATTTTATAGAATGTTCTTTAGTTGGGGTGGACACCACCTTCATCAAGTGTCAAACTCAACATCACAAACAGTGGCACAAATTGACGTCACGTGTCTTCTGGTGTGATGCAGTGGGTGGGACACAACTTTGCTTATATTGTATTCCCTGCCCAAAATGCATAATGTGAATTGAATTATGACAAACCTCTCTTGCCCTCCGAATAAAGTCCATACTCCGTAACAAGTCATCAAGGTCTCCTATGTTCTGTCACCTTCATCTCTCACCATGTCCTCTGTGTGACAGACACTCTGGCTATCCACACATCATCACCTTTACCCTCTTGGCTCCACTACTTTTGTTCAGGTGGCTCCCTGGGAATGAGCCACAAATGTTCCTTGCCTTATGTGGCAACCGCATTGCCACTTGCTGCTAATTGGCTTAGGGAAGGGTTTGTGACCCATTTCTGCCAATCAGGACTCAAGAAGTCTCTTAGGAAGCTTCTGGGAATAAATATGCTCCCTGAGAAAAAGGATGGTGAGGAAGTCTTTATTTTTTCCCTGTCTTAAACATGGTTGTGGGAAGATAGGATGGTTAGAGTTGTGGCAGCTGTCTTGATAGACCCAAGAGAAGAGTAGTGTGGAAAGGTGGAGACCTGGTTGCTCACACTGCACTAATTCCAAAACTGTCTGTGCCTGCAGGGGTTGGCGTGTAAGGTCATCGAATGTCGATTGCTTGTGCCATCGTAGCTCACATGCTGCTACCTGCCACCAAGCGCGCTCCAGCTGGTCCTCCCCACTCCCACTTTCCATTCCCACATGCTCTCCCTCCTACTCATACTTCGGCTTCAGCAAAGACATGATTTCCTCCAGGATGCCTTCCTTTATCTTCCAAGACTGGGCTGAGTGCCTCTCCTGTACCTATTCCCACAGTAGTCTTCCTAATTGCTAAACCTAATGCTCATAATACACTTTTCCTCTTGGTCTAAATGCCTGGTTACTGTTTTGCTGCCTATATTTAAAAGTTGTGTGTGTGTGTGTTTTTTTTTTAATGTGCGTAGAGAAAAGTTTTATGGAATCAGTGCTCCAAAGCTGCAAGATACGTTTTTTGTTAGTCTAAGCCAGGGTTCAGGAAGTAGAGGGAAGAATAGTCTCTTATAATAGCCAGCAGGTTTCCTTCCAGTCTTGTGATTTTACTGTAATTCAAGGTTGGCCTTTTCACAACAGATCTCCAGCCCCACTTCCTGGTAGCTTCTAGGTGGAAGGATCAAGGGGTCTTTGTGATGATTTTGTGATTTCTGGAAGCCCGAAAGGTATGCTCCTTGGGATGATCCAGACTTGCTGGCTTCCCTACAGGACTCCAGGATTGGTTCACATGTGAAAGGAGGAGGAAGATAATTGGTATTTTTTAATATACCCGGGATCTGTTTAAATCAGATGTAGTAAGACATACAGATATGAAATGATTGTCATGAGGGAAGTTTTTACACTCACAGACCCATCCCTAGAAACAGGAGGCATGGCATGTCATGCCACTCAGGGCCATGTGGGAAGTGCCGGTGTAGACCAGGAGGCAGAAAGCATGCACACGTCTTTATTGTGGTTTCTGTGGGAGGGAATGGGTGAGGCAAGGTGAGCAGGCTTAGGATTGGCTAGTTTGAATAATTTCAGTAGATTCTGGATCATAGGAGCTGTCCTTAGTTGTCTCATATGTGGTCCTGGGATGATTAGGGCAGAGGAATAATGCCTCCTAGAATATAAGAACAAAAGAGAGGAGGTGATTTGGAGTATGGGCTCTGGATTGGTTAGTCTGTATGAAAGCCATTTGCTATCTGTAATGGGAGAGGCAGTGTCTCTTCAGTCAGGGAGGCCCCAGATGGCAGAGGATCAAGAATACAGAAAAAAAAAGAAAATACAGTTAATATAATCAGTGATACAAAATTTAGCAGCTTTGAAAGCTAGCCCAGAACGTTTAGCAAAACCATTTAAATAGTCTTTGCTCCATTTATTCTGCAGAACCTGGCGCCAGTGCCCTGATTTTGGTCTTCATGGTTACTAATTAATGCTATTATTCTGCGAGGCCATAGAGTATATCCTTTTAGACCTTCAAGCCATTCTGAAATTACACGTCCTTAGGCAAAAACAGCATATGTGGCTAAATGAAATCCATTTTCTTATAAATACTGGATCAGAAACCTTTCCTCATTCCTCCCAATGATAAATTTTTAGCTCTGCTGTTAACTGGTCTTGGGCAAGTCACTAAGCCCGTCTACATCTGCCCCCCCCCCCAACCCCTCCAACAAAGTGAAGGGCTGCTCTGAAATTCTTCACATGTGGGGAGATCCACAGGTAGACTATCCACCAGGAAATGATGGTAGGGTCTTAAAACTTCATGGAATTCCCCTTGCATTTCTCCAGTAAGAGGCTTGTTGCTGTCAGCTGCCAGGCTGACAGGCCAGGCCAAGCCTCCTTTGGGAGATCAAGTGTTAAGTCCTACAGAATGCTAGAAGAAACTTGGCAAGTGTCTAAGTGTTGTGAATAATAGGCTCTGTGCCAGGTTATCTTATTTAAACTTCACATTCCTAAGAAGCAGATACTGTTATTATTCCTCATTTAACAGTTGAGAAAACAGGAGGTGAGATAGGTTAAGTTGCCCATGGTCTCACTGCTGAGAAAGTGGAACCCATATTTGTCTGACTTCAAAGTATAAGAATTAGACTTACTTTATGTAATTACAGAGGTGAAGAGTAGATCAAAATGAGGGCAAAATGCAGGGAGACATATTCTGGCTCAATGTTATTTTGAACCATGATTGTCAGTCAAAACTGCAATGGGCTTTTCTCACTGGAAGGATTCAGGTCCAAGTTGGATTACTATTTTTTCAGGGATGTTATTAAGGGGAATCTCCAGTTGATTGAGAGATGGACTATACACCCTCTGAATATCCCTTTGAGCCCTAAAATTGCAATATGTGTAATTCTACAGTTGTGTGATGCACACAAATCAGTTGGAGACCCCACCGCCAGAGGGCAGTGTCTTCACATGTGATCCATTTGTACAGGAGGAACCAAGTGGTTCCCTCTGGAACCGTCTAGAGAGTGCCTGGTGTGGAACCATCACAGGGGTGAAATGGGCCAGGGTGAAGAGAGAAAGGGAGTCACCACCGGAATGTTAATATCCCTTCCTTTACCAGCTGAACAATGATTTCTGTCTGCCAGGGCATTCGAAAGAGGTGAGAGTGCTTAAAGTCAAAGGAAAGACACCATTTCCAGGGAGCGGGGTGGGGGCGGAGGTGCTGTCTGAGGGCTGTGCACTGGCAGGGAGCCCTCATGGTGCTGTCTCCTCCAGTCCTGCACTCTAAAGACTAGGACAGTGAGGGGAGGAACAAGGTCCAGGATGTTAAAGGTGACAGCGGAAACCCTTTCACACTTGGGAAGGTTGAAGGACCCAGGAATATTCAGCCTTGGAGAAGAGAAATCTTGGAGGGACATGAGCACCGTCTGCCATTGAGGTCGTTCTGCAGGGTATCAAAATGGTTAAAAAGTAGATGCCATCAGGGGGCAGGTCTCAACTTGACTTAAGGAAGAACTTAAATCTTGATTTAAGGAGAACTTGCCCGTGTCTGAACATCCTGGGAGATGCCAAGGTGGAGCATGTGGGGGCCTTGTGGGTCTTTAGCCTGGATGGATCCTATAACATCCATTCAGGGATTCTGTAGATTTCTCAGCTTTACGAAACCTGGTTAGTCTTCATATCTCTGGTCTACCCTTTCAAAATTTGCAGTGAACCTCACCAAGACGGCATAGTTCTCATGGTTTCCAATAGAAATAAGCCTGGGGCGCCTGGGTGGCTCAGTCGGTTAAGCGACTGCCTTTGGCTCGGGTCATGATCCCAGAGTCCTGGGATCAGCCCCACATTGGGCTCCCTGCTCTGCAGGGAAGCCTGCTTCTCCCTCTCCCACTCTCCCTGCTTGTGTTCCCTCTCTCGCTATGTCTCTCTCTGTCAAATAAATAAATAAAATCTTTGAAAAAAAAAAGAAATAAGCCTGTGAATGAGGATATAGGGATAAAACAGAATTCTGACATATTGTAAAAATTGCCTTTGGATTTGGAAGCCGTAGAAAAATAAAATTTCTTCACTTACAATCTCCAGTCTATTTTTCATGTTTCTTTTATTTAAGCTGCATTGGGACAGGGCATTAAAATTGTCCACACGAGGAATTACTTCTAGAAAACAGCCAGGGCACACAGACATTACATATTCCGTCTTTGACATGAACATGTAGGATCTCAACTAAAACAGACCCACTGTTACTGTTATCCAAGTGCTTACACAGCTCGATGCAGTCTCAGAGAAGCCACACTAATTTTAGTTCCTCTAATGGCTGGGTATTTACATCCTCAAACCCTTTACCCCCACAGCTATCTTTATTCTGTAGCACCTGTCTCTTTCTGGCTTGCACTTTCTTTTGCATAGTAAACATTCTCAGGATATCTAGTTTTCTATTTTCATATGTTTTTCCTCTCAGTGGTCTGCTGTTGAGATCTGTGTCACCCTGGAAGAGAAAAAAGAGAGAGGGTGAGAAAATCCTTGTGGACCAGAGCTGGGAGTTCTGACATCTTTGCCTCCTTCTTGCTAGACAGACAGTGTCCCCGAGATGCCTGGGCTGCAGCTGCACAGGCTTCCTTCCTCATAATGGACACCATTATTGGGTCATAGCTGGTTCATTCTCTGTGAGGTTGTGAAGGTTAGAGACACCTTTGGGCCCGGGGTGCCTAACTGGGCCTGGACACCATACAGGCCATTGAGAGAGCTGGAGTGCGGTCCCCTGGGATACAGTGCTCACCACGAGCCTGCCTGTGGTGTCTCATGAGGGACCCACAGCCTTGTTTTGCCATTGTGATATGTCTTCCCAAGAAAGAAAAGCTACTGCTCATCACATCCCACACATGGATTTAAAAATTTAGCAAGATTTCCTTAGGGAAATTATGGAATACTTGTACCCAATGGGGCCCTTCACAGCCTCACGCATGCCTGTCCTGCTAGCTCAGTCTCCCGCCACATCCAGCACTCTCCCCTCTTCTGAGCTCTTCTTCCCTAGTCACACTGTTCCCTTGTATGCATCTGACCTCTGCACTTTGGCATATGTTGGGTCTTCTATCTGGAATTCCTTTCTTCTCTATCTGGTGAGGGATCAATTTTACTTATTCTTTTTAATTTCCATTAAAAATTTTACTTAATATCAGAAACAAATACTTTTATAAAATACTTTAATCATGCATTTGGATGTCATGACAGTATAAACTGCTGTAAAAATGTCTATAAACTTCCTCTCAGTTTCTGTACTTTTGTTGTCTCGGGCAGGTAACAAACGGACCACTCATTGAGTGGCGCTGCCTTAGACTTTTCTTAGACTTTTTCCTCCATGGACTGCTCTACCCAGCCACCTCAGTTTAAACCAGTCACTACTCCCCTGTGATCCTCCCAGGTGAGATGCAAACGTAGCATCACAGAACGTTCACTCACAGCCTTGTGGTGATGTGTGCTGCTATCTCTTCACCAGATTCTGAGCTCCACTAGGGAAGATGTTCTTTCTTATTCATTATTCATCTCTGCATCTCAGAGTCCAGGCCTAGTCCATATTCAGAGCTTGGTCAATATTTGTGGGGCTGAATATAAAGCCACTTTGGAAAACTAAACTCTTGTGGGGTCTTGGATCAGATGCTTAAGACATCTCATGGCTACTCATAGCATACCTAGCCTTGTGACCAGCAAGGGGAAATGGGATAAAAGAGCTTCATCACCTCTGGGTGCTGTTGGCAGGACGGTGGCCTTGTGGTGTGGAGACAGAGCTGTTGGACCAAGAACAGCACCCCAGGAATAAACAGTCACCAAGCCAGGGCAGAGGATCTATTTCACAAGATGGCTAATCCTGGAGGCTGAGATTTAGTAGGTGGAAGGACTGAAATACCTCCTGAGTCTGGGTGGTACAGGGAACCTCCTGACTAACCCCTGCCAAGGTGAGAGTTCAACAGAAGGGACCCCTTGCAGGTTTTTGCTCCAAGAGGAGATGGTTATACATTAATTGTAGTATTCATCCAAAGGCAAGCCTCTGGTTTCCTTAACTTCTTGAGCTAACCATTATTTAAGAATTAGAGAATAGGGGCGCCTGGGTGGCTCAGTCGTTAAGCGTCTGCCTTCAGCTCAGGTCATGATCCCAGGGTCCTGGGATCGAGTCCCACATCGGGCTCCATGCTCCGCAGGAAGCCTGCTTCTCCCTCTCCCACTCCCCCTGCTTGTGTTCCCCTCTCTCACTGTGTCTGTCTCTGTCAAATAAATAAATAAAATCTTTAAAAAAAAAAAAGAATTAGAGAATAAAGAAAAAGATTATCTCCTATCTTTTGTTTCCTCCCTAAGCAAATGGTAAGAAAAGGCTCAGTTTGAATTCAAAGGTCAGTGGGGTTATCACTTTGGACTAAAACCCAAACTGACCCAGTACTGAAAGAGAGCTGTGAGTGGGGAACCTTACTCTCACTGGGGGGCTGATCCATCAGGATGTTTGAACACAAGGCCAGAAGAAAATTCCCATAATCCATGGAGGTTGGACCATCGGTACACTGAGACTTCAGCCCCATCCCCTCCCAACCTAAACCAAGTCCTTGATCTTGAGTTGTCCTGCTTCATCCTAAACAGAGGGCAGCCTTATTCATCTCTGCAGTAATTAAAATAAAAGACAGTTTGCCTTTCCATAGCACAAGGCTTGTATGACCATGAGCAAGTCACTGAACTTCTCTGAGCTCATTTTCCTCACCGGACAAATGGAGATATTTATATATCTCCTTACCATAGGATAAAGAAGATAGTGAAAGACATTACCATGTGCCTAGTTCTGGTAAAAGTAGGAGGAACCTCTGTTCCCTGGCTCTGCCTTTCTGTAAGGGGAGATTTCTGCTACAGCGTTGGTTCTAACACACCTGATCGTACATCTGGTCACCATAGGGCTGGTCAAACCACAGATGCTGGACCCACCTCTGATTCAGTAGGTCTGGAGTGAAACATAAGAATTTGCATTTCTAACAATTTCCCAAGTGATGCTGATATTGCTGCTGGTCAAAAAGACCGCATTTTGGGGGAACCACTGCTCTGGAAAATTGTTCTTCACCTCTCTCCTGATCTTTCCCTTGCTCCACTCACGGGAGGAAGAGTGGTTTATCCTGTGTTTGGAAGCAGGAACCAGTAAGGAAGGGATGAACCCCATCTGGTCTCTCCTTTTGGATCTGCCTGTAGGTTTGATGAGTTCTGGTCATCCCTCCCCTTGGAGTAGGGGTTGCTCCTTATGATGCAGGGCTGTGGTGGTTCAGTTCTGCAGGTCCCTTAAATTGTGGGGTGAAATACAAGGATGACCAGGTTGGATACCCATTAAATTCTTAATCTAGAATTATAACAAAACTAGCATTTTGACTTTTATATATTTGTTTCCTCTATTTTTTTTCTCAGTTGATTCTGAATTAAAGAAAATAGGAAAGGACTATTTTATATTGTCCCCTATGGGACAGTGCTCAGAAAAGGTAGCTGCAAGTAATTATTATTATTATTAATGTAAGAAGTCTAAATTCAACCAGTATTGATGAAATCCTCAGGAATGGGGATGTGGGGATGTGAAAGATGAATACACACTGGCTGTAAGCTTGCAAATGTCCTGTGGTTCTCCAGTGAGAACAAGCATTAGCACCTGTCTGCCAGGCCTAATGTCAAGTGGCATCAGGCTTGGAACCTGCCTTCAGAAAGCTTCCACCCAGATGGGGGAGCATCATGACCCCTAGCACCTGTGTTACAGGTGGACAGCACCACGCCCGAGGGCTTCGGGAATGCAGAGAGGGAGTGTTGCTCTGAAGGGACCGGGGAGCTTTGGAATTCCCACTGCATGAGATCAGGGCACGGCAGACAGGAAGCATCGAAGTCAGAAGGAGCAAAGCAGGAGCAGGGAAGGGAAACTCGGAGCATGGGCATGGAGAGTGGAGTCCATACCTACTGGCTGTGGGCTGGAACGTGGAGAACCTCACTCCTCAGAAAGGGTTTTGGTGGAGCCTGTCTTGGACACCTGGATGATCTCCACAGAGGTGATGCCTTTGCCAGCCACACGGTGTCTGGTGCGCAGCTTGTTCAGGGCGGTCTCTGCCATGCCGGCCCGCTCCTCAGCGTCATCCAGCTCGTGCACCGTCTTTCTGTAGCGAGCCAAGGTCTGGTTGGCTTGCTCCTCCTGTGACAAAGGCATGGTGGAAAACAGGGTGTAAACCTGGCTGCTTCGGCTTAAATGTGCATCGTTATCAGTTCTACACAGACACGTAAGAGTCCAGCCTTTCAATACTTTCAACTGATTCTTTTTTGTCCTTGACATCCATATCTCTAAATAAAATGTGCTCTGTTTCTGCTTCTGTCATTTGTGGTTTCAGGCCTCAGCTAGTGATGACCCACTATGAAAGATGTGGGTTCAGCACTTTCCCTAGCCCCCACCACACATCTCCCATCCCCTTGTCTCCCCAAGAGAGTCAGAGTGCTGCTTTGGTTAGAACCATATTAACTGTCAGCCTGGTCTTTATCGAACCTTTTGGGAAAGGCATTGGTTGTGTGGGTGGCTGATGGATTTGATGTGGTAGCCCCAGAATTGGCAGTGAACAATGGCAGGATCAAATATCTATGTCGGGGTGAGGGTGGAGGGGCGGTTGGTACCAGTAGGTGGACGTGTGGTATAGGGTTGAGACTTGAAGCCATCCTTTGCTACCCATTTGACTTGGTTGTTAACATTAACTAACATAACATAAATATCCCACTCTGGGCTGTTTCCTCACCTGTGAAATAGACTAAGAATATCAGTTTTCCTGCCTTGTGTTGGGAGGATCAAATAAGGGAAGGGTCTTGTGTGTAATAGTATGAGCAGGAAAGAGAAGTTATCCTGGCAGAGGCTGCAAGGGGCGGCAGAAGCAGGACATAAGGCAGCCAAGACCTCCCAGTTTTAGAGCACACCTTGCAGTGGGCACCTTAGTTAGCACGAGTGTTCTTAGGGGATCTTTTCATTTTCTACACGTTCTTATCTTCAGTGCGTAGTGTCCAGTCTGCTTCCAACATGATAGTGAGAATGCAGTGCCATGGACACGAAGCTCTCGGGTTGTCTTTTGGCCAAAACCCGATTCCTTCCCTGTGGTTAATTCTAACCAAGTCTTGAGACCTGGGCTGTGAAGGGAGGGCATATTAGGGACACGCAGTGGGCACCTACCGCTTCTTCGATCTGCCGCTTGTAGACCTTCAGCTTGTTCTGCAGCTTCTCCACCAGCTCCTGCATGCGCTGGTTGGTCTTGTGGTCCTCCTCCGTCTGGAAGACCAGCTCTTTGAGGCGGCGCTCATTCTTCCGCAGTGTCTTGACCGTCTCCACGTGCTGTTTCTGCTCACCATCCAGCTCTGTCTCTAGTTCCTTGATCTGAGGGGAGAAGAGAGGGACATGGCTGAGGAAATGCAGTTTTTGAACTTGAGAGCTCAGTGGCCTTGGGTGGGGGTGTCATGGCTGCCATGTCCACTTCCTCCCCAGAGGAGAGCAGGCAAGCCCTGGCCAGGAGGGTCAGGTGGGTTCTGCCTTTCATGTACCTGCTGTGGTTGTCAGATGGGTCCCTTTCCCTGAGCCTCAAGTTTACTCCTCTGGGAAGTGGGGGAGGCAGAGGCTGGACAAGGTGACTGAACCTCCTGGCCCCTCTAGCTCTGACACCCCACAGGTGAAGACTAAGGCTTATTTTAAGTAAGTAACAAGGGAGGAACAATGTTGGAAACAGACCTCCGTCTCTTCTTGGTGGTGAATCACATTCTGGGGGAAAGGTGGCAGGAGGAGAAGGAGAGGAGACCTTTGTATAAATAAATTGCAGCTCTTATCTCAACTTCCTTTTCCTTCCTAGCATCTGAGTAACCCAGTTCCTCATCAAGCGCTGGGCATGGTATTTTTGGGAAAAGGCCCCTGCCCAGCCACGTCTCCCCTGTCTCTCTCCTGGCTTAGCTCAGGAGCGCCCTCACCCTGGCTTCCAGTTTCATGATCGTGCGCTTCCCTCCTTTCAGAGCCAACTGCTCAGCCTCCTCCATCTTGGCCTGCAAGTCTTTGATGGTGATCTCGTAGTTCTTCTTGATTTTCTCCAGGTGCATGCAGTGGTCTTGCTCTTGCCGGAGTTCTTCCGCCATGCGGGCAGCCTGTGGGAGGGGAGAAGAGTGAGGGGCTGGAGCTGGGTTCCTGTGCAGCCTCACAGTGCTTGTGAGAGATGAGGGACCTTGTCTTCTGGTCTCTGGGAGACCAAGTGGTGGATGAGTGCTGCTGGGTTTTGGTAGAGGGCGTGCCCCATGCTCCTGGGTCCCTCTGAGTGAAAAGGGAGGAGGCAGGCACATGCACTCACAATCAGGCCTCTCAGTCCATAGACTCCACCAGCCTGGGGCTCTCCAGCCCCTCTTTGCTGTCTCCTCCATGAGGCACACAGCACAGAGGGTAGGAAGAGCACAGATCTGGAGGAAGAAGATGAAGGTCTGCATCCAGCCCCTGTGTGGCCTTCAGCAAGTCATTTTACCGTCTCATTCTTGCATTCATTCCACAAATATTCATAGAAGATCTGCATACTGTGTATGGGTCTGGGCTCTCTGGACATAGCACCAAATAAGACCAGCAATATTCCTGAGCTCCTGGCATTTCAATCAAGTGCAAGGAACCTGGCAATAAAATCTGTATTCCCTCATCTTTAAAGTGGGGTACATGGTTTATGCCACTCAAGGTTGTGTGTGTCCCCAGAGGAACACTGGGCAAAACCACTGGCAGCACGTCCTGCTGAATCTGCCTCTGAGCCCCTGGACATGGCGTCCATCTTCCTTTCACTAACGCCCTCCTCAAGGCTGGTTTAACATTCCTCCTTGCCAAAAGGCCTGCCCAGAAAAGCCCACTTTCAATGGCTCCTTTGACCCATTTCCCAGGCCTCAAGCACTGATCTCTCACATGGTCATGTGTAGCTTGTAATTATTCCTTATTTTTATCTCTTTGGCTTTTCAGAAAAGCCTCCAGACTCCCCAGAGCAAGGACCACAATCCTAATGGCAGGGCCCTATGCACAGTGACCCTTGAGGGGTGGGGGTGGCCTTCCCTGCTGAGGGTGGCCTGGTCCTCAGCAGGCAGCTTGGCCTGAGGCACCCAGGCCTTTTCCACCAGCACCAGGCAGCGTGCACACTTACATCAGTCATGGCTTTCTTGGCCCTCTCGTCGGCCGAGCGGAATTCACTGATGAGCTCCTCGTGCTCATTGGAGATGCGCTGGACATCTGACTCCAGCTTACGCTTGACCACAAGGAGGCTTTGGTTCTGGAGGAGAAAATGAAGACATCGCCGTGACCTGGAAGTCTGCATAGCCCTTCCCGTGTCCAGGAAAGAAAAACAACCCTCTCCCGGATACATTTGCCAGGGCCCTCAACAGGCTCCCTGCTTGGGGTAGGGTCTCTCCCTGCATTTTTCTCTGGGTTTTAGAGCAGAACTCATGTCACAAGGAATCCAAGAATAATGTCATTTAGGCCTGGGGTGGGTGGCAGCTCTAGAACAATCCTGAACTCAGAGCTGGGAAAACCCAGGTTCAAGCTGCAGTACTTCCACCTGTGGATAAATTCTTTACCTCTAGGCTTTGATCTTATCTCTAAAATGGGGTTATAATTCCTATATGTCCCATGCACATTTTTTCTTTTGGTGAATTCACATGAGATGCTTATTAAGAATTAAGCTGTGCTGGTAAAGGATCGCACTGTCAGCAGCACTGGTGTTACCACTGGTGGTAGAAGGTGGTCCCCACTGTTGACCACGGATAAGCCACGGAACTCTCTGGGTCACGGTTTCTCATTTGAGAAGTGAATGTCAGACTTTGGAATATTCTAGATCCCTTCCAGTTCTGAAGTTCTGTCCTCAGCTACACTGAAGATAAGGTGATCCTTAAAATTGGCTAAATCATCAGAATCTCCTGAGGAGTTTGAATTTAAAAGTTTAGATTTCTGAGTCCCACCAGAGACCCACTGGATCAGAATCTCCAGGGGAGAGTCTGGGAGTCTGTCTTTGAAAGCTCTGCACAACAGTGTGCGTGCACGCATTGTGTGTGCTCTGGAAACGGTTAAGATCATCTTATGTTACGGGCTTCTTGCCATAACAAGTAATGTCCGAGGTGAGGTGAGTTCTGAGGATTTCCCAAGTGGGGACACTGTCTGCCTCTAAGTTCTGAAGGAGCCCACAGGATTTGGGCACCATCCTGGCCTTGTCCCAGTGCCCCAAGTGTGAGTGTGCATAGCACCCCCCAGGAAGCCACCATCCTACCTGGATGTTGACCTCGTTGTGCCGCTCGGTGATCTCCACCACCTCCTGTTCCAGCAGCTTGCGGGAGCGCTCGCTGCCCTCCAGGCCTGTGCGCACCTCGTCCAGCTCCGTCTGCAGCAGGCTCAGGCGCCGCTCCTGCAGGTTGTGCTGCTCCCGCAGCTCCTCGTGCTGCCGAGCGTCCTCATCCATCTGGACCTGCAGGTCCTGGGGGGCAAGAGGACCCGGCCGGAGCCAACCTTGTGGGCCCTGGCATGGTGTGGGGCTGGCCAGGCCTGAGGGTGCCCTGACCTTTATGGACTGGGCTCAGCAGGGAGCTGGGGCGGGGCTGGGGAGGTGGAGGCCATAGAGGAAGAGAGTGCAAGGTGTAGACCTGCCCTTGGGGAGTTCACGGTCTGGTTGAGGCCTATCTGGCCAGGGCCCAGGTGTCCAGAGGATTTGTCCAGTGGGCAGTTAGCATGAGGTCAAGGCTTTTCTGATGATAGAGTACCTGGTGTTTCCATCAGGGCCTTCTCACGGAGGCCTTCCTCCATGACCTTGACCGTCACACCCCTGCTGGCTAATCCACATCTCCCTTCTCCTGGTCCTCTTATTGCTCTAGAGCACTTACTATATTTTTTCGTACTACAATTTTATTTATTTGTTGTTTGTTGCCTATCTGCAGGGCTGTCTGTTTGTTGTGTCCATTCTTGTATCCCCTAAACCTAATACAGTGCCTAGACCGGGCGGGTCTCTTAATAACCATGTGTTGAATGCATGGATCCAGCTACAGGTGCTTTAAAGACCAGCCTGACAGGGATAAAGGAAGACTTCAACTCTATTTATGTTTATTTCTTAAGGTGAGTGGTGGGTATAGGGGTGTGTATTATGTTCTTTATTTTTCTGTGCCTGAATTCACTTTTAATAAGTCAAAAATGACTTTAAAAACCAAGACAGGTGCAACTCTCTGTTTTCCTGTTTTCTTCCCTCTTTTCAGTGGTGGTTGGGGCCTCTCATGTATGTAGTCCCCAGGTCTCCTGCTCCCTGGACTGCCAGACTCCCCACGTTGTCACTTTCATGCCTCTATCCTAGCTGCAGACATGCATACATTTAGCTTCCTGGAAGCCTGCAGGCTTGGGGATGGCTTACTTTGTGATTATTCTTCCTTCTCCCAGATTGCTACCTTGATTTGCTGTTGCAGCCTTTTCAGTGTCTTTACAAGTTCACTGTTGTTCTTGTTGGCGTGGTCCAGCTGGATTTCCATCTCATTCAGGTCCGTCTCCATCTTCTTCTTGAGCCGAAGCGCCTCTGCCCGGCCCTTGGCCTCCGCCTCCAGGCTGGCCTGCAATGACTCAATTGCCCGCTGGTGGTTCTTCCTGCAAGTCCAAACAGAGAAGGCCTTGGCATGCTGGGCTCGCTGGTCAGGCTGTGCTAAACCTCCCTAGATAAGAGGTCTGAGAGCTTCAACATGGATATGGCCACCATATTTGAAATTAGACCGTATCTCCCCTTAAACATGTAAGTGGGGGAGTATTGTGCTTTGGGAAAAGAAACGAAGGTCAATGTTTACCACCTATCTTTTGGGATCTCAATTCATTTAACATGCAAAACAGCCTTGCTAGGAAACTGAGGCTCCACGATGACGAAAAACATGGCAGAGGTTTAGCCCACCATGGAGTCAGGATTGAAACCCAAATGCTAGCCTGTTTTTTAAATTACAAAATGTGAGCCTTGGCCATACAGGTCAGATTTATGTCTCTCTTTAAAACAGCAGTCATCGCTTGATTGTATATACTATATTTAATTTTATTGTAGTCAATGTAATGAACATTTTCATAAAGCCCTCATATAAGCTATGCTAATCTCCTTTCACAGAAGGGGACCAGAGGAGGTAATTTAGATGTCCAAAAATAGTTGTTTCATTGAGGGAGATAAATGGGTAGCACATAAAGATCCTGTCACCTGCCCCACGCTGTGTTCACCTCTGCTCCACCCGGAACACCTTCTATGTCCTTTCACGTTACTGGATTTGCAGCACTTTGAGATGTATTCAATTTCTAGACATGGGAGAAGGTATCCTAACATTCTCAGAAGGGAACAAAATTTTGATTCACTTTGATTTAAAAAATAAATTCAAGAAAAACTATAAAACAGGTTGAAAAAAATTAAAGAAGATCTAAATTAATGGAAAGACATACGTCTTCACGGATAAAAAGACCTAATATTGTTAAGGTGGGATTCACTGCAATCCTTGTCAAAATCCTAGCTGACTTCTTTGCAGAAGTTGACAGGCTGATCCTAAAATTTATATAGAAATGCAAGGGACCCAGAATAACTAAAACAATCTTGAAAAAGAAGAACAAAGTGGAGGACCCACACTTCCAAATTTCAAAGCTTACTACGAAGCTACAGTAATCACAACATTGTGGGGGTGCCTGGGTGGCACTGTTGGACATCAGGACTCTTGGTTTCGTCTCAGGTCATGGTCTCAGGGTTGTGGGATTGAGCCCTGTGTTGGATTCCAAGCTAGGCATGGAGTCTGCTTGAGATTCTCTCTCCCTCTCCCTCTGCCCCTTACGCTTGTGCTCTCTCTCTCTCAAATAAAAACCTTAAAAAAAAAAAAAAGACATTTTGGTCCTGGCATAAGGACAGACTTATAGATCAATGAATCCAGAAATAAACCCTAGTTAATTCATTTTCCACAAGGTTGCTCAGACCATTCAATAGGGAGAGAACAGTCTTTTCAGAAAGTGATTCTGGGACAGCTGGATATCCACATGCAAAAGAATGAAGTTGGACCCCTACTTCACACCTTCTACAAAAATTAACTCACAATGGATCAAAGACCTAAATGTAAGAGCTAAAACTATAAAACTCTTAACTAATCTGGGAAACATAGGCAGAAATTTTTGTGACTAGATTAGGCAATGGGTTTTTAGATATGACACCTAAAATACAAGCTACCAAAGGGGAAAAAAAAAAAACAGATACATTGGACTTCATCAAAATTAAAAACATTTGTGCTTCAGAGGATATCATTAAGAAAGTGATAAGGGGGGTGCCTGGGTGGCTCAGTCAGTTAGGCGTCCGAGTCTTGATTTTGACTCAGGTCATGATCTCAGGGTCCTGGGATGGAACCCTGCATTGGGCTCCCTGCTCAGGAGGGAGTCTGCTTGAGATTCTCTCCCTCTCCCTCTGCCCCTCCCCCAGCTCGTGCACTCACTCTCTCTCTCTGGAATAAATAAATCTTTAAATAAAATTAAGAAAGTTAAAAGGCAACCCACAGAATGGGAGAAAATATTTGCAAATTAAATATCTGATAAAGGAAGGGTCTAGCATTCAGAATATATAAAGAACTCCTACAACTCAACAATAAAAAGACAGCCTGGTTTTTAAAATGGGCCGAGGACTAGAATAGACATTTCTCCAAACAAGATATGTAAGTGGCCAATAAGCACATAAAAGACGCTCAGCATCATTAGCTATAATGGAAATGCAATTCTAAACCATGGTGAGATCCTACCTCATCCACTAGGATGGCTATGATAAAAAAGATAATGATAAATGTTGGAGAAGATCTGGAGATACTGCAGTCCTTAACACAGGGGATGTAAAATGGTGCAACTGCTTCGGAAAAGGATCTGACAGTTCTGGAAAAAGTTAAACATAAGAGTTAATGTACGACCAGAACTAGGTATATATCCAAGAGAAATGTAAACCTAGATCCACACAAAAACTTGTATATGAATGTTCATAGTGGCATTATCCATAGTAGCCAAAAGGTGAAAACAACACGAATGTCCATCAGCTGATGAAAAAATAAAATGTGACCTGCCGAAACAATGGAATATTATTCAGGAATAAAAAGGAATGACATACTTCCTGACACATGCTCCAACATGGATGAAGCTTGAGAACATTCTGCTGAAAGAAGCCAGTCACAAAGAACCACATATTATATGATTCCACTTACATGGAATATCCAGAATAGGCAAGTCCAAAGAAAGTGGTTGGCTAGATTAGTGTTGCCTCGGGCTGGGAGTGGAGGTGGTGGGGAGATATGGGGGCATGACTGCTAAGGGATATGGGGTTTATCTTGGGGGAGGGTGATGAAATGTTCTAAAATTATAGTGATGATTGCACAACTTAAAACCATTCAATTTTTCCCTTGCCATGGGCAAACTATATGTAAATTATATCTCAAATCTGTTGCAAACTCTCTCTCTCACACACACACATGCACGCACCACATAGTGGCATAGCTAGATATTTAGGGTGGGGGTCAGGTTTAGCCTGATGGCTGCAGAGTCATGGGGCTTCTCTCCCCAGTGGCTCTCCTACAGCCTGTAGGAGTGATTGTGGGGGATGTTGTAAACTCAGGAAGCCACAGTGCGGGGAGATTTCAGACAGGCAGTTTAGGAAGGGTGCCAATGTGGACAGTTGCAACTGTGTTGATCTTCCCAGAATCATAACAAATCATATTTCTGTAAACCAAAACCTAGTGCTGGGTCCAAAAGTTTCTTAGAACCTCAAACAGCAACAGAGGACACTGGATTAAAAAATCTCTAAATCCAGCACTCCTTGGCACCCCAGCAAATCAATTCTTTTCCGTGATGTGGTGGATGTTCTCTAACGGTTCATGAATGTTAATAGTGACATAGCTATGTGGTTTTGCAGGTTACAATGTACTTTGATATCTACCATCTCATTTAATCTTCCCCACACCCAGAGCCGGGATGAGGAAGCTATTATCATTCACATCTGTTAGATGGGACAATTGCACCTATCTCACGGGGGGTTTTCCTAATTTTTTTATTGTGGAAAAATGCTTGTTAAATGAAATTTCCTATGTTAACCATTTTTAGGTGCACAGTCCAGTGGTATTAAATATATAATGCTGTGCTGCCCTTGCCACCATCCATCCCCAGAACTCGTTTCATCTTATAAACCTGAAATCATGTCCCCATTAAACACTAACTCCCCCCCATCCTTCTTTCCCCCAGCCCCTGGCAAATACCATTCCACTTTCTGTTTCTGTGACTGTGACTGCTCTAAGTACTTCCTGTAAGTGGAATCATACAGTATCTTTTTGTGACTGACTTCTTTCACTTAGTATAATGTCCTCAAGGTTCATCTATGTTATAGCAGGTGTCAGAATTTCCTTCCTTTTTAAGGCTGAATAAAATTCCATTGTATGGGGGTGCCTGGGTGGCTCAGCCGGTTGGGCGTCCAACTCTTGATGTGGGGTCAGGTCATGAGCTTGGGGTCGTGAGATCGAGCCCTACATTGGGCTCCACACTCAGCAAGGAGTCTTGCTTCTCTCCCTCTCCTTCTGCCCCTCCCCTCGCTCGTGCGTGCGCACACGCTCTCTCTCAAATAAATCTTTAAAAAAATTCCATTGTATGTACAGACCACATTTTGTTTATCCACTCGTCAGTGGACATTTGGGTTGCTTTCATGCTGTAGCCCTTCTGAATAATTCTATGAACACAGGTGTATAAATCTCTCTTCAAGACCCTGCTTTCAATTCTTTTGGGTAGATACCCAGAAGTAGAATTGCTGGATCATATGTTAATTCTATTTTAAATTTCATGAGGAACCTCTATACTGGTTTTCACACCATTTTACATTCCCGCCAGTCACACACAATGGTTCCAGTTTCTCTACATCCTCGCCAATGCTTGTCATCTTCTTTGTTTTGGATAGTAGCCATCCTACTGGGTATGAGGTGGTATCTTATTGTAGTTTTGATTTGTGTTTCCGTAATGACAAGTGATAGTGAGCATCTTTCCATGTGCTTATTGGCCATTTGTATATCTTCTTTGGAGGAATGTCTAGTTAAGTCCTTTGTCCATATTTGAATTATTACAGGTTATTATCTCATGGGGTTTTGTGATCACTTAAGTACTGTATTTCAAAGTATTCACCTAAATTGCCTAAGGTCACATGACTAGTGGGTGGCGGAGGCCCAGGTTTCTGGACTCTACTCCATCATGCTACCTCAAGTCAGCCTTCCATTGCCTTAGCCCCATACCTCGTAGCTTCAAATTCCTCTTCTTTCTCATGGATTCTCCGGTCGATGTCAGCTTTCACCTGAGCCAGTTCCAGCTGAATTCGAATCACCTTGCTCTCTTCAACCTGTCGGGAATATAAACATCAGTCTTTCTGGCCAAGTAGGTGCATGGTCCCTGGCCAAGGGTCCAGCCTCGAAGGTGATGGCCATGTGGTTACCTCCAGGGAAGACTCAGCTTCCTCCAAGGCCACCTGGAGTTCTTCCTTCTCAATCTCCAATTTTTTCTTCAACTTCTGCAGCTCGTGCACACTCCGTCCTCCCTCACCCAGTTGATCAATCAGTTCCTTTATCTCCTCTGAGGAAGGAATATTCTCATTAGTAAGGCACATCCAGCTTCCCAGGGTCATAGCATGTGGCTACATTGCTACGTCAGGGCAGAAGCAGGCACTCCTAGCTTCACTGTATCTAAAGAGAAGCAATATACTCCCAAGTCATAGACTCAAGGCGCATCAGGGCTTGGACATTGGAGAACAGTGGGTTCAAGCTCCTCATTTTATAGATGAGAAGCTGCGGCCCAGAGAAGAGTGAGCAAGCACAGAGCAGCTTTGGGGCCAGTGCCCAGGACTGCCCGGGCCTGTGAGGCCTTCAGTCAGGGCCTTCTTTTCTCAGAGAGCCCCTTCTCCTCTCTGTCTCCCTGCCACCAGGTCTGAAAACCAACCTCACAAGAAAAGGTGGGAGGATTAGAGCCTTTCTGATCTCCTTCATCATTTGGGAGACCTCTCTGTTGCCCACTCCGAGGAACCCCCAGGGACCTATAGCACTTTGGAGCAGTCACAAATCTCAGTCCACAACCAGAGGTGTCCAGGAAATGTAAGTGTCCTGATTAATCCGTGACCTAACTCCATTTCTACATCAAGCCTCCTTGAATTCAGAGAAATCTCATTTAATCCAGGGTCTCCCTGCCTGGGTTTCTAAGTTCCAGAATGCTCTCTATGGAGAGCATTAGGGGCATCCTCTAAGTCTCAGCTGTTGGTGTCCACCTGTGCTGGCATCACAGACACACCTGTAGCCCACATGGCTTCCTATCACCTGTCCCTGAACATGGTGGCTGTTTCCAGAGCATTCCCCACTGCACTGCTCTGGGACCATGAGGAACGCTGTGGTGCTGCTTCACACCCTCTCAGCCCAGGCAGGCTGTTTGGCCACTCTCCTCCATGGCTCCCACCAGGCTGGGGCTACTTTACAACTTTTTTTCCTCACCTATGCTTCACCTGCCAGGTGAGGTACGTATTCCTCTTAACCCCTGGGTTACCGGAGAGTTTTATCATCTGCACCAGGAGCTGGTGGGAGGGTGTGAGTGGGGAACGGAGGTGGGTAGGGGAGGAGGCAGGGCCCTGGGCCATTGGTAGGGACCCTCAGCAGTGCCTCATCATCACCTCCCTCCTATTTCCTGTCCTCTCCTAGTCCAGACAACCTTGATCTGGGTGTTCTGGCTGTTCCTCCCCAATCTTAATTCGTGTATTTATGTTCAAGTCCTTTAGTACTTAGACTTTCGGGGTTATAAAAGCAGGGCCTTCATACCTCAAATGCTGGGCTCTCACAATTCTCCCCTGTAAGCTGACAGCTCCCCAGGGAGTCACTGCTAGGACCTTGGGCAGATTTGGGGACAATCAGGGACCATCTGCTTCTACCTTCCATTGCAGTGACCCTACATCAGGCATCTAACCTGAACTGAGGAAACCCTGTATTGACTGAGATTTCGTTTGCTGCTCAGCAGAACAGGGATCCCAAAACAGTTCTTGAAAATAAAAATACTGACATCTCTTACACGACTGATTTTGTGATTAGAAATGTGCACCTGCCAGCAAACAATGCAGTCAGATCTCTGAATGGCACAATGATCTTCAACAGATAGGCAGCATTCTTCAAATAGTATCCAACAGAATGAAATTCCAGCCCATACTAGGAAATCTTACACGTGTATGTATATTATGTACATATGATAGATGTAAGGGCTCAAATACACAAAATCGACCGAGCCCTTATTTGTTTCAGCCACTCTACTGAGTGAAGATTTCACACATCTTGTTTCATTGTCACACCAACCTTACAAGGAAGGCAGTATCTCCCCGACTTACAGGTGAGGAAACTGAGGCACGGAAAGGTTAAGTGACTCACCTGCTTGAAGTCCTGCTGCTGAATGCCCGAGTGCTTCTGCACAGTGTTGGTAGTATGTATTTATTGGTTGCTTACGATGTGTCAGGTGCTCAAACCCATGACGCACTCAGGAGGAAGGAGGCCCTGCGTCTTTGTCCCTGCCCTCCGACTCACCCTGCAGAGTCTTGTTCTCCTTCTTCACCGACTCCAGGTGCTCCAGGGACTCCTCATAGGCAGTCTTGATCTTGAAGCTCTCTGTCATGTACATGCGGCACTCCTTCTGCGAACTGTCTACCTCCACCTGCAGCTCTTCGCACTTCTGCTGCCACTCGGCCAGCATCTTGTCAAAGACCCGCTGCTTCTTGTCCAAGGCGGCGGCTGCAGCGTTCGCCTAGGGAGAGACGGGGCTGGTCTCCGCGGGTCTGACTCTCCAGCCCCTTCCCCTCCTCTGCTCTCCTCCCTGCCTTCCCCACCCCTCCCCAGTAACTCTGGTGACCTCAGCCTTCTGGGGGACTGAGAAATAATTCCACAGGTATGGCACAAGCACGGGGCAGGGAGTCTGGAAAGAGCCTCGTGCCACTCCTTAAGCTTCTACTACTAGATGTGCGACCTTGGGCAGTCCGTCTTATCGTCCCAGGCTCAGATTTTCTTAGGTGTAAAATGAGGGATCTGGGCCACAGCAGCCTTCCCGGATTTAAACATTCACCCAACTCTCCATAGCCTATTTCTCTGTAATTTACTAATATGTGTTATACGTCGTCGTCCAACTCAGAGATGGGTTTGGTGTTATTTTTCTTGTGAATCAAAGTTGATTTTTCTCAGACCTTATTTTTCATAGACCATTCACTTTTTTCATAACTGGCAATTATGTATTTGCTGTGGTGCAATGTTGGGTTTTATAAATTTCTGCTTAATTTCTTACTTGGGTGGAGGGAGCAAACGGTTTTCAGGTTTTGGGACTATTTTCCTGAAGCCTCTCACGTGGCTGTGACCCTCTGCGTACATGCCCGTCACCACTGGCATGAAGTGGTTGCCCTCTCTAGACCAAGATCAGGTTGCTGTGTGCCAGGGGAAAGCTTATTTAATTCGGCCTAGAGACTTGCAGATCAATCTGCACCAGGGACACAAACAAGAATATTTAGCCACGCAAAGTGTGTGGATGTGGTTTGCATGAGGAAAAGGAGAAGAGAGACAGTAGTTGCATGACTTCCTGGGACTAAGTTTTGTCCTCATCACAGACCTATTTGAATAGTGGCTTGTTGAGTATTAAGATCAGGCAGGAGCCTGTGTCCAGGAAGCTTGAGTGCAGACCCTGTGCTCCATCTTGTCGGGCCAACTCTTTCTTCTTGCTGAGCCCAGACATGTGATAGTTTCAACCAACTCCTTGGGGTCCCTTGGACCCAGCAAGCATTTAACCCCCTGACCTTCTCCAAATCGATGGTGAGGTCCTCGACTTCTGCCTGGAGTCGCTGTTTATTTTTCTCGAGGGAGGCAGCCCGGGCTTGGGCGGCTTCAGCTGTCTCTTCTGCTTCCTGGAGCCTGGCGGCCAGTTTCCTCCTGTGGGCGAGGGCAAGAGAGGCCGTCAGGGAAACACAGGAGCCCGTGGGCTGGGGGCTGGGTTTGTGGTGCCACAGTGGAGAAGATGCAGACAAGATAGAGAGTGTTTAGAGGAAAGCAGTCACTGTCCGTCTGTCCGTTCATCCGTCCATCCATCCATCCAACAACTATTTATTGTTTCTACTCTAGGTCAGGTATCATTCTAGGTATTAGAGAAACAGACCAAGACCCCTGCCCTCATGAAACTTCTGCTCTAGTCAGGGGATAGACACAGAGACATAAGCACCATGGAGAAAATAAGGCAAGGAAGGGGACACATGAGCAGAGGAAGAGGAAGAGGAGGGCGAGGATCCTGCGGGTGTCTGGGGAAGAAGGTCCGGGCAGAGAGAGGTGAGGGGTTGAGATTCAGCCTGAGCTTTGGAGTGGGATTAGGCAGGCAGCTCCTGGACACTCTCAACAGAAAATAGAAAAGGGCTGGAGGGCAGGAGGTGGGGAGCGGCAGGATGTAGATTTAGGCTCAATGTATAAAGAGCTTTTGATAGGAGATTTATGTCAGCTGGAGGCCACTGTGCGTATTGCTGTCTTGTCGCCACAAATGCCAGTGGGCAGGAGGCACCAGCAAGCAGGCTGGGGTCCCCTCCCTGCCCGCCTCAGGATGGCTCACACACAGGGCTTCCCGTGGGCAACCGAGCCAGCCTGTTCCTATACCTGGAAGGCGGCTCAGCGCCACATTCACGTGTTCACTCTTATTTCCTCAGGCCTGTCAAGCAGAGTATCCACTTTCCTAGTTTGCAAATGAAGAAGAAAGCTCACAAGATTTGAGGGCGTTTAGCACAGAGCAGGAGAACTACCAGTGCGAGGGCCCTTGCTGCTGAGTGTGGTCCACATACACTCAGCATCACCCAGAGGCCTTGCTCCAGACCCACCAGACCTGTGGACGCTTCCCAAGCACTTTAGGGGCCGAGACACCCTGCCTGGAGGTGGAGACCCTGCTCCTGACCTCCCTGCTGGGAGCCTGAGCACTTTAGGGCAGAGGACGCAGAGAGCCTTGAAGAGGGAACCCGAAGGCTGGGTATTCTGCCAAGGGCACAAAGTGGGCTTCGCTGTCCAGACACACATCCCCCCCCCTTCAAGAAGAGCTGGTGAACTGCCTTCTCCTGGCTGTGGTCCTGGCCTCCACAGTGGCTGACATGGTCAGACCCCTGCCCCCCCCCCCCCAGCGCCACCCCCACCCCAGCCTTCCTGCTCTCCAGTGCAGGGTGACACTCACTTGGTCTCCTCCAGCTCCTCGGTCCTCTGGATGGCATCGGTCTCATACTTGGTCCTCCAGGTGGTCACCTCAGTGTTGAGCTTGGACACAAGGCGCTGCAGCTCTGACTTTCCTCCCTGCTCCTCCTCCAGCTGCTCCTTCACCAGGTCTAGGTCATGCTTGGTGTTGGCGAGACTCACCATGGCCGTGCTGCGAGACTGCGGGGACCAGCCGAGCCTGTCAGAGGCCCTACTGGTCCCTATGGCCCGGGGGCTTAGATACACACAATGTTGGATCAACATTGCAGCAAGTAAAGGGGGAAAAGGACACCTGACTCTACAACCCAAACCATTAGGGTTTATTTTCCTTGTTTTGTTCCAGTTACTGGCCACAAGGATATGGAATTTTGTGTTTTCATTTCTTCGTATACATGGCATAATACCACAGTCTTGTAGTTAACTTTTTAACTTTTTATTGAATCATATTTTTCATGTTCCTTCTACATCTTTATAAGCTGTAACTTTCTTCAGAAAGACAGCTCCCTCACCCCCACCCCATCCCCAAACAAACCTTGGATTCCTCATCCAGCTGCCTCTTGTAATCGTCCACCTGTGATGTCAGTGATGTCTTTATCCGCAGGATTTGGTTGAGCCGGCTCTGGGATTCTTCGTATTCCCGGCTCAGCTCCCCATTCTCAGCTGAGTGAGAAGGGAATGGGAGAAATACTGGATGGAAAACTGGCTCCCCAGCCAGATCCTAAACTCCCCCAGTGCAGCGTTCCCAAAGTACCCAATAAATATGGTGACTTGGCCAACTGAGCTGGGAAGGGGAGCATGGTGAACCATTACAAGCCACCCAAATTTAAGTGAGCCCAGGAGAGGAGCAATTGTCCAAGCATTGCCAACATCCAGGTGTCTTGCATGGGGTACAGGGCTTCCGATCATGAAGTCCCAGCCCCTGGCATGAGATACAGCAAAGAAGTTTGAAGGAAATAGTGAGGCAGAGAGTGTTTACTTTGAAAAATTAACTGTCACGGTCCCCGAACCTACACTCTAGTCGTCTGTGAACCGATTCTTGGGGCCAGAGGCCAGGAAGACATGCATGAGCCAGAGAGGATGAGCAAGGGTTTCTGGTTCTGCTCTGGAAGTCATTAGTTTTGTGGCAAGTTACCTCGTCTCACTGAGCTTCCCTTTTCTTATTTATCAAATGGGGATGTTGATTTTCGAAAGTATTCAGGGTGTGGGAAATAAGGCCAAAGGATGCCATCAGGTTCTCTGGTGTCACAGTGGAATGTTATCTAACTGGCCTGTCTAGGGAGTATTTACTTCTCTCAGGAAATAGCGTGGTTGCTTGCTGTTTACCGCAGGTAAGAGCCCAGCCTCTGCAAAGTTAGGTGTTAAGTGAATAGTGATAAGTTGCAAATTATTTTTGCCCTAGAGATGCAAAGGATCTCTTCTGGTAAAACAACAACAACAACAACAACAAAACCAAACCCAGAGGTTCAGTATTATTATGTTGTAAGACATTAACTGGCTTTGCGTCTAACTTAGCAAAGTTACATATAGGCATCCCTTCCCCAACCGACTGTGTAAATCTCTGCCCCTCAAATGCTCTTTGAAGGCAGGTTTGCCATTTTCTGGCTCCTTCATTAGTGACACATGTTCACTGTCTGTTAGTATGCAGGTTATGTTTTAAAATGTTTAAAAATTGTGTTTTGTCTGCTGCCCCTCCTGCTGATCTCACAGGGTGGTTGACAGAACTGGGAGGGAAATGCTTTGAATAGTGTTCCCTGTTAGACACTGTAAAGATGATACTTGGAACGCTCAGTGGGTGGAATCTAATCTCCTGTCTCATCACAGGGGATGTGAATTTTCCAAGGCCAAGAAGGCTCTGGGAAGAGGACCCAGCTACTCCTTCAGTTTCCTTGAGGATCTCTGTTGTGTTCCGTGCACGGTTCCTCAGGAAGCTGCAGGGAGGGCCAGCTCACCTTGCAGGCGGGTCCTGATGGCATTGATTTCTGCCTGGTTTCGCTCCAGCTCAGCCACCTTGGCGTTGGCTTCTGCTAAGCTGTCTTCCAGCTTTCGGATGTGGGCCTCGTCATTCATCTGCTCAGGAAGAATGAACCCCATGGGGAAATGGAGAACAGGCCCTCCCTGCTTCCCACCTGGGTTCCCAGTGCAGCCTCCCAGACTGCCTGCCTAGTCCTTCTAGAACGTCCCTGTCTCAGAACCATCTTCCCCCCACCCCAGCTCACCATTTCTACCAACATAAACCTGGAGCCTTTGGGTTGGCACACAGACCCTCACTGTCTGGCTCATCTCCCTTTTATGGCCACTCCGGACCCCTGCAGACCTCACCCAATAAGAAAATGCAACAGGTCCGTTTAAGAAAAAATACTAGCCTTAGTGCAGGGTTCTGCAGATAAACTAGGGGCTGTGAAGATGCCTCGTGAGTGTCTAAAGTGTGAAATAGTAGTTGGCTGTGACAGGGACCCCAAAGCATCCTCCCTGCTCACCTTTGGGCCCCCCCTTTCTCTCATGTCACAAGAAGGTTCTTCACATGGCAGATGCTTGGTAAACGCATGTTGAATGGCTTACTTGATTTTCCCTCTTGCCATTTATCCCTTTTTCATTGTGGTGATATATGCATTTATCCAACTAGTCTCCCAGCTCCTTGAGGATGTAGTTCTCCTAATGTAACGGTCATCTTAATAGCTCACATTTATCGAGCTTTTCTTATATGCCAGGGACGGTTGTAGCCCTCACAACAGTGCTATGGAGTAGGGATTATTAATGTCTCCATTTTACAGATGAGGAAACTGAGGCACAGTTAGGTTATGAGCTTGGGATCTGGGATGGGCTCATCTCGGTTCCCTTCACAACATCCAGAACATGCCTCGGGCTTGCCGGGGGGCTCGGGAAATATTTGCGAAGCGGCCGGACACTGGGGCACCTCCCTGTGGCTCTGCAGGGGTCTTCCCTCACCTTAGACTTCTGCACAGTCTCCATGCTGGCATTGAGGTCGTCGATCTCAGCCTTCATGACCTGCTTGTCCTTCTCCAGCTTGGACTTGACCCTCTGCAGGTTCTCCACGTGCTCGGTCAGCTCAGCCATGGAGTCCGTGTGCTTCTTGCGCAGTGTGGAGGCCGCTGCCTCGCTCTGCAGGGCCGCCTCCTCCAGCTCCCTCCTCAGCTTTAGCAGCTCTGCCTCCCGCTTGCGGTTCTGCTCAATCTGGGAGAGAGGAGAAGCGTTGCTTAGCGGAACTGAACGGCACTGGCCTCCTGAGGTCTGACACTGCCCACCTGCTCAGCAGTCCCCCGCTATTTCTGCACCCCACTGATGGGATGTCTTGATGGAAATATCCGTCCTGAGCCTCTAGGAGGGTTGCCCATCAGATTCATTTAGATAGCGTTGTGCCTTGAATTGTGCCTCCTAAAAAGATATGCTCAATTCTTAACCCCCATACCTGCGAATGTGACCTTATTTGGATACAGGGTCTTTGCAGATATAAACAAGTTAAAATGCCATAACTGCATTAGGGAGGGCCCTAACCCAATGGCTGGTTGTCCTTCTAAGAGGAGAGATATTTGGATCCAGGGAGACACACAAGAAGAAGGCCATGTGACCACGGAGGCAGGGATTGGAGGGATGCAGCTATAAGCAAGGAACACCAAAGTTTGCCAGCAACCTACCAGTAGCCAGGAGAGAGCCCTGGGACACACTCCCCCTGAGCCTCCAGAAGGAGCCCACCAGGCAGCCCCTGCTCCGTGACTCCCCATGTCACACAGCCCCATGATCCCGCTTCCTCCCATCCCCCTGGTGCCCTGAATCCTGTTGTTCCCTTAACTTTCCCTGCATCGCTAGACATCGTCCCTTCTTAATGCCTGCTCTCCCGGGACCTTGACCGCAGCTGGACACCAGCTCAGCAGGCCCCTCCACAGCGAGCAGACTGTGGCCAGAATGGTGGGGGGGTGGGACGTGGAGTCCAGGGAGCCTTCCAGTGCTAAGGGACACCATCCACATTCCTGCTGTCAGCTCTGACCCAGGGTCCACATTTATAAGAAACCTGACTACACGGAATTAGAAGGAGAGTTTCAAGTGTCTCCTGCCAGTCTCCACGATGCCTTTATTTGAATTGAAGGAAGTTGAATTCCCCACCAGAGGCTCAGCTTGGACTCCAGCCCTGGGAGTGTGGGGTCACCCCATGTATTAACCATGTCTTTATTTTCTGTATTCTGATGCTTTGACATCTGGGGCTTTGCTGACCCTGGAAGGATGGCCCCTCCCAGGGTTAGCTAACTCCTAGAGATAGCAAACAACTGGATTTCCAATGCAAAGCAACCAATCTAGAGCCCACACCTCCAACCCCTCCTCTGTGGGGTTCTCACACTCTCAGCCACTCTAACCTGCCCTCATTACCCCCATGGCCAGGTACCAGACAACTAGGGACAGCCCCTGTGCCCTAGAACCTGCTGAAATTATCCAAACTAGCCCATCCTAAGCCTGCTTGCTCTGCCTCCCTTGTTCCTTCCTCAGAAACCACAGTAAAGGCTCTTGCCTACAATTTCCCCCTGCCCTGGCCTCCTGCTGACCTTGGTGCCTCCCCGTGTAGCCCTGCATGGCATGCCCCTCTTCTTGGGAACTGTCACAGACTCTCTTTAGTGGCAATCTTCTCTTGATCTGCTGGTCTTACTGCAGCTCACATTTTCTATAAACACGAATCATACAACGCCTGCCCTCTGCCGTCAGTCCAGTGCTGCTTCTATCAACACCACTGAGCTAAGAAGACCAAACCAGCCCTTCACTTGCCTCTTCTTTATTATTGTTTTCTCCTCATGTCAGCCCCAGAAATTCAGCAAGAACTAACTGGTCTTTTCTCCACTGCTCATCATCCAGTAATTTTTTTTTCTCCCTGCAGGCAGGCAGGAATTGGGTTCCTGGGTCCCCTGAGGATGGTACCTGAGCAGACGTGGCTCCCCCAGCCTCTTCCAGCCTGTCACTGAGGTCTTCGAGGTCCCGGGACAGGTCACTGCGTTGTTTTTCCACCTGGGAAAGATCAATGAGCATGACGGGAGCCGTGCAGGAGCCCCCCCTTCTCTGGTAAAGACTGCAGTGACCACATGGTGTCTGTGAAGCTGGGGGCCTGCACTTGGGGAGTTCTGCCCACTGCCTGCCACCCCGCACACTCAGTGAAGGATGCCTGTGTCCTTCTGCACTGGGTGGGTCTACCTGCCCTTCCTGCCCCTGGCCCGGTTGGGCTGAATCTGGAGTTTAGGTGTGTGAGGATTTCATCTCCCACCAGCTTTCTGGCCTCATCCTCTGCAGGATCCCCACCCTAAAGCCTCCTTCCATTCTTTTCTTTTCTCTTCACATCTTTGTCACTGTGCAGAGAGGTGCTATTTCTTCTCTTTGCCTAGAAATTCTTCCTGGCGTCAGTCTGTTGAATTCAGTCTCCGAGTCCCCAGGCTAATGTTGCCTCCTCTACCTGCCCCAGGCAGAACTAGCCTCTTCTCCTTGGACTCACATCAGAAATAGTATCTTAGCATCTTACATCATAATTAATATTGCACATGTAGCACCGGGCCTTGTGCACAGCTCGAGAAATCAGCGAGGCCTGTTCAATCGGAAACCTGTCCTCTTGCTTTCCTGAGTGGAGTGTCTGTCTGCTTACAGTTGGATTGTGACTGGTGCTGGGTCTTTAGACTCAAAAAGTGCAGAAGTATTTCATTTACCTTGGCTCTCATTGCCCGCTCAGCTTCCAGTTCTTCCTCCAGCTCCTCAATTCGGGCCTAGCAGACAAACAAGCAAAGGGAGGTTATCTCTTCTGGGTGAAGTTACAAACTTAACCATTTGGCCTTTTAATATGGAAATGATGGCAAGTTGCTGAGCATATGATGGACACCGTCAACAGCAGAAGGAAACTGGGCACAGAGAGTGTGTGCAATAGCCCTGAGGCAGGAGGGAGGCTGGGGAGTGGTGGGGGAAGGCTGGGTGACAAGGTCAGGGAGGGAATAGGGGCAGATTGTGGAGGGCCTTGTAATCATCGTAGGGGCTTTGACTCTAAGCCTGTGTGAGGTGAACATGGATCAGTCTCAAGGACTCTGGGGCAGTCTTGCTCCTCAGGAAACCCAGGTGGCCAAGCAGCTGATGGGAGCAAAGGTGCCTGGAAGTGCATTTCGAAAGGGGAGCTCTGTCCTCTCGGTCCTGGACACACCTGGTGTTCCTTTAGTTTCCGCTGGAGTGTGGAATTCAGAGACTGCTCATCCTCATATTTAGAGTTGACAGAATTGATTTCCATATCCCTCCTGCAAGAGAAGGTTTGATCTCCTGAGGGAAAAGCTCTGAGGGGAGATCAGCCGGCTGGCAAGGGAACAGAACCTGGGCTGCCGGAGGAGGCCTTGAACCTGCTGAAACCCACTCATCCCCCAGCATCTGGCCTTCTGGGGTGGCTGCCCAGAAGGTCTCACCCTGCAGAACCCCAGAATCTGCTGCACATGCTTTCCATCCGCTTATTCATTCACTCATGCGCATCTTAATTTGGTACAAGTTTGTTGAGTAGATCTACTACGTGCCAGACGTTGTTTGGGGTTCTGGGGACACATCAGTGAACAAACCAGACAGAAATCACTGCTCTGGCGCAGTTTACATTCTAGGGGCTCCAGAATCACTTGGATGCTTTGCCTTTTTAGGGAAAATTTTCTTCTAAAAACTTTCCACCAAAGGGTGTCTCCTTCTGACATGTGGGTTCCATGTGCCAAGGAGCCATGTGTGAGAACTAAGGTGCCAGAGACCCAGTGGGTGAGCAGGATGGTCAAGGTCACGCGCACCTCCTGGCATGCCACAGAGGAAACGTGCCGAGATGCCGAGCCAGCTGCACACCCTCCTGGCAGTCCGTGGTGCTTTGAAACTGCCTTAGCAAAATGCACCTCAAAGATGCATTGTCCGAGTTCCACTCCCTGAGAGCTTTCCTTGTCTGACTCCTGCTCATCTCCATCCCTCAGCCTCTTACTTAGTTCAGGTTTACACCGGCCTGTTGCAGTAGCCTTCCCATTGCTTTCCTGCTTCCAGTGTTTCTCCACTCCACCTGTCTCCCATGTTATTTGCAGAGCGATACTGTGAAAATACCCCCTCAACTCCTTGTGATCTTTGAAAGCCCAGCTTATGGGTTTCTACAAAGACTCCTTGCCTTTTGGGGCGGATGCCTTGCTTAATACTTGTCTCCTTTCCAGCGCCCAACAGGCCCTGTGTGAGGCTGGGAGCTCCCTGTGCACGAGCAGCACCTACTCGCCGTCTCCCTGTATCCTCTGTGGTGGGCACGGAGCCTGCACACAGCGGGTGCTGGGGACACGCACTAATGCACGTGAAGCCCCAGCACAGTGCCCAGCACCTGGCGCCACCCAGGACGCGCTAGATACTGCTAGCGTTGTCACGGGCAGAATGAACACCTGCACGGGCATACTTTTTCACCACCTCCTCGAGGTCTAGTTTGGACCGTTCCATCTCATTGAGATTGTCGATGGTCATCTTCAGGTCACTCTCAGCTTTGCGACGAGCCTTTTCCACCTCTGCCCGGATTTTCTTTTCTTGTTCCCAGTTATCCTCCAGCTGCAGAAAGAAGAAAAACAAGAGAAAGCGGGGGTGGGGGGTGAGTCTGAGGCCGGAATGTGATGAGGAACCGGATTGGGCCTGGTTCCTTCACTGTAGCTTCAAGAGAGGCTCTCACTGCCCCAGGGCATGGGTCAGTCCAGTTCCCCAAATGCATCTGAGGACCCTGTGCCCCAGCATGGGCCTGGCCCTTGAGCTATAGCATTGGCCCCAGCCGCAGGGCATTACCTCATGGATCTGGGTGCTGAGCTTGCTGTTGGTCTTGGTCAGGTGGTTCACCTTGTCCTCCTCAGCTTGCAGGTCGTCGAGGGTTTTCTGGAGGGAAAGATACACATATACGTGTGTCCCACAAGCCATGTGGGGGCAGCTGAATAGACCTGGTTCTCTGCCATCACTTCTGAGCTCAGTGGACAGCTACTGAGCACCTTCCCCTGGTGCCAGCTGAGGTGGGGAGCAGACCCAAGCACCTGTTAGCTGCAGGTGGGCCCTCACTGGTCAGTGGGGCTCTGGTTCTCCATGGGGCATGTTGGAAATCTGTGGGGGGCTTTTGGTTGTCACCACAATTGGGGCCCCACTGGAACTTCGTGGGTGTTTCCAGGGATGCTGGGCACCTTGCCTTGCTCTGGACAATCCAGCACCTTGAAGAATCCTGCAGTCCACACACCTGATGCCCCACCCAGGCATTCACATAAGCAAAACAACAGACTCTTCTGAACCGAGCACCCAGCACCACTTTCCATATAACGCAGCTATTTTTTTTTCATTTAGCATAGACTACATTTTTAAAAGAATGATCTACCATGAAAACTGAGAGATTTGTTATTGTCAAAATCTCCCTGAGAGTTCTTCACCATGTTGTAAACTCGCATCACAGACAGCAGCTGCACTTCGCTATCTGCGTCCCTAACACACCGTCCGTGCCCATCTGCAGCCACCTAGGCAGGCTCGGGTGGACGGCCTACTGCTCACGACATCTTCTAGGGGATCTGCCTGAGCTTTGACACGCTGACAGCACCAGAATTTATCATAAATTACATTCCATTCACTTCCTCCTTAAAAAAGAAGGGGTACACTACTCATTTTTTTGAAGTTATGTATGAGTTATAATAATTTTTATTTTAGGATAGTAAGAGGCTTCCAAAATACAGTCTGTGCCCATTATTTGCAGATTATCTATTTGCCTATTTACCTACTAGCTAAAATTTATTTGTAATCCCAAACCAATACTTGTGGTGCTTTCACGGTCATTTACAGACATGCGCAGAGCATTGAAAAATTTGAGCCTCCTGGGGTGCACATTCCCAGCTGTGGTCAGATAAGATGGTGCCCTGCCTTCTTGTTTCGCTCATACTGCAAACAAGTGTCTTTTTTCAGAGTCTATTCAGTGCCATGGTTTCTACAGTTTGGTGCTTTTGTTTTGGTGATTTTGCTTTATAAAATGGCCCCACTCACATTCTGCCATCCTGTCTAGTGTTCCCAAGCACAATAAGGCTGTGATGTGCCTCACAGAGGAAATCTGTGTGTCAGATAAGCTTTGTTCAGGCATGAGATATAGGGCTGTTGACTGTGAGCTCAGCGTTCAGGAACCCACAGTACGGACCAAATAGTGTCTTTCAACAGAAACATACATAAAACAAGGCAATGTATTGATTGTAATCAATACATATTATGTATTGAGTGGCCGATGAAAATGTGACCAGAGGCTTGCGGGAACCTAACCCTATATTTCCCCTTAAAACTGAGGTTCAGGGCGCCTGGGTGGCTCAGTTGGTTAAGCGACTGCCTTCGGCTCAGGTCATGATCCTGGAGTCCCGGGATCGAGTCCCACATTGGGCTCCCTGCTCAGCTGGGGGTCTGCTTCTCCCTCTGACCCTCGTCCCTCTCGTGCTCTCTGTCTCTCATTCTCTCTCTCAAATAAATAAATAAAAATCTTAAAAAAAAACAAAAAACAAAAAACTGAGGTTCAGTGTTTGCTAATTCAGTGTTTGTGGTGACTTTATAGACCATGACTATCTCGAATAATGAGAATTGACTGTATTTATTATAAAAGGGGGCTCTGAGTTTGAAGTGATTGAGAGTCACAGTCTAAGGGGAAGTATTTCTGGAGGCAACAGAGAGAGGTCCTTGGGGGACTTGTTGTGTAATCATGGTGTCAGCAAACATGGCGATGGGGGTCCACTGTCCGGCCCTGGGCCTCAGCTTGCTCTTTGTACCTGTGTCTCTAGAGCTAGGAAGTGGTCTGTGCCCCAGTCAGCAGTGGTGGCTGGTCAGAGCTGGCTCTGCGTTCAGGACCCTGAGCCCATAACACTTGAGTGGGTCTCCCCATGACAAGAGCTCATGCCCTTTGTTGCCGAGCTATATCAGGGTTCACTGTTGTGTCACTCATAGGGCACGTCTGTGCACCTCACTTCATCCTGGTGAGTCTGGGAACCATGCCTTCCAGCGCACCTGGGACTCTCAAACTGTCCTAGTTTGGGTGATAAATTACAGGGTCGCCCCACTTACAACAAACCTGGGAGGACAGCAACAAGACACGACAACATCCACTTCACTGATGAGGAAACTGAGATTTTGGGAGACTCTGTGCCTTCCCTATGGGCCCCAGCTGAGGGGCAGCAAAGCCAAGATTTGAACCCGGGTCTTCAGTCTCCGAGCTCCACCTGCTCTGCCAAGGGCAAACCGGTGATGCCTACCTGGTGCAGCTCCTCCAAGGCCCTCTTCTCCTTCTGGAGCTTGGCGATGGAGTCTTCCCGGAGCGAGAGGTCCCCAGTCAGGGTGCGGACCTTGTGATCCAGGGCCTGGAAATGGGGGTGGGAGAGAGAGACAGGCCCTTAAGTCTGGGAACACCCTTGGGGGAGGCACTTGCTCTGAGAGAGGGGCCCTGCAGCTTGGCTATGGTCCAGAGTCACTTGGGAGCCTGAGAAATGCCAAGGCCCAGGGCACACTCCAGCCAACCACGTCAGAATCTTAGGGTGAGGGGAGCAGTGAGAGCTACCAGTTCAGGCCTTTGCTATTCAAGCCCAGTCCTCAGATGTCAGCGGTGTCTTAGAGACTAGACCCTCGGGCCCCACCAGACTTGCCCATCCGACGTGGTAGCACCGGCTACATGGGGCTACGAGCACTCAGAATGCAGCTAGCTCAACAGCAGAGCCACATTTTAAATTGCATCGAGCTAAGTTAATAGCCCCATGTGGCTGATGGCGAGGGTCCTGGGCAGTCCTACAGTGGGGACTCTAGGTGTGACCCCTGTAGGCTTCCCGGTTCTGGTGAGGAGTGTGGTCAGGCTCCAGGGCCTCCTCACCTGCTTCTCCTTCTCTGTCTTGGCCAGCGTGGTCTCAAGGCCCTCCAGGTCCCGCTTGAGGTCGCTCATCTCCCCCTCCAGCTTGCGCTTGGTGGCACTCAGGGAGGCCGCCGTGCCTTCCTCTTCCTCCAGCCGCTCCCGCATGTCCGAAATCTGGCTCTCCAGCTCCATTTTGGTCTTCATCATCTGGGTCAGGCGCTCCTCAGCATCTATCAGGTTCTCTTGCTCCTGGTGGAAGAGCGAGCACCCGTCAAAGGGGTCCCAAAGGGGTCCAGGCATGAGCTCCGAGCCCCATGCGATGTGTGCGACAAAACATTGTCTAGCAGTGCCGTCCCCAGACCACCAGCGGCATCACCTGTGAGCTGGTTAGGATGCCAAGTCTCAGGCCTCACACCTGTTGCATTTAAATCTGCATTTTCACGAGACCCCAGTTAAGGTGTTGTTAGCAGAGGTGGTCCAGGAGAAGGGGAGGCCACTCAGGCTGCACCACGCTGGTAGTGCTGGCTCTGCCATCCCATCTGCTGAGCCCAGATGTGCCTGTGCTTCCGTCTGTCAGTGGGGCCTGGGCCATCTGCCCAAATGGCTCCCAGCGCTGAGTTAGCACTTTTGTGTTAACAAGCCATTTCCCATCCGCGGTTCCTCCTTATAACAACCCTGAGGGGCAAGCCAGGCAGATGTTACCATAAGCTACAGTTTAGGGATGAGGGAACTGATATTCAGAGGAGGGTGGGGTTGTCAAAGGTCAAGTGGACAGGAAGGGGCAGAAGAGGGACAACCTGGGTGTCCACTGGGGTCTCCCCGAGATGGGGTCAGTGGTGTAGGACGACAACTGGCAAGAGTCGAGCCAGACCAGCTGTGTGACTTATGGTTCACGGCATAACATTATTGAAATTCAGTTTTTTGTCTGCACAATGCAGGAAATCATCATTGTGAGGCATAAAGGGGTAGAGCCCATGAAGGTGCTTCTATCAGTGGGTGGTTTTTTATCGCTGTGATCTCACTCGTACACGGCTTCTCAGAAGGCTCTCCAGCCCTCCCTCCCTCCCTGGGTCTGACTCTCAGTGACCCTGGGGATCCTGGTAGTTGCCAGGGCCCCCAGCTCCTGCTCCCTCCCTCCACTCCCCTCCAGGGCCCCACATACGGCCTGTAGCTGGATGGTGAGGTCGTTCTTCTCCTGGCTGAGCGTGGCCATCTTCTCCTCCAGCTCCTTTACCCTGTTTATCAGCTCCTGTGTCTTGGACATGGCGTTCCTCAGCTCCTCCTCCTTGGCCTTCATCTCCTCCTCTTGCCGAGCCACGTTCAGGAGCGGCTTGACCTGAGTGGTGAGCAACACCATACTGTGTCAGGGGCATGGGCTTTGCCGGGGGCTCGGTGGTGGGCTGTGGGGGCTCTGCCTCAGATGGGACCTCACACCCCCACTGGGGTGGAAAGCAGCTCTTGCAGCCGTGAGGTGGAACCCCTCCACAGATCCCCAAAAGCATCCCTAGCCTCCACAGAGAAGGCCCATCCTTGCTTAGGACCAATCCTCAGGGTGCTCTTTGACCCTACGAGACACCGAGTGAGGTGTTCCTTGGCATCTAGCCACGCCCAGTGCTTACATCTGTTCTGTAAATTGTGTGTGCTTGGGAGCCCTGGCTGAATTCAAGCTCTGGTTTCCCTTGCCTTTCTCCCTTACTGATTCCTCCCTCTCTGTGTCTATCTCTGCTTATGTATATTCTCAGTGTCTCTGTCTCTATCTCTCTGTCATGTGTAGATTCTTAGTGTCTCTCTCTGTCTCTCTCACTTACTTCTTTCATCTGTTCCCCTATGTGATCTTCCAGGCCTCCCACAACCCAGCCTCGCTCACCCTGCTCCAGCTCAGCTGGTACGTCCTGCCTCGTGGCCGCTGCCCCCCTTGCTCTCGGCTCTGTAGGGCTGGGCCTGCTTTGTCCCTCGGCCGGCCGGGAGCACCTGCTCCTCGGCAGCACCCACTGCACCCATCCGGACCTCTCTTCGCATTTGGCCCTTCTTACCCTGCATCAGTGCCTGGGTCCATCAGCTCGCTCCACTCGTACTCCTCTGCCCTGCTAGACCTTGAGCCCTTCAGAAATCTCCCTCGTGCCCTCTGTGTCCCTACAGCTCCGAGCGGAGCTGGCAGGACAGGCTCTCAGGGTATTTCCTGACCAATGGTTGTGGTTCTCCGGAGGGCAAACTCCCCGTGGAGATGGATTTGGGAGAAGGCATCACCTCTCTTGGAAGATGACAGGGATGCCTCATTGCCAGCCTGGGCTGTAGGGACCTGGGATGGCACGGTGGCAGGTCCATGGAAACACACAACTACGTAACCCTTTTTATTCCATGAAAGCCTCCCACAATGTGTTTTTTATTCCCCACCGATTCATCCTATCTGGCTTAAATAAGATTAGAACCTAATTAAAAACTAAGAGTAAAGGATTTTTATTTTATTTTACTCTTTTACTCATTGGAACAGGACCTTGCGCCACCGTGTTTAATTAGTGGTTTTACTTTCTAGTAAAGAACGGGAGGTTTCCAGGCTTTGTCTCCTCATCTGTGACCACTGGTATCCCGCCTGAAAGAATCTTAAAGGCTGCTGGTCTGGAGCTTCCCAGGGGGCAACGCCAATACCAAGAGGGCAGATGAGATAGATTTGGCATTGCATAGAAACCTTTGATATTCATCATTACATAGTTACTTTAAAAATAACTTTTAAGAATAAGAAACTGAATGAATCATTTTTTTAAATAATTTTTTAAAACGGAAAAGAACTCGTCAAACCCACCATTTTGTGGATAATGCTTGCTTAGGACGAGATTAAAGCAGATAAGGATACAAGTTTCCTTTTAAAATAAAAATTTCAAAATAAAAAAGTGAGTTGACATAAGGAAAGAAGGTCCGTCATAGAACAGGTGGGGAAATGAGCGGTGAT
The DNA here is from genome assembly GCF_004348235.1 of Phoca vitulina. Taxonomy (NCBI): domain Eukaryota; kingdom Metazoa; phylum Chordata; class Mammalia; order Carnivora; family Phocidae; genus Phoca; species Phoca vitulina. Next base: position 6,039,183 of record NW_022589782.1, on the reverse strand, counting down.
GACTGAACTCTGAGAAATGCTCATCTGGACTCCTCTGCCATCTCAGGCCCTTGAGGGGGCTGGCCTGTGTGGGTGCCTTTGGAGATGCAGACCTTACTCTCCCTCCTTTGAACCTGTGGCCAGCACTGTGTTAGAAAGCGCTTTCCCACGGGGAGGGGAAGGAAGCTTCTGCACAAGTCGTGGGGGCCGCAGGGCCAGAGAGAGGACCCACCCCTGCACACGGCCCCTGAGACATCACCATCCTCCATCCACCTGGGTCCTGAATGTGGCAGCCCTGCATCCAGCCACGGCACGAGGAGTGTGCCCCCTGAACGGGGGCTTGAGGCAGGGATGCCATCACCCACTATGATTCCACCTGCATCAGGAGGATGGTTCACGGCCTCCTGCATTGGTTAAGGACAGGCTGGTTGCTTGGGGGTCCCGCAGCCCCACCACCTGGCTGACTCACTGCCTTCTCTGCTGTCTCAGAAGAACCTGAGAACTGGGAGGTCAGACCCCATGATTTCCTGAGGTCACTCCAGCTCTAAAGCTGAGCACTTCACTAAAGAAGTTGAAGATGCCTCAACATGCCCAGGGAGAGGTGCTGATAACCAAGCCCACTTTTTGTAGTGTGTGTCGGGGGGAGGCTCTCCATCCTAACAGGATGTTATTTTGAGGGATGAGATGAGGCGGGAAGACACACTGTGATTGTTCCTCAGGGACGAATTCGCCCCTGTCTGGAAGGAGGCTAGATTCCTCCTTCGACTCATTTTTGGACCTTGCCTGCAGCATCCTGTGGCCGCCCACCCAGGCCCAAGGCCCCCCGTCCCCCCACAGCAGCAGGCTGGCCTGGCCCCCGAGCCCTACCTTATTGTAGAGCTTCCACCAGCCCCAGAAACGCAGCTCCAGGAATTTGCGTGTGTTCCGCTGGATGACTTTCAGGCCGATTCTGCAAAAGGGAAGCGTCTCATGGATTAAAGCTTAGGTGTTGGGGCTCGGCTTCCCTGATGGAACGGTTCCTCCCAGACAGCACAAGGCCGAGACAGACCACTCATTTCTTCTTACGCTTCCCTTCCCTCTGCTCCCTCGCGGGAAATCACCCATTATTCTCTGCATCCTATCCATCTGCAGTCTCTGGAATCCACCTCCTTGTCCCTGGCACCTTGACCGGACTGTGATTTACTGAGGTCCCGGGTTGGGCTGGGCTGCTGTCCTACCCTCAGCCACTAACTGGAGTCCCTGCCTTCAGTCAGGGTCGAAGAGGGCCTGGTGGGTATCAGGAGCTCATTATTGCTGTTATTTGCTCATTACTGTTATTATTACTAATGCTATAACTAATACTACAACAAAGAGCCAGAGTCGACCAGAGGCCAGCCAAGGGAGCCCGAGCTCTTTTCTGAGAGAGACCGCTGGGAAACATGATTCCAGGGGCAAGGACTTGGAGTGAGGGCTTCTGGGTTCTAGTCTTGACTCTTTCCTCATGAACCGGGGCCAGGCCCTTCACCCTTCTGGCCTCAGTTTCCAGGGGGTGCTGGCCCTACCACATCCCTGTCATAGTATCATCACACGGATAAATAAGGGGCAGTGACCGGTAGGCTGTAGGAGAAGGATTTATATTAGGTGGTCCCTGTTAGGGGTTGAATTGTGTCCCTTTCCAAAAGAAACGCTGAAGTCCTAACCCCTAGTACCTGTGAGTGTGACCTTGTTTTGGAAATAGGGTCCTTGCAGATGTCATTACTTAGGTTAAGAGGTCATACTAGAGAAAGGGGGCCCCTAACCCAAGATGCCCGGTGTCCATATAAAAAGAAGGAAGCCGGTGTGGAGACGCAGACACAGAGGGAAGGCCTTGCAAAAACAGAGGCAGAGATGGGAATGATGTGGCCATGAGCCAAGAAACGCCTGGGGCCACTGGGACTGGAAGAAGCAAGAAAGGATCCTCCTCTAGAGCTTCGGGGGGAGTGTGGCCTGCAACAACTTGATTTCAGATGGCCGACCTCCAGAACCGTGAGAAAATACATTTCCACTGTTCTAAGGCGGCCAGGCTGTGGTGCTTTGTTACGGCAACCCTAGAAAACTAATACAGACCCCCAACAGGTTCTTTGGGCCGGCAAAGACACGGGCATCATCTCACTGCCCAGTGTCGCTAATGGAGCTGAGGCCTGTGTGTGTGGCGGGGTCCCTGGTCATCCCGTGTGGGTGAGCGTGGCCTCCGTGGTCCTGCCCCATTGGTGCTTGTGAGGTGCTACCTTCGTTCCAGCATCTTCTTGAACTCAATCCTCATAAGGAAACCCCGGAGGCGACACTGTAACATTGTCATGATCTTGGCCAGCCGCTCGTCCCGCATGTCCTCAAGCTTAGCCAGGATGCCGGCTCGGAAGAATACCTAGGGGAAAGACACACTCACCTGAAAATAGCCCAGCTATCACCGGTGGCAGCCACTTGGCAGGGAGTTTTAAATTCAAGCACCAGAGGTTCGGAAAGGTCCTTAAAAGTTAAGAGGGCCAGTCTGGTGCTGGTGGTTTGAGGCCCCTCGGGAACAGCTGGCCCCAGCCTGGACACCGCCAATAGCAGGACCACTGCCGGCCCCAGCGTCGGTTTCCCCCTGCCCTTGGCTCCTCCTGTGGGCCTTGCACTTCCTAGCTGGGTTACCCTGGACATGTCTCCTCACATCTCAGGGCCTCAATTCCTCATCTGTGAAATGGGGATGTTGATCCCTCCCTGAGGGTTGCTATAAGAATTAGATAGAGATATTGGGTGGAAAGTCTTGTATAAACTGCGAAGCTGTAAGTGAAAGGTGATAGATATTCATGATCCTTGCTGCTATGGCGACTGCCCGGCAGCCAGGGTGGCAAGGGGCCTGCCTTCTTTTACCACCATGCAAAACAGCCTTTGCACCGTCCCGGTCCCCCAGGGACCTGGGAGTGGGAAGAGGGGCTAGTGAGGGTGGGGGTGGGGTCGACTTTGTAGAAAGGATACAGGGTTTTACCAATGCTGCACAATTTCAGGCACCCAGCTCTGATGTGTGAATGGGACACATCCCCAGGAAAACAGGGCCAGCTTTGCAATGTGTTCAAAAGAGCAGGAAAGACCCAACCTCAGGGAAATGCAAATTAAGATCGCAAGGTACCAATCCCTCCTCCCTCCACCTGTAACTTTTAAGACTTCCGAAAAGGCAAGTGTTGGCAAGGTTGTGGATCAAGGTGAGTTGGTGCAACAGTTTTGGAAAGTGGTTTGGCATTCCCTTGTCAGGTTAGATGTTTGCACACTCCAAAACAGGCAGCTAGCCTCCTCAGCATTAACATATCGATCTCTGCCCTGGCTGCACATCGTTTCTGCCTGGAGGGCCTTGGAAAGATGCTGATACCTGGACATAGGTGATTTCAAACAATTTCTGGGGCGAGGCTCTGGCACTGGTATTTTTACCTCTCTCCAAAAGGATTCTAATGTACAGCCAAGGCTGAGAATTTCGTTCTAGAGAAACCCCTATGTAGGACCATGTGCAAAGATATTCAAAGTAGCATTGTTAATAACTGCAGGGGGGGAAAATGTCAATTTCCAGGGCACCTGGGTGGCTCAGTTGGTTAAGCGTCTGCCTTTGCTCAGGTCATGATCCCAGGGTCCTGGGATCGAGTCCCACATCGGGCTCCCTGCTCAGCGGGGAGTCTGCTTCTCTGCCCCTCCCCTGACTGGTGCTTTCTCTTTCTCTCTCTCAAATAAATAAATAAAATCCTAAAAAAAACCTGAAAAAAATCAATTTCCAAGGAGAGAAGAAAGGGTAATTGTGGCTTGGCTGTCTGAGGCAGCCTCATATGACAATGACGATGAATGAATGTCATGTTCCAAACAACAAGGATGAATCTTGGACATACGATGAAGTATTAGAAGCATGTTACAGAAGGGTATATCAAGTATGAATCTGGGCGCCTGGGTGGCTCAGTTGGTTAAGCGACTGCCTTCGGCTCAGGTCATGATCCTGGAGTCCCGGGATCGAGTCCCGCATCGGGCTCCCTGCTCGGCGGGGAGTCTGCTTCTCCCTCTGGCCCTCCCCCCTCTCATGTGCTCTCTCTCATTCTCTCTCTCTCAAATAAATAAATAAAATCTTTAAAAAAAAAAAAAAAAAAAAGTATGAATCTTCCATGAAGCTCAAAACCAGGCAAAACCCGGGGCCAGATGCATATATGATAAAACTATTTTTTAAAAGGCAGGAGGATGGTTAACATTCAGGACAAAGGTTACTCCTGGGGGTGGGGAGGAAAGAGAGGAAAGAGATGCAAAGATTAAGTTCTGGATTTTTAAGTGGGCTCATGGGTGGTTTTATTATTAGTATGTTTCATAATGTAACATCTTTTTGTAGGACATGATAGAAACTTCTAGAAGGATAGAAGGAGCCAGGAGACCTGTACCTGGCGTCAGCCTGCCTTGGATGTGCTATGTGACTTTAGCCAAGCCACTCTCCTTGGGGAGGCCTCGATCTCCCCTCCTGTTCAGTGGGAGTGCAGGACCCTGAGTCCTCCCAGCCCCGAGAGTCTGCGATTCCACATGTTGGGGCAGGGAGCAGAGCCCCCAGCTAATCTTTTATGTGGATGCTATGGATACCAACCGGAAAAGAATGGAAAAGAATGCTCCCTCTCCTTGCCTTCCTCCCCCACAAAAACCCAAAGAGCTAGCCATCATGGGGTTGAGACATTGGGCTTGATTTCATGAAATGTTTCTTGATATTTCACAATGGCTGCTCATTGAGGTGTGTCCTTTTAGGAGCAGTGAGGTGAGCATGTGGCTGGGGCTGGGGCCCACACGCGCCAACGATGGGGATAAGGGACACAGTTGACAGGCAGAATCATCCTGTTCTCTGTTCTGGCTCTGCCACCAGAAACTGCCTGGTCCTTGGGGAGCTAAGCTGTCCCCAGAATCCCCAGGCCTTTATCTGGACCCGAGGTTCCCAGTGCAACCCTTGCACAACCACAAACTGCAGTCCGTTTACCCAGCCAGTAGCTGTGTCACATGCTGGCCACGGCAGCCCCAGCTCCCCTTCCCGCGAGCGGCGTCATGGGGCCCGAGGCCTGCTCCATCCCGCCTAGTTCTGTGGAACTGGGCACATCAGCTCCATGCCCCTGTCCCTGCTTCCTCAAGTTTCCCATCCTTCAAAGGTAGGGGTGGGGGAAGCAGCTGGTATTCAGTGATTCTGACAAAATCTGTGATTCTGAAGTGTTCCTCTAAGTCAGTTTAGCTGTACACAGCATCTCTTAATTGTGAAGGAGGCCAAAGCTAATAGTTCTGGCAGATTCTACAGCAGCGTGAACAATTCTGCCAGCACTTACTACCAGAAGCAAGCTCCAGGGAGCTGGGGACTCTGTTCTGTTCACTGGTGTATCCCTAGAGCCTTGAACCGCACCTGGCACGGGAGGTGCTCTGCGAGCTTTGTCTAAGCGGCCAGATGTGTGGGATGCACACACAGCCTAGAGCATCCACGTGCTCCAGCAGGCCTGTGGGCTACACAGAGGCAGGCTTTGAGCCTGATGCTCCCGAATGCAAAGCTGGGACCCCTCCTGGGTCACCCTGGTTGTCATGCTGGGGTGCAGTCTGCTTGGGCAGCTGTAAATGGACACCTCGCACCATTAGCCCGGCTGGCCCTGCTGATCCCAACTGGACTCTGCAGGGCCAGGAAGTGGGACAGACACAGGGCAGCCCAGGCCCTGTGAGTTAGGATCAGGCAGCCTCTCTGAGTCAGCACCGACTCACCTGCCAGCTCAGGCCTGGAGCTTTCGGTGTGGGTGGGCTGGGATTATGGTGCCACCACACACAGCTTCATGCCCCAGTCAAACCCAGGACCTTGATTCTGATTGGGGCTCATACAGGTCTAGGAAATAATCTACCATTTATTAAGTACCTGTCTGAGCTGGGTTCTCACCCACATTATTGCTAATCACCTCCCAAATCCCATGAGATCAGCTGTATCAGCTCTCCTTTTTCAGAGGAGGAAACTGAGGCTCTCAGCAGCTGTGGGAGGGCTTCCCCAAGGCAGGTAGCTGGTCAGCGGCCAAGCTGGAATTCACCCCCTGAAGCCCACCTTCTGGGGACAAGGCTGGGTGGCATAGGGAGGGAGTGCCACCGGAAGACCATACCTTGGTGTGCCCGATTTTGTACTCATTCGCATCCAGGTCGATGGACCCGAGCAGCAGCTCTGAGGCCTTCTTGTTGTCTACGAATCCCTGAGGAATCACGTTGGGGTTGAGTACTTGGTACCTGGTGGGAGAGAGACAATGACAGTCATCATCATGCCCAAGCTGGTAGCTCAGGAAGCACATCCACGCAGCTGTTCTTTGCGATGGCCTTGGAGTCGAGGGTTAGACCTGTTTTACAGATGGCCACAGCAGGCCGTGGGGTGGGACTGACAGGAGGCCTTGGAGAGCGAACGTTTGTGTGGGTCAGGAGTTCAGGAGGAGGCAGGTGCTCCTAGAAATGAAGACACCAAAATCTTTCCTTCCTGATCTTTCCTTCCAGGCATAGGAGAAGCACTTTTTCCTGACCTGCCAGCAGGTCCTTCCCTGTTTAGAGCCTTCAGAGGGCTTGGACAAGATGACCTCTAGTGACTTGTCCTGCTCCATCCATCTGTGGTCATTTGTTCTAGCAGGTAGGGAGGGGGTAGAAGGAAAACAATGCCTAAGGTGGAGGTCTTAGTTTGGGTTCCACCAGAAGCAGACCTTGAGACAAGGATCCAAGTGCAAATAGTTTATTTGAAGGGGGCTGCAGGGTTGGGAAGGGGGTCAGGGAAGTCAATAAGAGGCATGTTATCAGATCAGTTATCACAATGGGCAGCTGGGGCTTAATGCTGCTGAGGGACACTGGGAACAGTGGTGTGCTGGAACCTGCAAGAGCCAACTGTGTGCATCTCTTCCCAACCCCACATTCAGTCATTCAGTGATGTCACATTGATGGCTCGAAATCAGCCATGGGAGTGTTTATCCCATGGAAATCCAAAGACACTACAAATCAGGGCTTTTAAATTTTTATTATTTTTAAAAATTTAACCTGGAGAGCGTATTGTTAGATCCTTATCTGGAAGCCAGTATAAAACATGCCTCATAGTTAGCCCACCAAGAAGGGTGAGGGAGTTGAAGTATTTCTACGCCAGCTGTCCTCAGTCACTGGTTGAGGGCTGCTCCCTGGGGAGGCATTACTTCCTGAGACTTTCAGCCTGCCAAGTAGCAAAGCAGGCTCCAGAGCCAGAGAAGGCCCTCAGGCAAAGAAATGCAGGTTCTAGCAGTTGTAAGTCAGGCCAGAGCATACTAATGTAATGGCAGTGAGGTGGTATCTGCTGTGAGGTGTAGCATCTGTGACAACAGGACCATATTTCTCAGTTAGTCCCTGGAAACTGAGAACTGTAGACTCACGGTATCAGGGAGACACCACTCACCTCTGTTTGAACTCCGGGTACTGCATCCTGTTTGGGAAGCCCTTCCTGCAAATACGGATGCCTTCTAGGACTCCATTACAAGCCAGCTGGTGCATGATCAGGTGGGCGTCCACCACGCCTGCCAAGGGGGAGGGCACAGGATGCTGTCAGGACCCTCTGGTGGGGCAGGCTACTCCTTGCCACTGCAGAAAGCTAACTGAGCATCTGTGTCGCCAACCCCAGTCTCCTGTCATCACTGCCAGGGGGCCCCACAATTCAGCCGAGACCCAAAGGCCCCCCTGAATGTGACTTCCACCTGGTGCCCACTCAGCCCGAACACGATTTTTGCTTTACAAAGCAGCTAGAACATGATTTTTGGATGATCCATTTTTTAAAAGATTTTATTTATTTGAGAGAAAGAGAGAGAGTGTGTGAGCGAGGGAAGGAGCAGAGGGGGAGAAAGAGAGACAAGCAGACTCTGTGCTGAATACAGAGCCCGATGCAGGGCTCAATCCCAGGACCCTAAGATCATGACCTGAGCCAAAACCAAGAGTCAGATGCTCCACCAACCGAGCAGCCTAGGCACCCCTGGATGATCCATTTTTTGAGGGATCCTTTGGTGCCCTGCTTTGCCCCAATCATCCCTGGCAATTAAAAGTAGACTTAATTCATACCTGGCTCACAGTTTGTGCTCAACAAACGTTAGCTATTTTTATTAATTGTTACTGTTTTGGTGGGTCAAAATTGTCCAAGTTTGAAAAAATTGGTGGGAGGAGAAGGAGGCAAAAAAAGAGAGACGGTACTTCATACTTTAAAAGTAATTAAACTTCTTTAAAGCGGGGCAGGGCGGGGGGAACTTCATTTGAGCAAACACTAACTTCACAGAGCCCCATGATGTACCTGATTGCTTGAACTCGTTGGGCACAATACAGCGGACAAAATGGGGAGCGGTGCTGTGGAGGGTGGTCATCAGCTTATTCAACTGCTCCTGGGATGGAGGAAAAAGAAACAGAAGGACTGAGTAGAGCTCAGTATTGGTGTTGCAGGACACCCATGCTCAGCAGAGGTGTTTATTTAGAGTTCAATTAATTAAATTAAAATTTAAATTCAAACTGAGTTCTTCTGCCACACCAGCCTCTTTTCCAGTACCCACTCGCCACCTAGGGCTATGGGCTATCGTAATGGATAGCATCTTGGGCAGTGGCTGTCCTCTCAGAGGGACTTGCCTAAGGTGACATAGTTTTCAGTAAGCAGGGCCCTTCCTGACTCAGTGCTGGCTCATCATAGAGTCTCAGTACTAGAAGGAATCGTATGCCTGTGAGGACAAACCCCTACCCATTGTTACCCTCCCCACTGGATGGTCCCTCCTCCTCTGCTTGGATACCTCTAATGAGGTAGCCTGCTCTGCCTTAGGGCAGCTAGATCCTTGGGAAATACTGAAATCTTTCTTTGTGCAACATCTCCCTGTTGGCTGCCCTTCTGCACTTTGGAATGTGTCCCCAGTCATGCCCCAAATCTGTAGAAGTTGTGATCAGCCCAGAAGATCTGCCAGCCAACTCTAGGGCTCAAGATCCTAGGCACTGATATGTCCATTGATACCACTCTCTGGATTTCAGTCTGAAATAACATGGTTGGACTGCACCATCTCTATGGATCTTTTCTGCCCTGAGGTCCTGTGGTTCTGTGACCCCTTCAGAAGGAAGCAAACTCCTCGAATGAAAGAGGCAGCCATAGGCATAGAAATGAAATCATCCTGTCCTGGGCTGGGAGGTGGCAGGCACACCACCACACCATTAGAAGGGAGGGTTTGATGGAGGGGAGGGTTCACTGGATGTAAAGTGGCCTGTGGGGCAGCCCCATACTCACCCTGTAGAAGTTGGAGACTGTCATGAAGGAAGACCCTCTCTTCTGCTTCTTGCTTCCAGCTGAGGAAGAAAGACAAGCATGTTTCATGTCAGAACACAGCATGGGGACAGTCAGCCCTATTAAGCGTTCTGTGTCAAGGAGATGCATTCTCTGGTTTAAAAAGGCTATTCTTGGGGGGCGCCTGGTTGGCATCTGACTCTTGGTTTCAGCTCAGGTCATGATCTCAGGGTCCTGGGATCGAGCCCTGTGTTGGGCTCCATGCTCAGTGGGGAGTCTACTTGAGATTCTCTTTCCCTCTGCCCCTCCCTGCACTCTCTCTCTCTCTCAAAAAAAAAAAAAAAAAAAAAGTCGTTTCTTGGGACAAGCTTAGGTGGGGCCCTCACACCAGGAAAGGGAGATCTACCAGGAAATGGGTGAATCGGATGACTGGCCTAATTGTCAAAAGGGGTGTTATGCTCTCCGAAGAGTGTGTATTCTTTTGTGATTTAGGGCTACACAAGAGGACACACTGTTCCCATTGTCTGGGAAGGAAGAGGAGCCCACAGACCATCTGGAGGAATTGCATATTGATGGTGAAAACATCTCTGAATTTGAGGAAATTTGTAGTACTTGCCCCTCTGAGTGGCGGCCACATTGGACAGCTCCCACCCTGGGGTGTTTCCCAGGGCTGGGCTTGGCCTTTGCCTCAGACAGAGAACAGGGAGCAGAAAATAAGGACACAGCATTTGGGCCTCAACTCTTCCAAAGCAGTATCACTCCACCTACAGGGGATACGGGCCCAGCGATCAATTCAGTTGATGGAATTTCCCAGAATGCATCTGCATCTTTCCATTGCACCATCGTCCATGGCCTACCTCAAGCAAGTTGTCATTCATTCATCCATTTAGCAAAAGTTGAATAAGAGAGTTTTGTTTCCTTATTTCCATTTTGGTCACTAAAAGGCATCAGTCCAGAGAGACTGTACACAACAAGGGGTTAGCTGTACCTGGAGCCTCCTCTTCTTTGAAGAGAATGGCCAGGAGTCCCAGGGATGATTTCTGGAACAAGCCCACCACTGTTTCATTCAGGGGGTCTTTGTTCTTCTCCAGCCATCCTGTGATGTTGTAACCCACCTGGAGGGGGGGCAAGTGCCAGTGGTTACCTTCAGGTCCAGACTCCGCCTTCCAGGTCCCACAGCCAGAACCTCTATCTACAGCTCAGCTTGCTCTGGGCTCCCAGGAGCAACCTTTAACCCCATCTCCGGGGGCTTCCATTCTTGACCTTTTCTGGAGTCCTGGGATGTCCCTGAACCACAGTATGAGGTAGAGTCCCTATTATCTGCTTTCTTGGGCATTCGCAGTTTGCCTGTTTAGGCCACCCTGTCTCCAAGCTTTTCTGACAAACCAGGACTCTCTAGCTACTCTCTGTCAGGCTGTGACCTCCTCTTGCATGTCTTGCTCTGCTGGCTACTCTGAGCCTGCCTAACCTCTGGCTCTTTTTCTACTCAGGTGGATTGATCTTCCAGGCTCAGCCCTTGCTGTGAGTGACTGGCCTTGACCAGCAAAATCCCAAGCTACATGAAGAGTGCCCTACAAGGGTGTCTGATCTCTCCTTGCTCAAGGGCACGTATCCCCTGGCCATTGCCTAGTGGAAGGGGGGGCTCCATCCATCTAGAACTGGGGGCTCCCTGTGCTCAGGTAATTGGATATCCATTAATTTCTGCTTCCCATTTTGCCACATGACCCGAGCTGGAGAGGCAAAGAGGAATCACTTTTCAGATTCTCCCACTGAGCATAAGGAACTGAGGGAAGCAGATAAGAAGCCAAAACCTTTGGGCTTTCCTTCTCTTATATAGCGTATAGACGTTTATCACTGCCGGACCTTACTTTAGAGCCTTCTTAGCGGTGCAGAGGCCCCATTAGACTTTGAATATTCCATTGCTACAAATACGGAGCTCTTCTCATTTCATTGAGGGAGGTGAGGTAGAGCACTTCAATCAGGCTCCCAAACCGCTGTTTGCTCTAGGCATTGGCACAATTCATTTTCCAAGTGATTGGCATTGTTATGGTTGATGAGATCATCAACTCCTGGCCCCAGTGCCCAATCCAACAGCAGCTTTCCTGACAGCTCTGTTCGAAGGCTGCTGTTTGCCTGCAGTTAAACCCACAGAGGCCCAACAGACGCCGGTGGTAACAGGAGCCTTGGCATTTACAGCAATACTGCAATCCCAAGGAAACCAAACTCATTCTTAAAAGCTGGCTGAACAAACCTTGTCTCCCCTATCCATTATTCATATAGAACCTGAGTCCTGGCGGCACTTAACTCCCTCTTCCCCAAGGACTAAGTTTGTCATGAGTGAAAAAGCCACTCCAGAGATGTCATTTTTTTGGTTTGGTGGCCACGAGCTGCCAGAGCAAGAAGTTAATCAATTGGGGGATAATTGGTGGGCTCGTGGCGTTTCTTTTCTCTTTTTGCAAGTGTTGGAAATTCTGTCCGAGTTCTCAGTTCAGCCGTCAAACCAAGGGCTGTAGACAATGGTGTGGCCCTGGTGGGTCTGAGGGCGTCAACTGCGGTCTGCTCCCTGGATTGCTTTGGGAGTCTCAGAGGGAGAAGTGATGAGGAAGTATGAGTCAGAGGTCATTTCACTGAGCCGATCACCCTGTTATATGGTGGCCGTGCTAGTTGGAAGCAGGAAGCATCAGGAAGGGCAGGGCAGGAAGGACCTACAGTAGCCAGAGTCGAATGCAGCAGGAAGGTGGCCACAGGGGGCGCCGAGGGGGTACTCACGGTGCCTGCATAGTGGATGAGCTCGAAGTGGGCCTCAGGCCCCTTGCCTTTGCCCCCCTTGGGCTTGAGGAAGTTGCTAGACTTGCCCAGGTGGTTGTCATACAGGGCCGCCTTGAAGGTGGCGTCGGTGGCCTTGGGGAAGACGCACTGTTCCTCCAAGATGGAGAAGATACCCATGGGCTAGAAGGGAAGAGCGGTGGATGGCGTTACAGGAGGCCACAGGACCCCAAGGGGGCCACTCAGGTGTTGGCCTGGGGGCGGTGGGAGGGGTGCCCCAGACACCCAGGTGGCTGGCCAGGAAGCAGAACTCTGGGCAAGGAGCCCTGGTAACGGTGCAGTAGCTCCACGGTCTGGTCTTCAAATGCCAAGGCCATTCAGACTTAAAAGAGGCTAGGATTCATTGACTCTAACAGAAGGGAAGATGGGGGTCAGAAGGGGCTACATAGCTCCCCAGATGCTAATCCCTCCCAAACAGTGGTGCCAGGCAGTCTTGGCCCTCAGGAAAATGGTAAAGTCAATGGCCCCTGTTCTCTTTGCACTTAACTCTCTTATCCGCTCTTGCCCTCAAGGACATTGCTGGCTACCAGCGGCCACAGATGGTTCTAGGTCTCTTCTCACAGAACAAGGGAGCTCAGAAATGCTGTGTCCCCCCCCACCCCAAACTATGGAGGGTCTGGATTTCTAAGGAAGATTTCTGGAAGAGGGCAGTGCTTAACCCCAAAGTTCAAACATGAGGACATTTCAGGTTCTGTGACAGCTGGACAGGGAGGTGTTTGTAGGTGTTAGGGGACAGGTGGATTGCACACGCAGCCTGTTTTTGGAGACTTTTTTTCCTGGGAAGTTAAGGCTGGTCTCACATCAGAAACCCCTGGCCGCCTTGCTGATAGCTTCTTTATGACGGCCCCAAGGCTGAGCCTCAGAGACAACATATTTTTATTTCTTTCCTTTATTTTTTAAGTTTTTACTTCACAGTAATTTTAGACTTGCAAAAGAGTGCAAAGCATTCCTACGTGTCTTTCATCGGACTTCTGGAAATGTTAACTCAACTTTGGTAACAATAATGAAAACCAGGAAATTAACATTGTTACAATACTACGAGCAGACTTTTCAGATTCTGTCATCTGTCCTGTTAATGTCCTTTTTCTATCCATTTTCTGCATTTGATCAAACCATATATATTCTTGAAGTAGGCCCTTTGCTAAAACGTTCCCTACGGTGTGATTACAGGGGTGGCCATAGACTGCCTGGGTTAGAACCTGACTCTGCCATTCACAGGTTGTGTGACCTTGGACAAGTTACTTCCCTTCTCTGTGCCTTAATGTTCCCATCTGTGAAATGGTGTAATACATCACCCCTCCCCCCCCCCCCACACATGCACATATGGTATGTGCTTATGGTACTTAGGATGAGCCAGTGACTTGAGGCATCCAATAGCCCAACTAACAGTGGTCATGGCAACACTATCATACCCATTTTGCAGAGAGGAAGCTAGAGGCCAGACCAACCAAGGTCATTAGCAATGTTGCTAGTGCCACCTCCCCACAGGCCCCAGTGAAATCCCCATCTGAGGCACAGCCTGGACAGAGCCCTGGCCTCTCTCTCAGCCCCACCTTTGAGCAGCAGGTTACCTTTTCCAGGAGGTCAATGCAGGCCTGTAGGTCAAGGCCAAAGTCGATGAAGACCCATTCGATGCCCTCCCTCTTGTACTCCTCCTGCTCCAGCACGAACATGTGGTGGTTGAAGAACTGTTGCAGCTTCTCGTTGGTGAAGTTGATGCACAGCTGTTCGAAGCTGTTGAACTGGAGTGGGAGGGCAGAGAGCGGGGCGTCAGCCAGGACCCAGACAGAGCCTCCCTGGGACCAGGACTGAGGGTTGAAGCACAAGCCGAGCTCAAATTTGCTGAGGGCCAACTCTTGTCAGGTGCTGCCCCAGAGGCCTGAATGCTGACCACCGGGCAGTCCTCCATCAGCCCTGCAAGAAGCCCTTCTTGGTTACCCTCCCCTGCAAAGGCCCAGAGCAGCTTAGCACCTGCAGAGCAGGGTTGTTGGGGAGCGGGGCCCAAACCTCAAATCCCACCTTGTGTGGCTAATGACAATCATTGTGGAAAGAATCATTTTCTTTCCAGGATAGAAATCATTTGAGAGGCTTTATGCTTCTGACCCCCTGTGTGCCTTTGGACAGTTCTCTCTCTGTGTGCAGTTTTTTTATCCTCATCTGTAGGATGAAAGGGTTTGAGGAGTTTACAAGCCTTTAAAAAAAAAAATCAGAGAGTGCTTTCTCTTAATGAAATCCCATGCTACAGCTGCATGAAAAATAGGTTAAAGCAGAGGTGCCATTGTAATCACAGAGCCCGCCCCTGTGTCAGACCCTGAGTGAGCTGTACCTGCTCAAAACCTTACAAGGCAAGAATGAGTAGTGTCCCCATTAACAGGTGGAGAAAGAGAGCTTGGAAGTGGCCAAGCTGGGATTCGAACCCTGTTTGTTTATTGCACACACTCTGTTGTTGGCGCAGAGCATCCTCCTTTCCCCTTGTCCCTCCACTGCTGGCCATCAGTGGCTTCCCAGGATGCCAGGGAGCACAGTTTGGAAACTCTAAGCCTCCTTCTGCCTATGAAATTAAATGATCCTATTGTAGACAGCAGTCAAATTAGCCTTTTAGAGCCTGAAAGAAATTGGGCTAAGTTTTGTGTGTGTGTGTGTGTGTGTGTGTGTGTGTGTGTGTGTGTGTTTAAAGTAGGCTCCATGTCCAGCATGGAGCCCTTGGGGCCTGAACTCACAACTCTGAGATCAAGACCTGAGCCAAGATCAAGAGTCAGACGCTCAACCAACTGAGCCACCCAGGTGCCTCTGGGCCAAGCTGTTTTTTTTTTTTTTTTAAAATCCATCTGTGGCCAGTAGAAATCTTAAAATAATAGGATAGTGGAGTGAAATGAACTTTATAGATCATCTCTTCCAGCCTGTTCATTTTAGAGTTGAGAAAACTGAGGCTCTGAAAGGAGTAGCTACTTTCCTAAGGCCATACAGCTAGTTGAGGGCCAACCTGAGTCCAGAACCAGATCTACTGACTCCTAGTCATGCTGCCTCCAATTACAAAGGTAAAATATTCCTGACCCACAACACCAGTCTGTGAGGAGCCTTGAGTCGCTCTTGTGTAGGAAAGAAGTGGGAGGCTACCAGTGTTGTGCTGGTAAATCAGCTTACTCTCCCTCTCAAAAATGAAAGAAAGAAGGAAAGAAAGGAAGGAAGGAAGAAAGAGCCTGATTTGACGTGTTGGCCGATTTCCATGGTGTAAATGAATCAACATGATGTCATGTATCAACATGATGTCAACTGAATCACAAAATTCCTGAAAACTCAACAATTGGCCCTCGTGAGCCAGTACAGGCTGGCTCTAGCACGCCACCCATTCTATCCAGTATGTTCACCCCGTTCTTTATGATTTGGTGCCATACAAATGAAGATGGAACTTCCTGGATGCCAAAAATCAGAGACCCAAGAGCAAACAACTGAGATTGGCCCATCCCAGGTCCAAGACGAGAAACAAGAGAACCATGGTGAAAAGTAGCTTTTAAAAGGAAAATGGTCACCCCAAAGCAGAAACAGAATGCCAGGGCAGGCACACCTCAAAGATCTCGAAGCCAGCGATGTCCAACACCCCGATGAAGAATTGCCTCTGCATCTTGGTGTCCAAGGTCTTGTTGATCCTGACCACCAGCCACTTGAACATCTTGTCATAGATGGCCTTGCCCAGAGCCCCAATGGAGTTGTTGCACTGTTCCATGTTCTGGCCCTTTTGCACAAACTCATTGCCTACTTTGACCCGGGGCCTGGTGATGCCCTTCTGGAGCTCCCCGGAATTGAGACCCATGAGATGGGCGACTTTGTCGGCCACTGAGTAGGGACAGAAAAAGCAGGTGAATGAGAGAAACATGACGCCTTGCCCCAGAGAAACCCAGCACCATCTATTGTGGTTAGGGAAGGGAGGGAGGAGAAGGTGGCAGAGACGCCGTGTTGCCCATGAGAAAAGAGACATCTGAGATGGTTTCCACACTCGCTCAAGGTCACGTGGCAAAGCAGAGCATAGAAACCAAAATCATGGCTCTGTCACATCTCTCTGAGACTATCAATGTCTGGATGTCCAAGGAACATTCTTGGTTTACAGCATGTCTCTGAGATGCACATGAAGCCTCAGAGAGCCGTGAGCCCCTGCCACTGGCTGCCGCCTCCGTGAACAGCCCCAGCCAAACACCTACCCTCCGTGGTGTCCACTTCAGCTTGCTCCTCTCTGGGCTTCTGCTTGAACTTCATGTTCCCAAAATGCATGATGCCCCCTGTCAGCTTATAAACACCGACCTTCTCCTCTGGGCTGAAGCCCAGCACGTCAAAGGCAACCTGCAGGGAAGAGAAAGGCAAGACAACCCTGGCTTCTCATTCCACAGGATAGAACCGTGGCCCTGCAGTTGTGGGGGTGGCACCTGTGGGCCATGGTGGCCACGGTGGTACGGGCGTGGACTCTGGAGATCAGACACGCCCTGGCCCGGAGTCAGGTCAGTTTTCCTCCAAGGAGCTCAGACCAGATGCTCTGCAATGTAGTCATTGTATTTATTTACCCTCCCTGGTCTCTGTTTAGTCATCTGCAAAAGGGGGATCATAGGTGTTCATAAGAATAAACCAGAATGATGTGTCAATGTTCAGTCCAATGCTTGACACATAGCACTTGATACATAATAACAAATGGGAAGTCGCATTATCATCACCATCATTATTACTGCTAAGGCTTCATGCTAGGTACCAGGAGAGGGAAAGGCAAAGGCGCATCAGGAATCAATTCTATTGTCAGACCCTAACAGAAGTTACAGGTGCTCAGTGTCGTAAGAGGAGAGAGGGGGTGTGGTGGAAACTGAGGAGACAGGAGGGTCGCTTCTAGCCAGGCTGGAGTACATGGCCCCTTTGGTTCCATGGAATCCTAGTTCGGTTCCGCTTGCTATGACAGGCTGGAGAGAAGTTCCAGCTGCAGCATCAGAGATCTCCAGGGGAGGATCTGGGCTGTTGCCCGGCCACTCGGAGTGGCCCCCACCCCAATTCTGGTGGCAATGCATGCAGGGCCCCCACAGTCTCTGTCTTGGCTCTCCCTGCCATGTGCCAGCCACACCGCTCCACTCACATCTGTGATCTGCAGCTCCTCCCCGTCGTCCATGTTCTCCACCACCATGACGCCCTGGTTCACCCAGTGGTACTCCTTAGGGTTGGGGACCAGCAGCAAAGTCTCTGCCAGGAGCAGGAAAGCAGGTTGGCAACTGAGTGACATGTGGTTTTCTTCTCTTTCCATTTTAAGCTGGATCCCTAAATGCCTCCCCTGTGCCCGGCATGATGGTGGGCATCGTGGGGTTACAGAGCTGGATAAGACAGGGTCCCTCTGGGACTACCCAGGGTCATGGAGGGACTTGAATGGGACACACAATGAGCTTTGGGGTGGCAAGAGGGTCTCAGCAACTTGGTTGTGTCCTTCAGTACTTGGCCCAGTACCTGGAGCCTACTGGGCCCCCTGTAGATACTTTTGGAATAAATCAATTCATATCTTTCTCCTTCCTCTGTCCTATAAAGAGCAGTTTATACTCTTAAGTCAGGAGGTAACACAATGTCTGCAATGGGCAGTAACAATCACTTGCACATAATATGCATGGATATTGTTGCTTTTACAAAGAAATATACTCACTTCTATTTTTCTTCACGTGCCTCTCTTGGTCTATCTTTGTTTTTCTACTTTGGGAAGAGACATGGGTGCAAGAAATATGTTCATGTTCCTTCATCTCTACTGTTGAGAAAAACTAGAGCCCAAGAAGGAAGATAAATGTTGGCTGTCACCCTGTTCTAGGGTCAGGGAGGTAATAAGGCCTGGTGGGGAGTGTGGTAGACAAGAGAGCTTGTGCTCCATCCAAAGCGGCCACCACCACTCAGCTGCCTTGATTAGTGCCATGTGGGAGGGCAGGCCCATGGCTACCAGATCTTTTGCTACTCCAGAGAAACCAAGAAGTTGATGGTGTATTGCTTTGCTTTTTATGTGAAGTCTTCCAATTTCAAAATGCCATCCATTAATCAAAAAGGACAGTGTGTCTGACGCAAATAAAGCCCAGTTGTGGGTGGGGAACGGTACCTAGTCTCTGATAGGGTTAGGAGGTGTGTATGTGGAAGATTGAGTCTTCACCTCCCCCACTGACTTTATACCCTGAGCAGGTCTGCCATGAACAGTTGAGCAGGTTGGTGCCTGCACAAGAACATCTAGGTGAGTAAGTGAGTATACTCTGCTCATTAGAGTATGTGCTCAGTGTGGGCTGTGTCCACCCAGAGGGGAATCTCTTGTTATCACACATGCGATGGTCCTGGGCTGACCTCTCTGCTCCTGTCTGAGCATTGGGCCCAGAGGCAGCAGGTCCAAGCCCCATACTCCAGGTCTGTGTCTCAGCCATGAGTTGCAGGCATTCCAAAGCCCCATCTGTGGTATGGGCCAACAGTGGTGTTAAGTCTCATGAGGCCCTTGTGAAGATGGGATGTGAGTAGAACTTTGAGAAAGTTCCTTGTAACCTATGCATGTAACTCAAAGGGATTCCTGCAGAACCACCGGGGGTGGGAAGAGGTCACTGGACCTTCTGTCCTCAGGAAACTTTTTGTTACTGAAACAAGAGGCAAAGCAAGTTAAGGGGCAGGCAGACAGACAACAAGACCTTTACCAATAAGTTCAGGCTTCTTGTTGGAGAGAATCTGGTAGAAAATGTGGTAGCCCCTCTCAGTGGCTTGCTGTGAGATAACACGAGATTTCTCTAAGAGATCTGGAAAGGAAGATGCAAACATGTCCATAAATACAGTCCCATTCTGTCTGGAGTGCAGCGTGCCATGGCCAATGGGCTCCCCTCTCCATACAGCCCCACGCAATAGCCAGTCTGGGGGCCATACCTTTTGCCCCGGACACAGCTTCTGGGGGACTGTCTGCCCACGGAGGGGAGCCCTGGAGCAGGGCCAGCCCCCCGGGCATGAGACAACACTGGACCCCACACCCTGTGTAGCTGGTCCCGCCCCAGAAGAACCCTCCAAAGGGGGCCAGACTCACAGCTCTCAATGTCAGCTCCAGCCAGCTTGCCTGTTGTTCCGAAGTGGATTCGGATGAACTTGCCCTGAGCAGGGAGGAGAGGGTCGTGAGGGAGGATGCAGGTAGTTCTAGACCAACACAGTCCCTCGTTGGCAGCCCCCCTGAATTCCAAGGGCGCTCATTGTTGGACTGTAACTGGGCCAGATGTCACTGTATGTGGAGCTGCGGATTACCCACGCAGAGGGGTAGAGAAGATGAACAGGGCTTAGAGCAAAATTTAGGTTCTGTGGGGTAGCTCCACAGGACATTTGTGGGGAGAGGAGCACCGTCAGGAGGGGCTGGGACCACTGGGAAGTGTGCTTAGAGGCAGACATGGTGGGAATTTGGCCAGAGAGTGTAGGGGGCACACTACTGAGTCTCCCTACTGAGACACCGCATGCCTCTCCCTGACCTTTGGTAGAACCATCGGTAAATTCTCCTGGCAATAGGTGTCTCTGTGTCTCCATCCCTGCTGCTCCTGGCCCCTCTGCCCCTCCCCTCTGTTTCTCACCTGCCTTCACTTCCTCCCTGCCCAGCTCTGTTTACCTAGGCTCCCTGCCAGCCCACTGGCTCAGACAATGAGGGACCTGAGCAGAAGACTGGGAATCAGGAGGGAAGCCCGGGCATTTCTCCTCTCTGGGCAGCCCTCAGGTAATGGGAAGGTGGAGCTCCCACGAGAGGGCTGAGCTAGCTCCAGAATCCACCAGGGCCCTGGGGACAGCACATTTCCTGCATCCCTCCCAACAGGGAGGAGGTGGAGGGGAGGGATGAGGGGAGTTGTCTACAGCTTCCAGCAGATGTGAATCTCTGGCTCCCCCGTCTGACTTCTCAGCCTCTCCATCACCGTGTTACCAAGTCTCTGCTTTCAAGCTCCTGGATTTAAATACTGACGTGGGCTCTGTTTGATATAGACCCCGACAGATAAGACCTTAAAAATCTGGGAAGGAGATGCCACCTCATTCCATTTGCATGTTTAAATCAGCTCCAATTTCCTTACCTGGAACGAGGTGATGACACTTCCCCCTCCCCCCGCACCCCCACCCCCCACCCCCGGGCTGTCGTTGCCACTGCTCATACTTACAAAGCGAGAGGAGTTGTTGTTTCTGATGGTCTTGGCATTCCCGAAAGCCTCCAGCACAGGGTTTGCCTGGATGATTTGATCCTCCAGGGACCCCTAATCCAGAGAGAAACACGAGGTTGGGTGCTGCCTGGGGATTCAGGGCTTTCAAAGGACTGCGGCTTTTGAGCCAGGAGCCAGGAGGGGAAGGGCCCTGGGAGGCCTGGAAATCAGGGCAGGAAGGAACCTGGGAAGAGGGCCACCACCTGAGGACTGTCCCTCTGCAGCCCTGACATGAGAGGGGCACCTGGCAGATGACAGGCCTTGCTTCGTAGCTATTGTTCCGTACTTTGCTATTGCTAGAGAGACTCCTGAGTGAGCTGAAAACCCTTTCCCGGGCATCCCTGATCTTCCTCACAAACTCTTCTCTGCTTTGTGGGCCTTTATAGATGCCACTGGCCCAGCTATTGCTCCTTGTGCCCCCGAGCTGCCAGGGTCTGCGGAAGCAGCTGAAGGAGGAGCTGGTGTTCCCCTTTCTCCCCTGCCAAGCACCAGCGGCTCTGCCATCTGCCCTTCTGGGGACAGACGTGACCTGGGGCAGTAGAATACATACTGTAGGAGGAGCCCCAGGTCTGTGGCCCCCTTCTCCTTATGTGGTTTCACCCTTCTCTCCAAGCCTGTCTACTCCTCTGTAAAATGGCCCAAACCCACAGGACAGCTGCGAGGGTCTCATGGGCTCTGCTGTGTGTGCCTTCCCGTGTGTGCCCTCCTGTGTGTGCCCTCCCGTGTGTGCCCACCTGTGTGTGCCCTCCCGTGTGTGCCTGAAGACAGGGTGGGCTGGGGTGACAGACTGAGTGTGCCCATCAGCCCTACCTTTCCATCTGAGGACTGTTTGCCTGTTCCTCCGACGTTGGCAAAGTACTGGATGACCTTCTTCGTGTTCTCAGTCTTGCCAGCACCAGATTCTCCACTGCAAGTGGAAAATAGGAGCAGACTAGTGAAACACGAAGAGGGTATTGGCCACAGAGAAGCAAAGCAATAAAAGGTGCAGGCTGAGTGTTGCCATGATTCATCCCTCAGCCAGGACAGGGACAGACAGTTGGGGGGTGGGGTTGGGGACACAGAGGCCCCCCCCTCAGTTTCACAGGTGCAGCCTCGATGTCCTGCTAAGCCCATTCACAGCCTGCAGATTTCCATACAAAGTCCCACCAATTAATTCTAAGAAGGCTTAATTACATGTGTAAGACACAAACCTAATTATATGTATATAGACAGAGACAGAAGGGACACTTACGTGATTAGCATAGACTGATTTTCACGATCTGCAGGGAAGAAAACAGCAACAGGAAGATGTAATTAGGAAACACTTAGAAACTAGACATTTGACATCGCCCTGGTGAATCAGTTTGCATCTCCCTGCATCCCACCCAGCTTGGAGGTGGGCTGCAGCAACCAGCAGAGGCCCAAACCCCTGGGTCCTGTGGGGTCCACGGCCACATGCCTGCCGCTGCAGCGTGCACCTTTGCAGAAGGGCCCAGAATTTACCATCCCCATCCTATATAGCTACCCAGTCATAAGCAACATAATAAAAATCATTTCATGGGCCACCATGCCATACAGCAGAGATCATACAGGGAATGGTTAAGTGTTGACTTGAATCCTGGGCAAGTTACTTAGCCTGGTATCCCGTGTTTCTGTGAAGCTCAGATGAAATGCGGCGTGAGGTAGGGCTGGTACATAGCAAGTGCCCTGCGCCCTCACTGAGCCCTGGTACCCGGCGTTATCATCACATGCTGCTGCTTCTTAGCACGTAGCAGAGAACTTCAGTGAGTGGTATGGAGTCAGGGTTGGGATTGGGTAGTGTGTGGTTCTAAAGCGTTTGGAGTCAACGGCAAAAAGAGTTTTTGTGGCCCACCTAGAGAGCCCCAGCAGGCCCCCACCGCACTCACTCATGAGCATGTCGTGGTAGGCGTTGTCAGAGATGGAGAAGAGGTGTGGTGGCATCTCCGTACGCTTTTTGCCTTTGTACATGTTGGCCACACGGGCTCCGTAGATGGGCAGCCACTTGTAGGGGTTGACTGTCACACAGAACAAGCCCGAGTAGGTCTGGTGGGAGGCGAGGAAGACAGTTAGCTGGCCTTTCCTCCTGGTGTCCTCTTCCCTCCAAGCGCTAGCCTGCCCTAGGGGGGCCTGGCTGGAAGGCACTGCCAGCCTGGAGACATACAGTGGCCTCCCCTCCGGGAGGCAAAATCTGTATCTGAGCATCTAGTCAGCGAGCAAAACAATCCTTCGCTTTTATCTATATATTTGTCTCATTTTCCTTTGGCTTAATTATTTGCGTAGATCACACAGTCACTGTATGGGCAAATACTCGGGGGAAAAAGTCCCCCTAGCTGCTCGGTGCCCGCCTCCTCCTCCCCCCGACCCCCTTCCATGGTTTTTGATGCATATACATACAAATCCAGGCATGCATTCTTATCCACCCCCCTTCTTGTTTTTAAAGCAAAAGATAGCTTTCTGTAATACTGTTCTATATCTTGCCTTTTCCGTTTAATCTATCTGAGAGATTTTCCATGAGTTCACAGAGAGACTTCTGGGGTGTTTTAACAGCTGCAGAGCCCTCCCTGTGTGGGCACAACCCCTCCTGGTGGGCAGCTGGGTTTGATCTACTTTTAAGAAGGGACACCGATTTCTCTTTTCATCACAAGGCAATTTTGTAAGGAAATCGTCCCATTAAAAAGAAAAAAAAAATCGGAAAAGCCAATGAGGTAGCAGAAGAAATTATCTGAGGGGGAATAAGGGAGGGCAGAAAATGGCCACATCTGTGGGTCCCCATTCATGAGTCCCAAACTGTCCTCCTCCTCGCTGGATGTTCACACCCACCTGATACCCCTGCCCCCCACCACATGCCTCTTTTCAGTTCAACTTTAAAACCTTCCCCTTTGGCCCAAATGGGAATAAACGCCTCCCCACCCTGCCCCAGCTTCTTCTCAGCATAGCTGCCATATACAAATTGAGTTTTTAAAAGTAATCATATTAAACAGAAAGTGATCCAAAGAAAGAGAAACAAAGATGAGATAGAGCCCACTTAAGGAGTTGAGAGTATGACACACAGTGTATCACCCTGGGACTCCTGCCACTGAGTCACTCTTTCCCACCAGTCCTATCTGAGGGTGGGGGTGGGGTGGACAGCAGATGGATGGATGGATGGATGGATGGATGGATGGATGGATGGACAGGGGGTGACATCTAACAAGGCCGTATGAAGTCACCAGGGGGAAAATGATGTCTTGATGGGAGAGTTTCCAGGGGTGTGGTGGGGAGGAAGACTTCCAGATGACAACCTCAGCAAAAGGTGTTATCAGCTGCCCGTGGAGGTGGCGCCACCACTGAGACATTGAAGACTTGGAGTGGAAGTTCTAACGTATCAGAAACATGGTCCCTGTGCCCTTGCCTGAGCCATACCATGTGATGGTTGCTGGGAAGGTAGAGTAGCAGCTGTACCCTTCCCATCAGGAGAGGGGTTCAGAAGATCTGCAGCCATCCCTCATCCCCACTGCCGGCCCTGGGCACTCACATAGATCCTCATGTTGGTGTAGCGCTGGCGCAGATTGTTCAGGACGCTGGCCTCATTCAGGAAAGTCATGTCTGCCATGTCACTGGCTTGATAGAATTTTGGTGGGTTCATCTGCTGGACATCATCCTTCTTCAAAGTGACAGTCTGGGTGGGGGAGTGTCAAGACACAACAGGAATTAGGAAATAGTACAGTCAACAGCCATATCAGCCTCTGGCGCAAGGTACCACACACTGATATCTTGGAAGGAGCTGGAGTCAGGTGACCAGTCGGCCCAACTCCTGGTCCAGCCATGTCCCACTGTGCAGCCTGGGCTGAGGAGGGACTCCAAGGCCATCTGAGTCCTGACTGCCTCCCCTCTGAAGTAGGGATGACAGGAGCTTCCTTGGCTGGCTGCTGGGAGAACTATATTAACTTAAGCAGGATCCCATAAAATACCTTATAAGCTATTAAATTCCATCCCTACATTCAGAGCACCTCTGGGCCCTGCTTCTCTTCCTGCCAAGTCCATTCTGATAGCTGAGCAGAACTTGCTCTTCAATCCTAGGGACACTTTGCAGAGATGTGATTCTTGGCTCTCTGCCTTGAGAATTGGTGGTGGTTTCTAAATAGCAGTGAACTTTTTCATTGAAAAAAAAAGGGAGGCGCCTGGGTGGCTCAGTTGGTTGAGAGTCTTTTTTTTTTAAGATTGTATTTATTTGAGAGAAAGAGAGCATGAGTGGGAGGAGGGGCAGAGGGAGAGGGAGAAGCAGACTCCCCACTGGGTGCCAAGCCTGACATGGGGCTCCATCCCAGGACCCCGAGATTATGACCTGAGCCGAAGTCAGACACTTAACCAACTGAACCACCGAGGCGCCCTTGAGCGTCCGACTCTTGATTTCAGCTCGGGTCATGATCTTGGGGTCGTGGGATCAAGTCCCTCGTTGGGTTCCATGCTCAGCATGGAGTCTACTTGTCTCTCTCCCTCTACTCCTCCCCCTGCTCTTTCTCTAACTCTAAAATAAATAAGGGGTTGCCTGAGTGGCTGTCAGTATAACAATAATAATATATATATAATATAATGATATAACAATAATAAAATAAAGTAAATAAAATCTTTAAAAAAAGACATTTCCCTGCTCCCCCCAAGCCACCTTGAAGAATAAAATTGAAAGCAAGCAAGCAAACAAGACAATAATAATAATAATAATAATAATATAATGAGTACTGAGCAGTAAATGTGTCAGGGTGAAAGTAGCACAGGGTTAGGAGTCTGGAGCGCCTGTGCACAGCAGGCAAACCCCATCCCCCCTCTGTGCCCCCCTCCAATTTCTTCATCTGTAAATGAAAACTAGCACCAGCTCTTAAGTTCCAGCATCTGGGACCAAAGCTCAAGACATGTGATCCAGAAAACAAACATCTTTGAGCTGCCTGCAGCCTGAGATGTGAGGCTTGAACACATGCTGGGATTTCTGGGACTTTTAATAATTTATGAGTTCACTAGGCAGATAATTTGAAACCTTGACAGTTCTGGAAAATCTACCCACTAATGGTCACCACACCCCTGGTAAATCAAGCTGGGTTTTATTCAGAGTCCATTTCCGGGAGTTCCCAGATCTCTGGACCTCACCCTCAGGCAAACCTTCTCTCTCGGCTCAGGCAGAGGACAGGGCCCTTTGCCTTTATCTTAGAATTCTGTCAGGTGAGTCAGTCTTTCTGTCCCAAACCGGCGGTGCTCACAGAAGTTACGTGCTGTCCTTAACGTGTATCCAAACCAGGGCCCTGGGGCTCCACGATCTCATACATCACTCCTTACAACACTGCAGTGCTCTGCCCTTCTGAAAAGTAGGTTCTCTGGAGAAGTAAACTTGACTTTTGTGTTCCAACCCCCTGGGACCCAGGGATAGCCTCATCTCCCTGCTGCCACTCCCCTCGAAGTGAAGCAAAGCACAAAGCTCAGCTCAGCAGCTGCAGGTTCTGATCCCAGAAGGCCTCTGGCCTCTTGTCTTCCTGACATTGACCGAGGATGCCCTCACACTCCTGCTGCTCGGCCCACCACGGGGAGATGGTGTGGTGACGTGGGGGCACGTGGGCGTTTGAGCCCAATACAGCTAGGTTTGAATATGAGCTCATCATTTACTGTCTTTGTGACCACAGGCAAGTTACGTAGTGCCTCCTTGATCCTTTACAAAATAGGAACTCCTAAAATCCTACTACATAAGATTATTGAAAGATTAAACAAAACATCCAGCGCCTCACCAGGAGTCTGCCGCGGTGTAGCGGTTTAATGAGCCAAACTTACTACCCCCTCTCTCAAGTCACCCTCACAGTCAGACACAGTGTAGACCAGTAGAGAGAGTGGTGTGCTGGTAAACCAGCTATATGGGGGAGGGGGGAATCCCTGATTTATAACATTTGCCAAGACATCAAGCTGCCAGAAGTTTAATACTTGGCTGCAAAGCCCCTGGTTGTTTAGCGTTGGGTGTTGGGTCCTTGCAAGCCAGTTCAAGCCAACTCCAGCACGTTGCCGCCGTGCAGCAAGGGGCTCTGAGCCTCCATCTGTGGGCATGCAGGTGGAGAGCTCCCCAGGTCAGCCAGGGTGTTCTGGGCCCTGCCTCACGTTCCTCATGCTGTTGTGGGCACACAGTGCAACTGCTGACATCTGGGATGCTCACTGTCACGCCACATGAAAGCTCTTCGGGACTTCAAAGATAAGTAACTCCCACGACAATCTCGTGCACACGTGTGCTATTTCAGAGCATACAAAGGACTTCCGTGTGTCCTACCATGTTGGAATCTCTACTGGGAGGGAGTCAAACCTCAGAGAGGGCAAGTGTCTTGCCTAGGGCCACAGTTTGAGTGTAGCCAAATCTGAACTTGAACCCAGCACACAGGGCTCAGAGGCATCAGCTCCTCTTACCATCCTGCCTCTTGAGTGTGGACAGCAGAGCCTGGGTGTCTGCCACTCCCTACGCTCAGTTTCATCCTGGAGATTACTCCCCACTCACCTGGTTGTTGATTGTCTTCACGGTGACCTGCTCGCCCTGTTCAGACTGGATCTCCCCAGCGATGAAGCCCTCTTTCTCGTCTTTGACCCAGCAGGACTTCTTGATGTCATAGGGCTTGTTCATGGCTTCGATCCTCTCCTTTTCCGGAGGTGCCAGGAAGGGCATTGGGTCCACATTGTCCCCACATTCTCCTTTGTATCCACCAGGCATCGTGGCTTGGCTGAGGGAGGAGCAGGAAGGAACCAAAGGAGGGAACCAGGGCTTCCCTGGGTGCTGTAGGGAAGAGCAAGGCCAGTTTGCCAAGACTGATGGGTAGGCTGGGACAAATGCCCCAAGAGAGAGGGGGTTGCTTCTCTCATGTCACTTTGGGTGTCTTGGTGCCATTAGGTCTTAATAATCAAGAATTAGAAACTAGGTAATAGCTCCTTAGAGTTGTGTACTCACTCCCACCAACCACAAAACACTTTTGCTTCTGCCCTCTCGTATGCCCCTACACTGAGGCTGTGAGGTGGGGATCAGGAAGCTCATTTTATGGAGGAGAAGACGAGAGCCTGGGGCGGTTAAAGCAAGGATTTTAACCATGAAATTGGGACAGCAAAACAATTACTACTTGGTTTTCGCTTTCCCTTAAGGTTTGAACAGAGGCCACAAGACCCAGTAGCACCCCAGTAACACAGTCCCCAACAGAAACCACAGCTAGTCTCCTTTCATTTTTGCACGGTTGCAGAAATCTCAAAATATTATTTACCCTCATCTCAACTTTGAAATCATGGTCTTATTAGATCCTCAGTTAGCTGTTATTTAAATCTACTCACAAAGAAGTAGACTTTTAATTGCTATATCACAGGTTAACTTTTAAATATTTTGATAACTATATTTTAATACAATTGGTTTCCTTTGTAACCCTATGTAGTTTTTTGTTTTGTTTTGTTTTTTTAATGCATTTAAAAATGCTAATCTGAGCTGAGGTCTACGGGCTTTGCCAGATGCTAAGGAAGTGCTTGGTACAGAATAATTGCTCGGATTCAATGATTACCTCTCTTAAGATGAGGTTAGCCTGGGGTCAAGCCTGGGCCTCTTGGTCTCCAAACCCAGACAATTTCACCAAACCACCAGGAAGAAGAACTGGGGACTCATGGTAGCAAAGAGAGAAGTCAGGGGCATCCCAGTTTGTCTTAGGGGTGAAGAACCTTCTCAAAAGTTTGGAGAGGGTGTGGTTGTGAGCCTTTTTGTCAGCAGTGCTGCTCCGGAGGCCGAGTACAGCCTCCAGCTCTAAATAAGCCAGCTGGGGATGGAGGGTCTCAGACTGTGCCTCCCAGGATTCCCACTGCCCCAAGCTATCCTCAGGAGGGCTCCAGGTTTTCCTGTCAAGAGCTCTGGTGTTTCCAGAAGAGGCTGACCCAGGACAGGCAAGATGTGGCAGCAAAGCCAGACACTTTCTCCTGGTCTTATCTCTCTGTGGGGTCCATCTCTCTGTGGGTTCCCCAACCCCAAAGCTGGTCTATTTCACAGGAAATAAGAACGAGAGGAAAGGGGTGGGCGTCCTGTGCCATCTGGTGATGCCTGTGTTCCCATTGGACAAAATGAACGTTTTAAATTCAGGTAGTAAAATGCATAGGATCACCAAGGAAACAAATGGTATTAAAATATAATTAACAAAATAGTAAGTAAGCCTGCGTGATACAGTAATATGCGTACTTCCTCACTAATGCATTAAATGACATGATCTGACCTCAGGTCTAACAACTCAACATCGTTCTGAAGCAATGATGGGAACTGATAATCTTTCGAGCTCTCTGCCACATTGTCCAGTGATATGAAAATCGCGGTGATTTCCATTGCTGACAAAGTCACAGGTGTTGGGGACTGTGATTTGTTGCCTGTGTTATAAAGGGGAGGGAATGATACATTTCTGTTAAAGGATGGAATTGTTTCCCCGCTGAAGACCCTGGAACCTAGGGCAAGAACCCTGCCTAACTCATCCTGAGTCCTGTCCCCGGGGAGCACTGGGCTAGGAGTCCTCGGTGTCCCGAGAGCTTCCAGCAGTCCGTCCAGCACCCAGGAGACTTGGCTCTCCCTTGACTCTGCCAAAAGTCACCTTGGGCAGCGCTGAGGCTGCGTTGGGCCTCCCCCCTACCCCTTCCTGGAAGAGAGAATTGCTCAACATAAACTTCCTTTTGTCATTTGTTGTCCCCAGTGGCTCAGTTGCATTGTCTTTTTGCTGCCTCATTTTCCTGCTTCTGTTTAACACAGATGGAAGTCACCAGGGAAATGAGACCAAAATCCACATGAAAAAGAAATGCAAGTATCAGCAAAGTCAGATTAAAATGCATTAGACTTGTCTTTAATGCAAAGCAACTGCTCGTGTCTGAGGGCTAGGTACCTTTTTAAATTGTTCTAATGTGGGAGGAGAGGCCAGAAATTCTCCTTTGTTTAGTCCAATTAGGCTGCTTCTGTGTTTTGTTTTGTTTTGTTTTTATGATGGTTTTGCCAGGAACCATAAGCTAAGGTGTTATTGCTATTGTCCTGGCCTGGGGGCCTGGGGCGCAGACCCCTGGGACCAGGCCTGCACCCCAGGGCTGTACAGGCCTCTGACACCAGGTCCCACCCCTCTCAGTGGCCACAGCCCCTTGCTCAGTAGTGAGCCCTCCTCCCAGGCCCCCCTACATATTCAAGCTACTCCTGTCCCTCCAGACAACAGCTCTCTCCAGGCATCTTTGATAACTAAGACCCACTTTTTCTTTCTTTTTTTTTATTAAAAATTTTTTTTAAGTTTATTGTTTTTAGGAATTTCTACACCCAACATGGGGCTCGAACTCCCAACCTTGAGATCAAGAGTTATGTGCTCTTCCAACTAAGCTAGCCAAATACCACTCAGACCCCATTTTTAAAATCATAAACCACAAAACATAGAAAACATTCAGCTCAAGGGATGCAAAAGCTGCAAGGGTCCTGGGGGTGAGGCGGGGCGGGGGAGCAGAGATGCATTACGGTGTGGGAAGGACAGGGCTGGGATTGAGCCCTGGGTGAACCCAGCACCTCCCCCCACCCAACCAGGGAGGGCAAGTGGTGCAGTGAAGTGGGGCTGATCCGGGTTCGAATCCCAACTGCTCCTGTCTCACTGTGGAATGCAGCACGAGCCCCACCAGCTATCTCCTCACCTGCAGGTCCAGGTCTCTTGGAACACTGAATGATATGCTCCCTCTGCAGCCCCTGGGGCAGGCAGGTGCTCAAGAAATGCCCACCTCCTGCTCCACCTTGCTAATCTCCCATCATTACACCCACTTCCCTCAGGTGGCTCCTCCAGAGCACCCACCTCCCTGTTTCCCATCTCCCCCGGCAGCCCCTATGGTACCCACCTGAGACCACACTGGAAGAGACTGGGTGCCCAGCCGAGGCTGGCCATTCCCTTTTATACCTGCCCAACAGGTCTGAGCCAGCAAAACCTTAAAAAAGAAAAGAACCCCTCAGGGCTCTGGTGGCTCAGCTGGCTTCACCTTCCAGAGTTTGACTGGATGCTCCCAGGTCCCTCAGGGGGGATCAGTGAATGCTGTAATTTTAGGACATTCTCCTTCCTCCCATTGCCCTTGTGGGGAAACTGATGACCTCAGCCCAGGGGTGCAAGCTGTGGGCAGAAATAGAACAGCAGGCTAATGAGTTTTCTGCTTAAAGCTAGGACTCTGCCCATGGAGGGGGCCGACTGTCAAGGAGGAAGACCCGAGTTGACTCATCCAAAGCCTTTGGCATGGATGAGCCCAGATAACCAACTGGTCGATGACTTCGTCAGTCTGGAAGGCCAGTGTGAGCTTGGTCTTCACTCATTTGATCACGGCCACGGGCCCCCTCCAGGCCACCATGGCCAGTGGAGGCATCATGATGCAGTGCCAGCTTTGAGTCCTAAAGCCCTGCCTCCAATTCCTCTACGGATTCCCACACATTCTGTGACCTTGCGCAAGTCCTTGCCCTCGCTGGACATGCCTTTCCCATCTGTACCCTTCTTGAACTCAGAGATGTCCTCTGGGTCTGAAAGGACAAACTGCCGGGGGGGACCTTCTTCCTAGCTCTGCCTTCACCCTTATCTCCACCCCCCCCCACTGTTTTGTTTTTTTTAAATTGAGACAAATTAACATAAAATTAACCACTGTGTGAGTGACTCAATGGCATTTAGTACGTTCACAGTGTTGTGCAACCACCATCCCTACCTAGTTTCAAAACGTCATCAGCCCAAAAGGAAACCTGGTACCCTTTATTTTTTTTAAGATTTTATTTATTTTTGAGAGAGAGAGCGCGTGAGAGAGAGCAAGCATGCTCACAAGTGGGCGGGGGAGGGGCAGAGGGAGAAGCAGGCTCCCCGCTGAGCAGGGAGCCAAACACGGGACTCGATTCCAGGACCCTGTGATCATGACCTGAGCCCAAGGCAGACGCTTAACTGAGTGAGACACCCAGGCGCCCAACCTGGTACCGTTTAAACAGCTTCTCCTGAGCCCGGGCAACCACCAACCTGCTTTCTATCTTTATGGTTTTATCTATTCTAAGTATTTCGTATGAATGGAATTGTATGACATGTCACCTTTTTGTGCCTAGCTTCTTTCATTTAGCATCATGTTTTCAAAGTTCATTCAAGTTCTAGCAGGTGTCAGGACTTCATTCTGTTTATGGCTGAACAGTATTGCATTGTATGAATCTGCAGCATTTTATCCACTCACCCACTGATGGACATTTGGGTTGTTCCCACCTTTTGGCTACTGTGAGTTGTGCTGCTATGGACATATGGTTACATTTACTTGAGTTCCGGTTTTCAATTTTTTTTTTTTTTTTTTTTATACTTACCTAGGAATAGAATTGCTGGGTCAGTTGGTAATTCTTTTTTTTTTTTTTTTTTTAAGATTTTATTTATTTATCTGACAGAGAGAGAGATAGCTAGAGCAGGAACACAAGCAGGGGGAGTGGGAGAGGGAGAGGCAGGCTTCCCGCCGAGCAGGGAGCCCGATGTGGGGCTCCATCCCAGGACCGGGATCATGACCTGAGCCGAAGGCAGACGCTTAACGACTGAGCCACCCAGGCGCCCTCAGTTGGTAATTCTATGTTCTTTTTTTTTTTTTTTAAGATTTTATTTATTTTGAGAGAGAGCGAGAGAGTACGCCTGCGTGCATGGGAGTGGGGGAGGGGCAGAGGGAGAGAGAGATTCTCAAGCAGACTCCCTGCTGAGCTCAGAGCCAGAGCGGGGCTTGATTCCACAGCCCTGAGAACACGACCTGAGCCGAAACCAAGAGTCAGATGCTTAACTGAATGAGTCACCCAGGCGCCCCTATGTTCAGTTTTTTGAGGAACCACCTGTTTTCACAGCGACTGAATCATTTTACCTTCCTGCCGGTGATTCACAGTATCTCCAGATCCTCACCAGCACTTGTTACTTTCCTTACTGTTTTGTTTTGTTGTTGTTTTTTAAATTATGGTCATCCTAGTGGGTGTGAAATGGTATCTCATTGTGGTTTTTATCTATATTTCCCTAATGACTGATGATGTTGAGCATCTTTTCATGTGCTTGTTGGTCATTTGTATATCTTTGGGAAAATGTCTATCCACGGGGCACCTGGGTGGCTCAGTCATTAAGTGTCTGCCTTCGGCTCAGGTCATGATCCCAGGGTCCTGGGATCGAGCCCCGCATCGGGCTCCCTGCTCAGCAGGAAGCCTGCTTCTCCCTCTCCCACTCCCCCTGCTTGTGTTCCCTCTCTCGCTGTCTCTCT
Organism: Phoca vitulina; assembly: GCF_004348235.1. NCBI lineage: Eukaryota > Metazoa > Chordata > Mammalia > Carnivora > Phocidae > Phoca > Phoca vitulina. The sequence goes on along the minus strand of NW_022589782.1, from coordinate 6,006,690 downwards.
CTCTGTCAAATAAATAAATACAATCTAAAAAAAAATGTCTATCCAAGTCCTTTGCCCATATTTTAATTGGATTGTTTGTCTTTCTGTTGTGGAGTCATAAGAGTTCTTTATATATTTTAGATACTAGATCCTTTTTTTTTAGAGAGAGCGAGTGAGAGAACGTGTTTGCGGGGGTGGGGGGGACGAAGGGAGGGGCAGAGGGAAAGGTAGAGGGAGAATATTAAGCAGGCTCCACACTTGGCCCAGAGCCTGATGTGGGGGCTTGATCTCACGACCCTGAGATCATGACCTGAGCCGAAATCAAGAGTCAGACGCTTAACTGATTGAGCCACCCAGGCGCCCCTACATACTAGATTTTTATCAAGTATATGATATTTGATATTTTCTCCCATTCTGTAGGCTTTTTCAATTTCTTGATAATGCCCTTTAATGCACAAAAGTTAATTTTTAAAAAAGATTTTGTTTATTTATTTGGGGGGACCCCAAAGTGAAAGTGAGAGCCCAATGCGGGGCTCGATCCCAGGACCCTGAGATCATAACCTGAGCTGAAGGCAGACACTTAACCGACTGAGCCACCCAGGCACCCCCACAAAAGTTTATTTTAACAAAGTCCAGTCTATTTCTTTCTTTTGTTTCCTGTGCTTTTGGCATCATATTTAAGAAACTACTGCCAAATTCAAGGTTATGAAGATTTGCCCCTGCATTTTCTTCTAAGAGTTGTACGGTTTTAGATTTTGTATTTAGGATGTAGATGCCTTAATTCACTCTTAAAGGAAAAAGGAACCCACCTGAGCACAGAGCTGATTTCCTTTGTTGCCCCTCTGGGTTTGGGCCTGGGAAGCAGCTACTTTACCGAGGTAACCAAAGAACTTTTAATATACATTAATGTTTTGCAGACGCTTCCTTTTATCAACTGATCCCTGCAGCATTATTATTGTATTCTGAAAACTGGGATCTGTCAATGAAGAATTGGATTAATAAGCAATTACGACACGGAACCTTTCCTAGCACCTGCTCTGCCTGAGTACTTCACACCTGAGGATGGACCACACTTCTTCCGTGCTGGGCCTCAGTTTCCCCAAAGGTAAAATGAGAGTTTGGCTGAGATGCCCCCAAGCATGGCTGTTGTCAATGCTGCTGTGGTGCCATTCCCGCCAATCAGCTGCTCCCCAAATTCTGATCACCTGACAGGGTCGTTTTCAATTTCTTTAGCAACAGAACTTTTAACAGGCAGAGCTTTGTGCAGAAGGGGAAGGGGCAGAGAGAGAGAGAGAATCAACAGAGATAGGTGGAGCTTCTCTGGGGAGAGCAGGGGAGGTCTCACCACACCCCAGCACCCTCCCAGGGGGCCTTTGAAGACAGTTATCCAGGAGAGGCTGCAGGGGGCGCCGGGGCTTGGAGTCCATCCTCAGAACGCCCCACCCAAAGCCCGCTTGCTTCCAGCTTATTCCCACATGATCTTCATCTTCTGGCCGATGAGAGCAGGGGTCAGAGAGAAGAAATGGGGCCCCACTCACAGTGATTCTGGGAAGGAATGTTCCCTGGCAGGAGGTTTTCAGTCCGGGACCCAGCAGGAGAGAGCACACTCCAATGGGGTCACAGCCTGGAGTTTAAGGGAGAGACTATTGAATAAGGTGGTACAGGGTTTAGGGGAAACGGCAGGGGGTGGAGAAGCAATGGGAAGGCCACCACACCCTGGAAAAGTGTAGGAAAAGTGGGAAAAGTGTAGTCCTCAGGGGGACGGCCCAGCTACTGCCCAACCAGACCCAGCAGGGCCAGGGGCTTGCTCAAATCTCCCCATCTGCTCACCCATCTCTTCCCCTCATCTTCTCTGGCCACACCCAACCAGAAGCTGGAGAGCAGGGACCTGGGGAGGCAGCCGGTGGAGGTCAGCCTCCTGGGATGCAGGACAAGTGGAGGAAACATAAGATATGGATGTGGAGCAAACAAGATATCTAGAACCTGCCCCTCTGTCTCTCCTAAGCTTCTCACCAGGGAGTTTTTAGTGGCCAGTGTTCCAGAAAGTTCCATTTCAGTAAGAGTGCTTGGTCGGGAGAAGGCCCTCAAACTGTCAGGTGAGTACTACCTCCCAAGAGTAGGTGGGTACGCGCAATGCTCTCTGTTTTTAAAAATGCGGTAAGAATAGCACTGGGCTTGGAATTATCTGGCTCATAAAGATATCTGGGGGAAGTTTAGTTATGCCTCTCTATAGAAAGCAGGATGACTTAGATCCCCCAGGGGAAAAAAATTCCCTGGAGTCATGGCTTGGTAGTGATACAACAATAAAAACAAAGCGCTCCTGTGTCCATTAGCTCATTTGGATCTTTCCAGCGACCTGGGCAGGTGGGTGGGGCAGATGAGTAATGACCTGCTTTTAGCGGATGAGAAAAGAGGCTCAGAGAGGTGAAGTAATTTGCCCAAAGACACACAGGGAGTCAGCATCTGAGATGTGGCTCTATTTTTCTTTCTAGTGCTTATCACTCTCAACAGTACATTATGGATCTATTAGATGGTTTCTGGGCTCTTTCCCTCGTCGAATGTAAGCATGGCGAGGACAGGGGTTGGCCTGGGAGGCAGTAGAGTGTGTTGATCAAAAATTGGACTCTGAAACCAAATTTTCTGAGTTTGCTCTTTACTAGCTCTGTGACCTCGCCATGCCTCAGTTTTATTGTCTGTAAAATGGGGATGGTAGAGGTACTTTCCAAATAGGTTTGTTCTAAGAATGAAGGGAGTTCATGTATATAAAGTGCCTGGCATCTATTAGATGATCAATAAATATGTGTTGAATGAATGAAAGCTGGAACTGTATGGTGGGAATAGTACTCTAAGCATGATACTCTGTTCGGGTGGTACTCGAGATGGGGATTATTCTTGGCATCTACATCCAGAAACCCTTGGACTTAGATACACGGGGAGCTGGGCCCTGCCCCCAAATGGCTGGCTTAGGAAATAGGGCTGCTGGCCCTCATGTGCCTTCCTTCCTTCTCCCAGTTCTGTGAGCTCTGCGCTAAGTTCTTTGCTAGACCCTAGCAATGATAGACAATCAACTAGACACTTCTCTGCCTTGGAGGGCTTTGCACGGTGGCCCCTTGGCCTCTGGGGGGAAAACTGGGGAGGGCAGAGGAGATACAGCAGATAAAAGTGGAGGAGTGGCACCTGGTCAATCCTGTGCCAGCCTGAGACCCCCACACTCAGTACCCCAGGAGGGCCCCCCACTGCCAGGACCAGGGCCCAGAACCTCAGTTACAACAGAGTTCTCAGTCATGGGATATTGAAGAAAATCAGACTTCTGTCCAGATCCAGGGCCAGGAAGCCAAAGTTACAGCTTTCAGGCTGTGTGTGCCAGCCCTTGGACTGGGAACTAGCGCCTCCTGGAACAGCTCTCCTCTCTATGAAGCAAAGGGCCAGCTGTGGAAGGTCCACAGGGGGTGGTTTCCAGCCTGTGAGAACCCCTGCTATTGGACATTCAACAGTCACTCGCTCAGTGCTTTTCCTGGCACCCAGAAGGACAGGCCCTACTGGAGGTCCAACTGCTTACGAGACAGGCCTGTCCATCCGTGATGATGGCTGGGGGTGGGCGGGTAATGTGGGTGGGGCATGGCCTTCTCTCCTTGCTTGAAATGAGAAGTGTGGCCTTGTCCAATCGGATACTAAGTGCTTGCTTCTAGAACATTCTTAGAACACAGAAACCTCCCAAGTGGAAAGAGTTCCATGGCTTTGAGTCTCAGTTCTGCCCTTGGGCAAGTGATTTAACCTCCATGAGCCTCCATTTCTTCCCTGTGAAATGGGAATAATAATAATAATAATAATGATAAATGACTACTGACCTCCCAGAATTGATAGATCAAGTGGGATTATGGACTTGAAAATGCTTTCTTAAACTTTTCACTAACCACCACCAACTCATGATGTCGAGCATCTTTTCACTTGCTTATTTGCCACCCACGTGTCTTCCTTGGTGAGGTGTCCATTCAGATCTTTTGCCTGTGTTTTGTCATCAGGTAGTTGTGTGTTTTTAGATTGAATTTTTTAAAAGATTTTATTTATTTTTGAGAGAGAGAGAGAGAAAACAGGCGGGGGAAGGGGCAGAGGGAGAAGCAGACTCCCCGCTGAGCAGGGAGCCTGATGCAGGACTTGATCCCGGGACCCCAGGATCATGACATGAGCCGAAGGCAGACACTTAACCAACTGAGCCACCCAGGCACCCTTTTATATTGAATTTTAAGAGTTGTTCATATGTCCTAGATACAAAACCACTGTTGGATATGTATTTTGTAAATATTTTCTCTTAGTCTGTGGCTTGTCTTGAAAATGCTTTTAAGCAGGAATATGCTGCCTACCTGTTAAGGGTCTCCCCAAATGACACAGAATGGAGACCCCAAGAAATTCCACCTCCATCTACAGATGCTTATCTCCTAGGGTGCTTCCATGGAGCACGTTGGGCTCCTCTCTGCAAGGTCAAGAGTTGGAGCTGGGAGTTCTGATAAATTGGTTTGGGGCTGGAGGTGGGAGGCGAGGGAACAGAATTGGAATATGCCTCCATGTTCCTCAGCCGGTTTCTGCAGGTGTCTGCAGGGTTATGTCCTTAGCAGCCTGATCCCTGCCCCCGAGGGGGGCATCTCATTGCCACCTCTCTGTCCCAGCTCCACATTCCACGCAGTTTGAGTGTGTGGGTTATTGTTAGGCTGGTGGCGCAGGGTCCGCCCAGACCCACAGCCCTAGGGTAGTTCAGGCTCCAGACCCTCTGATCTGGAAAAGCCACTGAGACAAGCCTGAGGCTTCTGGCACCTACTTCCAGCCTTGGGCCCAGAGCTGCCCCTGACCAGGCACTGCCCAGCCCCAGGCTCCTGCCTCAGCCCCTTGGATGACCTCTTTAGAAGCCCAAGGGTCATCCTTCCTACCTCCCTCCCCCCTTTCTCAGGCAGCTCTGAGCTGGCTTTCCACAAAATGTTGGAAACAACTTAAATGTCCATCTATAGGGGATTAGTTAATAAAATGAATATAAATAATAACAAATAATATAAATAATATAAATGTAAAGTTAAATAAAGTACGATGAATATTTTTTGAACCGACAACGTAAATTCATATTCACTGGCATTCAACAAAGCCCACTGCATAATGTTGGGTTTTTTTTTTTTTTTAAAGAAAGTTTATGGAATAGCTTGAAGCCATTTTTGCAAAATGGCACCTGTATGAACAGATGTGCCAAGAGCTTGTCTGAAAGGATGCTCAGCCAGATGATCACACCCATTAGCTCTGGGTAGTAGAATTTCAGGTGATTTTTTATTAAACCTTCTTTAAAGATTTTATTTATTTATTTGAAAACGAGAGAGAGAGAGAGAGAACACAAGTGGGGGGTGGGCAGAGGGAGAGGGAGAAACAGACTCCCCGCTGAGCAGGGAGCCTGATGCAGGGCTCAATCCCAGGACCCTGGAATCATGACCTGAGCCGAAGGCAGACGCTTAACCAACTGAGCCACCTAGGCGTCCCAAGTTAAACCTTCTTTAAACATTATCAGTGTTGCCTGAAGTTTTTTCAGTGAGGACTGTTTTTAGGATCTGGAATTATTTTTTAGGGGGAAAAAAAAGGAAACAAACATCAATCAATGTGTCTCAAGAGGCTCCCTTCATTTCTGTGCCCCAGGGTGGTGGTTGCAGGGTCCTTCCTGATAAGGTCCAGAAGCTACATTCTCAGCTGTTGTTTGCCATCTTGGAGGAAAGGGGATCAGTGTCTTCCCAGGAGGGCTGCAGGAAGAAGCCTTGGCAGGTGGAGGAAAGTTCACAGTGCGCTCCTTGAAGACCAAACATGGACACAGAGCCTGAGGCCCAGAAATAGCCTCTTGCCCCAGAGACCCTTGGAATCCTGTAGGGTCATCTCAGGGAAGGGTGAGCCCCAGCAGGCCACTGCTGGAATCTTCCTCGCAGGCTCTGAAATGAGAGGGCTTAAGACAGGCTCTTCTGAACACAGTGCTCTGCCGCTGGGACAGAAAGAACCTAGGACCTGGACAAGGAGTTCTCCAAAGTCAGCTCAGCTTGAAAAGTCTCTGATTCCAAGTCAGCTGGAGATTTCCTCATTCATGGTGAATTTTATGGGATCCCAGAAATATGGTGGTCAAGGCTGCTGGAGATAAATTTCTCCAGCTGTGTTTCTTTCTTTTTCATACTGCGCTTAGACTTATATCTCGATTTGATTTTATTTGGCACCGAAGTACCATTTTTATTTTATTATTTCAAAAATACCTAAAAATCTTTCCAACTTTTCATCTTCCTGGCATCATGCCTTTTTGCCAAGAAGTATTTATTCTTATTTTTCCAAAGGAGAGAGTCTCTTTATTTTCTGTGAGTCTCCCAAGGTTGAATAAAGCCAGTGTCTGAAAAACCCAGGTGGACTCAAACCCCAACTCAGCTGGGTAATCTCTCATCCATCCATCCATCCATCCATCATCCATCTGTCATCCGTCATCCACTCATTCATCTATCCATCATCCATCCATCCAACATCCATCCATCATTATCCATTCATCCATCCATCCATCATCCATCCATCCACCACCCATCCATCATCCACCCATCATCCACTCATTCATCCAAACATTACCCATCCATCATCCACCCATCATCCACTCATTCATCCATCCATCTGTCCATCATCCATTTATCCATCTGTCATCCATCATCCACTCATCCATCTTGCATCATCCATCCATCATTCCTCCATAATCCATCATCCATCCACCCATCATCCATCATCCATCACTCCTCCATCTATCTATCCATTCACGCATCCATCTGTCCATTCAGCAGGTCCTCCCTCTGGAGTCAGGGACTGGGTTGGAGTGAACCTTTGCCTTATTTTCCTGCACTCTCTGAGGAGAACATGTTCTCCATGGAGCCATTACAGGGAGTGAGAGCATTGTGCTAGACACAAAGTGCTGTCTTTGAATACCTAACTCACTTCCTTATCTGGGATTATAATAATATCCATCTCACCAAGTTGTTACAAGGTGAGGTGCGAATGGCAGAGAGAAAGACCTTGTGTGATTATTAGAGCCCAGGTGCTCAAGTGCTGACAGGTGAGTTCTAAGTTCCTTGGTGGTAGGGACCCTGTCTGATTCACTCCTGCACCTTGCAGAACCAGCAGAGTGGGTGCCCAGTCCCTGGTCCCTACAGAGCCTTGTCCACGGCCCAGCTCCTGGGTCACATAGCATCAGATGAAAGCCACACAGGACCCAGGGCTCTGGGTGTGATCTGTGCCTCTGATATTCAGAGGCCCCAGAGAGGAGAAACGTCTGTAGACTGCCCCCACACTCCTGGAAAAGAAAATGCTTAGGGTAATCAGGCAGATGAGGAGACTTGGGAGCAGTGGGGCTGGGTCAGGCCATTAAACAGAACATGCTTTTAGGAAATAACTACAGTACTGAGGAATTCAGGTTCTGATTTTATCAGAGAGCCCTCAGACCTGATGAATAATCAGTCTTTGGTTTTCTTTTGCTGTCTTCCCACCCTGCCTTTTCCTTTCCTTAATATCCCCTTTTCTCATCTCCTACTTCTGGGCCAAATAGCATCTACCAAGAATCTAAAATTAGCTCCTTAAGGGTCATCATCCTGGGAAGTTAAAGTCTCCCTAGACCCCAGGGACTCTCTGACACATTTGTGTGTGCACGCACACACACTCACACACAAGCTCTCACATGCAGAGGCCAAGCATCTTGACGGCTGCATTTGTCAGGAGCCAGTGGATTCCCAGAGACTGACCTCAATCACGGAACTTTTCCTAAACCCCCCCAAGGAATTGTTACATCAGCTTTCTAATTCTGGGGTTCTTTTTCTTAAACTCCTTTTATATCATAATATGATGAATAGACATCGATAAATAATCAGTGATGGACCAAGTTGGGAGGGTTGTGAGAGCAGTTGGCCAGGAATATGGGGAACAAGGGGGTGCATTGACTGTAGAGGATTTGAAACAAGAATGAAAACTGACTAGAAATCAGCCTGCTTTTATTACCACCCTGCGCTGGCCATTATAAGCAAAGTCAATGATAAGTACTCCTCCCTGCCTGGGAGGACGTCTGCCCTGCACCCTGCACTCGGGATGTCACCGTAAACAATATTAACTACAACAACATAAAAAAACGTGTTCCTGTTTCAAAGAAAGAAGTCAGAAGGAAGGACATCCTGACACCTGCCGCAACATAGATGGGCCTTGAGGACTTTACGCTCAGTGGCATTAAGCCAGTCACAAAATGACAGGCATTGTATGATTCCACTTACATGAGGTCCTTAGAGGAGTCGAACTCGCAGAGACCCAAAGTAGAAGGTTGGGTGTCCAGGGTTGGGAGAGGGGCTTGTGGAATTAGTGTCTGATGGGGACAGACTTTCAGTTTGGGAAGTGGAAAAGGTTCTGGAGATGGATGGTGGCGACAGCTGCCCAGCAGTGTGAATGTACTTCATGCACTGAACTGTGTACTCAAAAGTGGTTAAAATGGTCAGTTTTATGTTATGTGTATGTTACCACCATAAAAGACAGAAGGGAGGAAGGGAGTCAGCACCATCCCAGCACAGGTCCGAGCACCGAGGCAAAGATGGGGCACACAGACCTGGCCTTCCCCTATCATGTAAGCTCGGGCAAGTCATGTCAATGTCAGCAGCCTCAGTTTCCCGCTCTGTGAAACAGGATTGGTAATTCCTACTACATCAGAGGAGTCAAGGCAGGTTAAACAAACCAGGGAAATAAACCCATCCTGGTAATTCATTCTTGAAAGTTTAATATAAGAGTTTGTTGGACGGGTGTTCTAGGACAGTGTCGCCAGACCAGTGGGCAAATGGCCTGCCACGGTCAGCAGAACAGAGGTGGGGAGGGCCGAGGAGCAGGGCTCAGCAGAGGGTGGGGCTGATGAAGGAGGCGGGGAGTGGGAGGCCGGTGTGGGGGCTCCTTGCGATCAGATGGGGTGGCTGATACTCATGATTGGGGCTTAGGCATAGGGGAGGATGAAGTGACTTCCATCTGAGGACTCAGGTTCCATCCAAAGCACTTTTCCTCCCACTTCTCTGAGTCCTTTGTGTAGTACCTGTGGGCCCTGCTGTGTGCACTGATTAGGTTTATTCAAAGAACACTGGCTCAGCTCGATGCTTGGCTTGGGAAGGTTACTGAGCATGCCCCGTGTGCACCCTGGGTACATTCTGGGTGATGGGGGAGGGACATCTATAACACAGTGGGGGTAGAGGGGAGAGCCTGGCTTTGGGGCCGGTGTGCCCACTTATGCATTCAAAAAATATGATGAGCAATGACTCTTTCTGGCATTGGGGATAAAGCAGCGAGTAAAACAGATAACACCCCTACCCTCAGAGCTTACCAAGTTCCGAGGGGGTTGGTGGCAAAGCAGGAGATGGAAAACAAGCCAGCAAGTAACTGTTCTGCATTTCAAATATTAACAAGTGCTGCTAGGGAGTCGGACAGGAATTTGAGGTTTGATTTTAGACAGGGTGATCAGGAATGGTCTCCAAAAACTAAGACCTGAAGGGAGTGAGGGAGGCATAGGGAACAGCGGGTGCAAAGGCCCTGAGGCCAGCACGGGCCTGATGAATTTGAGGGGCAGAGAGGAGACTGGGGGGACTGGAGCGGGACCGTGGTGGGAGTGAGGCCAAAAGGAACAACATGGGGGGCAAGGAAGTGCACAGAGGGCCTCAGATTCGATTGTAGGTATGTTGGGGAGCACTGAAGTGTTTGAGGGGCAAAGTGGTATAACCAGAGCTCCATCTTCAAGGGATCCCTCTAGCTGTGTGTGTGCGGAAAAGCCTGAGGGGGAAGGGACACAGCCAAAGCAGGGATAGGGATGATGAGGGGAGGGGGACTCAGGTGCAGGGGCACCAGTGGGTGGTCTCAAATGCCTTGTGCAGAGCAGGGGGCCTGGGCCAGTCCCTCTGGTAGCCTTGGGTCCCACAAGTTCAGGCCTCCTGTATGTCATCCTGAATGCCCTCTCTTCTGACACCACACCAGCCACCTCGGTTTGAAACTACACACCAGCTTCTGTGGTCTCTGTCATTGTTACCCACCACCATGTCCAGTGGGTCACCGAGTCCTGCCCAGCGCTGAACCGACTGGCCTTTGCTGCATCCCCACCTTGGTGTCCTCCAGGCATCTGGGTGTGAGGGTCCAACCCTGAAGCTCCATGCTTTACTCACTCAGAGCCCGGCTTCTCCCCATCCCTCCCCTCCAGGAACCAGGCTGTCTTGGGGTGCGACCCTCCTCTCTCGTCTCCCACTGCCACCACCACCGACCACCCCCACCCCCTGTCTGCCCCTCCTCCCTCTGGCCCTGCCCTGGAAAGAATCTGCCTCTCACCTCCCCAAGGCTAGCCTAGACATTCTAAAGTGACACAGTAAGAAGGGCGGTGGATATCGTGAGGAGGAATCATGGTATTTTGGTTTTAGTTTTTCGTCTTTATGTGTGAGAGATTCATTCTGAATATTTATGGATGAAGTAATATAATTCTATTTCCTTTAAAACCCACAACGAATAGGGACGCCTGGGTGGCTCAGTCGGTTAAGTGGGTGACTTCGCTCAGGTCATGATCCCAGGGTCCTGGGATGGAGCCCCACATCAGGCTCCCTGCTCAGCGGCGAGTCTGCTTCTCCCTCCCCCTCTGCCCCTCCCCCTGCCTCTGCCTTTCCCCCCTACTCCTGCACACACTCTCTCTCAAATAAATAAATAAAATCTTAAAATACACACACACCCCCCCCAACAAATACTAATAAATTCAAAGTTTAAAAGGTGGTGGAAGAAGAATTAAGATGGTGTTGGTAATTATGGAACCTGGGTGACCGGTACTTGAGGATTTGTTTGTATTGTTCTCTCAACTTTTACAGATTTGGAACTTTCCATAATAAAAAAGCAAATACAATGCAAATAGAGACCTTGGGGTGGGGTCTCTCCTGTTCTCTGGACCAACTCCAAACACTTTCAGAGTGAGTAACAGGTGGGGTGCAACTCACTGACACTGTGCAGAATTCCAGGCTCATGACGATAAAAAGCGCCAGACTTGTAGTTAGGTTTTATCATTGGTTTCCAATCCCCTACAGACAGTGCAACCCCTCAGTGCCTGGACCAGGGTGGACAGCTCCCACTGCCCCCTCCCCTGTATATCAGGTCACCTTTGCTCATCACCTGACACTGTCATCCCTCTGACAATCTCTTTTTTTAGGATTTTATTTATCTATTTGATAGAGCACAAGCAGGGGGAGCATGACAGGGAGAAGCTGGTTCCCCACTGAGCAAGGAGCCCAATGTGGGACTCGATCCTAAGACCCAGAGATCATAACCTGAGCCGAAGGCAGATGCTTAACCAACTGAGCCACCTAGGTGCCCAACCCTCTGGCAATCCTGAATGACCTTTGTTCCCAGGAGAACCATGGCCATTTTTCTCGCTTCAGTGCCTTTCCCTATGCTGTTCCTTCAGCCTGGAGCATTTTTTCTCACAGTTTTTCACCTGCTAATTTCTGCTTTTCCTGAGGACTTGGTTCTGACATCACCTCCTCCCGGAAGCCCTCCCTGACCTCCCTTGCCTTGTGTTGTCCCAATTGTGGTCCTGCCCCCACTCATCATATTCACTGTTGCATGTCAGGGCCTGGCACACAGTGAGGGCTCAGTAAATATTTGGATTTTTTTTAAAAGATTTTATTTTAAAATAATCTCTACATCTAATGTGCTCAAACCTGCAAGCCTGAGATCAAGAGTCACATGCTCCACTGACTGAGCCAGCCACGCACCCCAAAATTTCTAGAAGCATATGCCCTTTAACATTTTTTTTAAACTAGGCTCCATACCCAATGTAGGACTTGGACTCACAACCCTGAGATCAAGAGTTGGATGCTCGGCCGCCTGAGCCACCAAGGCATCCCAGTTGAATAACACGTGAAATTTTGTTCCAATTTCCAATTTGATACGAAGCCAACCCATTCTCACCAGCACCCAATCTCCCTGCCTCCTGCCTTGGGAATAAACACTTGCTAACTGTTCCACGGCAGCATCAACCCTAATACTCCAATTTTAGGAGGAGGCCAATCTAGCCAGATCCCAGAAACCTTAAACTCCCAGCGTGCAAACCCCTTCCCGGAGGGAGGCTGCAACTGCAGAGGCTGAAGGTCCATGGCAGCTCTGAGGCTGTCTCTGCCTCATCCGGACATGAGAAGCACCTGGAGATCAGGGCCTCCCCTAGACCAACTCAATCAGCCTCAGGGCTGGGGCCCAGGTGGCCGGCTGCTCAGAGCTCCCCAGGTGCTTCCAATGTGCACCCAGAGCTAAGATCCACTGACTTCGGTCAGAGACCAACCCTGGGGGGAGGGGTCAAATGCCCAAAACACCTGCTGCCTTCTGAGGGCATTTAAGGCCGGCCAGGGGGCTGGAGGCTGTGGCTGTCTTCCAGGTGAGTGGTGAGAGGGTGGGTGCCGGGAGCTCCCAATGTGGCCGTGCCCTCCCGGATTCCTCTGTCTGGGTATTGACGAGACACCTAGCTCTTGCCTGGGGATTGGGTGAGGCTGCTGCAGTCTTGGCAACACCCCCCCCCCCCCGCCCCCCCCCTGGCAAAAGCCAGTGGCCTGCTCAGAGGGACGGCTTCCAGGAGGCCCAGGCTGTGTCTCTCCTTGTTGAACTCAGTCTTGGTTTAACGAAATTGCACGAAGTGGCACTTGGCTTGTTTTCTGGGTGGGTAAGGAGGATGTGGCAATTGCTGCGTGTCTGTTTACTCGGCAGAGCCCAGATGGGGGCTGGCAGGGTATGGGGAGCCTGACCATACAGCAGCCTATAAATCTGTGTGTCTGCGCCTTTACCTGTCTTTCCTCTCCCTGAAATATCCCCCGGGACATGTTCACCCGTGGGAATCATCCCCGGCTGATTCTACCCCCTCCCAGAGCATTCCCAAGCCCTGAGGTAGGATCCCTGGGAAGAGGGCCTGGGGTCCTGCGTCCTTTCTTGCTGTGACCTCTGCCTCCCCTCTGGGCCAATGTGAGCCTTGGAGGGACGCCTGACTGTGTGTCTCCCTCCATCAAACTTTGGGTCTGGACATGTCTTGTCCATGTTGGTAAAGCCCCGTGAATACCAAGGTGGGGTCCCTGCCCTCATGGCACCCCCGCCCCCCAGGCCTGCACACTCCCATGACTGTTGCTTCATCCCTGTACTCGTGCCTGCTTGCTGACCCGTCACTGGGGCTAAGGTCAGTGGGTCTTCCCAGGGAATGACCCTCACTCCAACCCCACGTGTAGTTTTAGCTTAAATCCCACTTGGTTTGAAGAAGTGGCTGTTAGTGCTGTAGATCTGAGCATTCTTTTTTTTTTTTTTTTTAAGATTTTATTTATTTGACAGAGAGACACAGCAAGAAAGGGAACACAAGCAGGGGGAGAGGGAGAGGGAGAAGCAGGCTTCCCGCTGAGCAGGGAGCCCGACGTGGGGCTCGATCCCAGGACCCTGGGATCATTACCTGAGCCAAAAGGCAGATGCTTAATGACTGAGCCACCTAGGTACCCCAGATCTGAGCATTCTGACATCAAAAGATGTCCCTAGTTGGGGCACCTGGCTAGCTCAGTGGGTAGAGCATGTGACTCTGATCTCGTGATCGTGAGTTTGAGCCCCATATTGGGCATAGAGATTACTTAAATAAATCTTAAAAAAAAAAAAAAATCCACAGTACAGGCAAGTGGAGAAATGTGTGGCCAAACCGTGTCTATGAAACACCTCTTCCAGAATTAGCCCCCCAGGGTGGGTGTGAGTTTTTAAAGGCTAACTTGGAGGAGGGTAGGTTATGGGAGTTAATGCTCAATACATTTCTGAGGTATTAAAATTTCTGAGGTATTAAATTGTCTATACCATGAGTGTTAATGTAAAATCAGAGAAATGCGCCTTTCTAGAAGCCAACTCTTGGATGATCTCGATCTTAATTTAAAATAGTTCTCAGTTCTTGAAAGATGCTAACACTCAAAGCTTGGCTAGATCTAGAAAAAGTATTTTAAAAATGGCCTGTAATGCTCCAACCAGAGAAAGTGACTCAGTGCCATGAACAAGACTTAGGAGTCCCTAGTTTCTCTTCAGTCAAAAAGAATGAAAGGTCAAGAGCCGCTTGGGAGCCTGGAAGACCATGAGCATGGCCAGGGACCCTTGGTGGGGCCTCTGCCACCTGACTCTCCCAGGGTAGAGTCTCCTAGTGTGCGGGGAGCTGCAGAGCTGCCTGAGCCGGGGGTGTGTGTAAATAAAGCCCCTAAGTTGGTGCTCTTTGCCCAAATAACCAGTTTGGCTTTCTTTGGATCTCAGACTCTGGGAACTGATGACGAAAGGTTCTGACTTTGATCTTGTACCTAACTCAAAGCCTCCAGCTTGGCTCTTGTTGCCACTGGTGAAGGGTGGAGGGTGGTGGTTCTCCTGGATGCTGCAGACAGCAGTGTGAGGGAAGGAAGCACACTCTGAGCTGTGACTAGAGAAACCTGTGAAAGCCAGAAGAATTCCTTCTGCAGACTGTCCCCAAATGAATGGTTTGGCTACATCTGTGACTTTCAAACTGTTCCTTCAAGATGCCCCCTGGGGGGGTGGTTGGGGAGAGGAGGAGGACACTGTTCCCTCTGAAGTTGAGCTTTCTCTGCTTGTGCCATACTGGCCTTCCCCTTGATATTTGAAGGAAGGTAGCGCTCATCTGAACCTCTGGACCTACTTCCAAGGTTCCTTAATGGCCATTCATTCTGGGCTGTGGCTGAAAGATGAATGGTTCTCATGGAATAGTCCTGGAACCAGGCACTGTCTTGGGTCTCGCCAGAAACCAAAGCATTTCATCCCCTTGTACCAAACTGGCCTCGTTCTGAGGCACATTCAGAGGGTCTCGTGGACCGAGCTGGTCGGGCCGCGAACAGTGAGTGAGACAGCAGTGAAGTGGCAATGCGTTAGCGGAGTATTTCAGAAGTGGCCTCCCTTGCCGGAGACCTGTGTTTTCCTATTTCCAACATCTCCTCCATGTGTTAAGTGCCACCCATGGGGGTGACTGGTTTTCCTCATCAGAACTACTTACAGACTGTTGGCTGCAAAGCTTAGTGATCCAAAGCATGGACGCAGGAGTCAGATCTAGGCTGAAGTCCTGTTGCTGATGCCTGACGGCTGTGGGCACTCTGAGCTTCCGAGGGAAGTGACCTCTGAGATGGTTTCCCCATCTGTAAAATGGGGCTATCTCTACCTTACTATTTTTTTTTTTTAAAGATTTTATTTATTTTGGAGAGCGCACGCCTGAGAGTGTGTGCAAGTGGGGGGAGGGAGAGAATCCTAAGCAGACTCCCCACTGAGCACGAAGCCCAAAGCGGGGCTTAATATCATGACCTGAGCTGAAATCAAGAGTCAGATGCTTAACCGACTGAACCACCCAGGCGCCCCATCTCTACCTTACTATTAACGTTGCTTCATTTAATCCCAAGTGTGCAACATTCCTGGCATGTGATAAATGTGTTTTGCCCCTTACTCCCTGAACCGGGCCCTTAATACTACTCTACTCCAGATTTAGAAAATGCCATGAGCCTTATCTCTTGGAGATGTAGGGTATAGCTCCTCACTCCGAACTAAATCTCCGTTTCCAGCTGATAACTCTCTTGACCCTGGTTATTATAGCAACTAGAAAACTCTTTTGAGCTCGTGTTTTAAAGGATGTCCTGGGGACAGCTGGCTGGCTTACTCAGTAGAGCGTGTGACCCTTGATCTCAGGGTTGTGAGTTCAAGCCTGATGTTGGGTGCGGTGCGGAGCCTACTTAAAATTAAAAAAAAAAAAATTTAAAGGGGTGTTCTGATTTACTTTTTGGTCCCCAGAAGCAACTCTTCTTCCTTATAGAGCAGATTTTGAGGTTACTTAAAGGTAGATGAAAGTATAGGACATGGTTACTCTCTGTCCTGAGCTGCTTATGCCTCTGCTCTGAGGCTCAGCCCATTGGCTCTCTCCAGCTGTGGGTGGCTGGTGGCACTTTGCTTAGGGACTTGTGCCCGGCCCGGTAGCTGCTGTTACCACCAGTGCCTTGGACACTATCCTTCTTTTGTTCTGACTCAAATTCCCTTCTTTTTCCTTGTCCCTTGCTGGTTCTTTGTTCTTTTGGGCCCTAGTAGGGAACATCACCAAGATTGAGTTCTTGTTCGGTCATCTCACAGAGTTCATCTCTCTTCTCAAGACCTCAGTCTTGGCTCTCTGCTTCTGGAATTCTCCTACTTGTCTACACTGTCCCATCCAAATTGATGTGTCTAAATTAGTCTTTCCTCCCGAAATTAATCCCAGCTGTTCTACATTCAAAAATAGAGTCAATAGACTCTGGTCATCTTTATCCAGTTTTCTTTTCTCTGCAGTGTAGTTTGGCTCATCCCGTGTACTTGGAAACAGACGGATACTCATTGCACCCTTGTAAGAAATGTCATTCCCCGCTGCCTTGTAGAAAGTTAAAATGTGGCCTGATTTGAATAACCTCCTCTAATTAGGGACCAGCTCCCTTTGTGACCTATTACCTACCATCCTCATCCAACAAATACTTGAGTACCTACTTACTCTACGTCATGCATCGTGAAAGGGCTGAGGAATTGTACATAAGACACACATGACCCCATTGTCACTGGGGCAAGGGGAAGGAAGATGCAGAAACAAGAAGATTTTGGGTCGTGGTAAAAGCTCTGGAGAATATAAAAACCGACTGGGATGATACTTAGATTCTTAGATGGAAATTCAAAGTGTTGCTCTTGGTGAAGCAGGCTGGGGCCAGCTCACACAGGGTGGGCATCATAGAGAGTCTGAGTTTTCTTCTGAACTCAGCAGGCAGCCACTAGAGCGTTTTGAAGCAGAGAAAATTATCTTTAAGAGGTCACGTGGCCTCTGTGTGGAGAACAGATTGGAATACAGCAATGGTAGAAGTGGGGAGAACAGGTGGAAGGCAGTTGCCATAGAGTAGCTGGAAGATGATGGTGGCGTGGTCCGGGGTCGAGGTAATCAACCAAAGAATTAGAAGGAGCGTATCATGCTTGAGACCATCATGACCCGAGGGTTGGTGGACTGGGTGTGGGAGAAGAGGCCATCTTCCTGTCCTGGTTGGGCGCTACCATCCTGCGCATACGCTCTATACAGAACTCCTAGGATACAGCCACATGAGAGGGTTCTGGGCTTTCCTTCCAACCTACCCTAGCCATTAAAGGCCCAGTTCAAGCGGAACTGACTCCAAGAGGTATCCCTCCCTCCTGCAGCCCAGGGCTAGCCTCTGGTTCCCATGGTGCTCGTTCCCTGTTGAGCCAGCGTGGTAATGCCTATGGAAGCTGCTCTCCCATCCACTGTGAGCCCTTCCAGGGCTTAGAGCAAGGATGGCTATGGCATAGGAACCCGCACACTGGGCACTGACTCTCTTGACAACTGTCTTACCGGCAGGTGGTTTACTGCTTCCAGTCAATATGCCGACTTTAGATGCTCCCGAAGAGAGGCTGAGAAAATTTAAGTACCGAGGCAAAGATGCGTCTGTGAGTACCCAGCCACCACTTCACTCTATGGAGGAGCAGTGTAGTGAAAATCTCATGGTTGAAATGCATCAAAAATGGGGTGGAGCAGGGGTGGCTGGGTGGTGCAGTTGGTTTAGCATCCAACTCTTGATTTCGGCTCAGGACGTGATCTCAGGGTGGTGAGATTGAGCCCTGGTGGCTCCACACTGAGGGTGGGGCCTGCTTAAGATTCTCTCTCTCCCTACCCTTCTGCCCTTCCCCTGCTCACGTGCATGCATGCTCACGCACATGAGCACTCCTTGTCTAAAAAAAAAAAAATGGAGTGGAGGATCAGAAGGTGGGGATGACAAAGCAAATATAGCAAAATAGAGATCTAATCTAAAGAATAGATCATTTCCCCCAGGATTCTCGATGCTACTAAAGTCTATGAGTTTCTTCTGATCCAAGAAAAAGGTATATTTTGTTTTGTTTTTAATTTTAATCTCCCTCAGTCTGGCATCCAAGTAAGACTCCTGGGACGGGATCAAGGCTTGAATGACCTGTAGACTGATCCCTAATGGTGGAAATGGTCAGGGTCATGTGGAACATGTCTTCATGGACTTCATAGTCCCCAGCCGTGCCTGGATCCCCAAAGTTGGGAAGCCCTGGCCTGCTCTTCAGGGACCAATCAGCACTGAGAAGATGGGCTCAGACTCGGGGCAATGGGATGCTTTGCTCAGATGGCTCTGCAGCTGAGAGACTCCTGGCCTGCCAAGACTGTAGATAGGCTTCCTTCACTTTGGGAAGAAGTTTGACTACTTTTGTGGATGTGGTATAGTAGGAGAAAGCAGAAGTAAACCATGCTGAGACTATTTGCTGTGTGATCTTAACTCTTCCAGCCTGTTGCATCTGTAAGAGTGAAATCCGACGCTTTGATGAGTGTTCTAAAAGCTAAATGTGGTGAAAACCTGACTTCCCTGCTCTAAGGGCTCCAATTCTTTCTTTTCCTCACTAGATGAGGCGGCAACAGCGGATGGCAGTCAGCCTGGAGCTCCGGAAGGCCAAGAAAGATGAGCAGGCCTTAAAGAGAAGAAATATCACCAATTTCTCTCCTGACCCAGCTTCTGGACAACTAACCAAAGGGGTACATTGGCAATGTGGTGTTCAGGACAGTTGTGTGTGTGAGAAACACGTCCTTAGCAAGTTTCTCTGGCTTGAAAATGTTTAATAGATTCAGAACTTGCAAGTTCTAATTGAGAGTCTTTGAGGAAAGGGGTGGAGAGATCATGGTTAGAGCTGAGCTGGTGGTTTCGGAAAGCTAAAGGGCATTAGGTTTGTGGCTGTGAGTTTGGGATCTGTTTTCTGAGCAGGGTGGGGTACACAAGATGCTGCTTCTAATGGAAATTCACTTGCCACCACTTGGCCAGAAACAGGAAATGAGGGGTTATGAATGTTCTCTCTCTGTTAGAAGCATCCAGTCACTCAAGATACAAAGTCTTGCCTGGGACCCGAATGCTGTCCTCTATCTTCCATTCCCCATCCACCCCAACTTCCCTCAGTGCAAGTTCTGGGTTGATTTGCAGGCCAACACTGTTTTTGCAAATCCTTTCTGGAATGACCTGTTGGGGGAGTTTCTCTTCTTTGACTCCAATAGACTTGTATCTACATGCCTTTTATGATCTGTCACCATCTATGTCCCACCTTAGCCATCCACGTGCATCATTGCACCCTGCTGGGATTAGGACTCTTATGGGGCAGAGATGAGTTCAATCTGGGCAAGTGGGCCTGATGACACAGTAGTGGTCCTCAAACAGAATAGCTGTACACGTTCTCCAAGTTGCCTTGTGTGGTTTATTTTTTTTCTCAGTATAATGTTTTCAAGGTTTGTCCATGTTGTAACATGTGTTGGTACTTCATTCCTTTTATAGCTGATTAATACTTCATTGTATGGGGCACCTGGGTGGCTCAGTTGGTTAAGCGACTGCCTTCGGCTCAGGTCATGATCCTGGAATCCCAAGATCGAGTCTCGCACCGGGCTCCCTGCTCACTGGGGAGTCTGCTTCTCCCTCTGACCCTCTTCCTCTCGTGCTCTCTCTCTCTCTCAAATAAATAAATACTTCATTGTATGGATATACCACATTTTGTTTATCCATTCATGAGTTGGTGGACTTGTGTTTCCACTTTTTGGCTATTATGAATAATGCTGCTTTGTGCCCAAGTATTTGTGTGGACATATTTTCAATTCTCTTGAGCATACCTAGGAGTAGAATTGCTGGGTCCTATGATTATCCCATTTAACTCTTTGAGGAACTGCTTGTGGTAAACTGAATAGTGCCCCTCCCCCCCCAAATATCTCCATCTTGCAACCCCCAGAGCCTGTAAATGTTACCTTGTATGACAAAGGGGACTTTGTAGGTGTGATTAAGTTAAGGATCTTGAGATGGGGAGATTATTCTGGATTAGCTGGATGGGTCCGGTGTAATCACATCGGTCCTTATAATAAGGATGAAGGACAAGTTAGAGCAGAAGGTGATAGGACCACAGAAGCAGAGATTAGCATGTTGTGCTTTGAAGATGGAGGGAGGGGATCACAAGCCAAGGAAGGCAGGTGGCCCCACTAGAAGCTGAAGAAGGGAAGAAGACAGATTCTTCCCTCAGAGCCTCCAGGAGGAGCCAGCCCTGCCTTTAGTCCAGTGAAGCTGATGATGAATTTCTGACCTCCAGATCTGTGAAAGAATGTGTTGTTTGAAGCTACTAAATTTGTGGTGATTTTTTACAGTAACAATAGGAAACAAATAGGTAGCCAAACTATTTCCCAAAGTAGCTGTACCATTGTACATTCTGACATTCTTGCCAACACTTGTCTGTTTTCGGATTGTAGCTATCTAGTGGGTACAAAGGGCCATATTGTTACAATTTTGACATGTTTTCCTAATGACTGATGATGATCATTTTTTGATGTACTTATTGGCTATTTGTAGATCTTTTTGGAGAAATATCTCTTCAAACCCTTTGCTCATTTTTAAACTTGAGTAATTTGTCCTTCTATCATTGAGTTGTAAGAGTTCTTTATTCTGTCTATTCTGGAGACTAGACCCTTACCAGATATGATTTGCAGATATTTCTTCTTATTCTGTGGATTGTCTTCTTACTTTCTTGGTAGAATCCTTGGAGCACAGAAGTTTTAAATTTTGAAACTGCTCAATTTGTCCACTTTTGTCTTTGGTTGCTTGTGATTTAGACATCATATTTAAGAATCCATTGACTGCTCCAAGGTCACAAAGATTTATGTCTGTTTCCTTCTAAGAGTTTTATGGTTTTAGCTCTTATGTCTAGACCTTTGATCCATTTTGAGTAAATTTTTGTAAATGGTGTGAGTAGGGGTCCAACTTCATTGTCCTGCATGTGGATACCTTGTTGTCCCAGCATCATAAGGCCATCCTCTCCCCTATTGAATAGCCTTAAAACCCTTGTCTAATAACAATTGATCGTAAATGTGAGAGTTTATTTGTGGACTCTGGATTCTCTTCCATTGATCAATATGTGTATCCTATGTCAGCACAACACAGACTTGATTGCTGTAGCTTTGTAGTAGGTTTTGAAATTGGGAAGTGTCTTCCAACTTAGTTCTTTTTTTTTTTTTTTTCAAGATTATTTTGGCTATTTGGGATCTCTTGCATTTCCATATAAATTTTAGAACCAACTCGTCAGTTTCTTCTATAAAGAGAGCTCAGATTTTAATGGAGATTACACTGTATCTATAGATCAATTTATGAGTATTGCCATCTTGACAATGTTAAGTCTTCTAATTCATGATCATGGGAATTTTTTAAATTTATTAGATCCCCTCTAATTTTTTTTTATAGTTTCAGCATATAAGTCATGTACTTTTGTTAAATTTATTCCCAAGTATTTTATTCTTTTTGATGTCATTGAAAATAAAATTGTTTTCTTAATTTCAACTTTGGATTGTTTATTGCTAGTATATAGAAATACAAGTGATTTTCATATGTTAATCCTGAAGCCTAGCTGAGCCTCTATTTGTGTGTGGGGGGGGATTCCTTAGGATCTCCCATATACAAGTTCTTGAATTTTGCAAATAGCAATAATTTTCTTTTTCCAATCTGGATGACTTTTTTTTCTTCTTACCTAATTAGTCTGTCTAGAACTTCCAATACAATGTTGAATAAAAGCAACAAGAGTGGATGTCCTTATCTTGTTCCTGACCTTAGGGGGAAAACTTTCCATCTTTTACTGTTAAGTATGGTGCTAGCTGTGTGGGATTTTATTAGATGGCTTTATCAGGTTGAGGAAGTTGGCTTTTATTTCCAGATTGCTGAATGTTTATTATCATGGAAGTGTGCCTGAATTTTGTCAAATGCTTATTCTGCATTTTCTGAGATGATTGTCTGCTTTTCCCCCTATATCCTATTAATATGACCTACTATGCTGATGTTCATATGTTGAACTGCCCTTGCCTTCCTGGATTAAATCCCAGTTGGTCATGATGTATAATCCTGTTCATATGTTGATGCATTTTGTTTCCTAGAATTCTTCTTCCTGAGATTAGGTGTTTTTCCTGAACAATCTCTTTTTGGCTCAAAGAAAACAAATTGTGACAAGCCTTTGGTCAATTTCTAGAGTTCAGAAGGTTGATCTACTTGTGTTGGTTTTCTTGTTTTTATGGAGGAGAGAATTTTTGGAGGTCCTTACTCTGCCATTTTTGCTGGTCATCACTAACATGCTCTTACTGCAGGGGATGAAAAGGTGGTGGGGATCCAAGTGATGATAGGAATTACCCCTTCCCCAGAGCATGGGGAGTGTCCCACAGATTCATGAGACCTATAAGACCACCAAGTATTCTTCTCTCCCCTAAGGTAGACCAATGTGCAGATTGGGACATATTGTCCAAGTCAGCCTGTTCTAATCAGATAGATGGCTGGACTAGATGACCTTCATGGTTCCTGTGGGCAGAGACTCTGACTTAAATGTGTCTCTCTTTGCAGGTCAGCCTCACCCTGCAAGAAATAATCAATGGCGTGAATGCCTCAGATCCAGACCTATGTTTCCAGGCCACCCAGGAAGCCAGGTACCACCAAACAGACTTCTGCGGTTTATAGGTTCCTAGCTAGAAATGAGCTCCGGTGGCCTATTTGGTTTTGTGGCAATGGCAAAATGCCCACACAATATAAGAAGAGGCAAGTCCATTCAAAAGCGAGACTAAATCATTCCTCTACATCATCCTTGAGAAGAACTTAAGATATGCAAGTGTTGTCAGAGATGAATTGCTTAATTTAAATTGGCCTCTATAGGAATCTCAACTCATAGATAATACCTAAAGGGAAAAATGTTGCTTTGTCATTGCAAAGTGCTATAGACTGGATTTTAGGATATTAAGTAGCTCTGGCCCAGATGTTAGTCTCATCTGATAGCTAGGAATGCCAAGAACACTTATAAGGAAGGTTCTTAATATCAGCTTCACATGACTTGTGTATATGTGCACGTGTGTGTGTATATATCTATAATTTTTTTCCCTCTTTCATTGCAAAGAAAAATGCTGTCCCAGGAAAGGAACCCTCCTCTAAAACTGATTGTTGAAGCAGGGCTCATTCCCAGGCTGGTGGAGTTCCTGAAGTTGTCACCTCACCCCTGCTTGCAGTTCGAGGCAGCCTGGGCTCTGACCAACATTGCTTCTGGGACTTCAGAGCAGACTCAAGCCGTTGTGGAAGGTGGGGCCATCCCACCTTTGGTTGAGCTCCTGTCTTCCCCCCACATGACTGTGTGTGAACAGGCAGTGTGGGCTCTTGGGAATATAGCAGGTGAGACTCTCCCTTGGGGTGGCAGTGGGGGGGGGGCTGAAACCAGTGGGTCAGGTGTCTGGCATGCTATGCGAGTTCTTTGGGTAGATAAAGATTCAATATTCTCAGTATAAATATCTAGAAACGCTGGGAAGAGTACACCAGGCTTTTCCAAAATCCAGAGTCAATTTCAGAGGCCAACAATTAAAGTGGCGGCCAGATGATGCAATGTGTCCCGAAGCTACAGGCTGCCTGGTGACATCTGTCAATACTGGGGTCCTGCAGCCTCAGGTCTTAATGGCTTTGGGAACAAAAGACAAGTCTGACTCGTGCAGTATTTAGGACAGACCCTTGCATCACCCAGGAGCCTGAAAGAATTCTACCTCCAGTGAAAGTCGCCAAGGGAACATACCAGAGAAGTGTGTGCTCAGTGTGGGGTAAAGGTCTCCCCTGTAAACGCAGTCCCAAAATGGCCTTGTGAATTTGGGGCTTGATGCTGTATTCCCTGCCTGGTCCAGGAAAGCATAAAGTGAGGAGTTACTGCTGCAGGGTTGGAAGCTCCAGGATTCCTGGCTGAATATAAATACGATGCTCTTGGGGGGATATGAACTCAATTGGGCCCCTCAGGATTTTGACAAATTAAGATCAGCCAAATATTAGCAGTTTCAAGTTCAGAGAATCAACAACCCACCATGACTGAGTCAGCAGAAACAAACAGTATGATTAGGCCTCCAAGGACTTCAGATACTGGGATTAGCAAACACAGAATATAAAATAAGTCTGCTTGTTAAATGCTTGCAGTAAAGGAAGCACCTATTATATAGACTTAGTCTCTCATTTTGCTTGGTTCAGTAAGGAACAGGCAAAATTGGGTGGTGTAAAGTAACCTATGCCTTGCCTTCATGGTTGAAGAATTATAAACGTAGACTTCTAAGGTCTCAAATCGGTATTCTCGCCTGAGAAGCAGATAGCAGGTGGCTAGCATTGACTCATCTCCCAGGCTAGATTCTGAGTTGCATTTGGAAGTTTCCACCCCATGCCAGAGTCTCCTGGAAAGACCATTTGGCCTGCAATAGCCAAATTCATCTTCCTGAGAACTGTGTTGTGCAGTGTCACCAGCATTTAGAGTCTTGAGGGCACGTTCCGGGCCCACTGGCTAGCTCCTTTAGGTGTCCACAGATTGCTTATAATGGTCTCTGCTATGTGGTGTCTGCTTTTCGTGTTTGACCTATCTACCCAACTGACATGATGGAGACCCAGGATCTAGTTCATGGCTATACTATGTACTTGTCCAGCCCAGGAATGTGTTTTGGCTTCTCACCCCTTGCACAGGGTTTTAAAAAATTAGTCACTTAGTCCAGGATTCTCTTTGCTCCCTGTTCGAATCTCACATTCTTTTTTTTTTTTTTTTTAATTTTTAAAGACTTTATTTATTTGAGAGAAAGAGAGCAAGCGAGAGAACATGAGTGGGGTGAAGGGCAGAGGGAGAAGCAGACTCCCTGCTGATCTGGGAGCCCGATGCGGGGCTCCATCCCAGGACTCTGGGATCATGACCTGAGCCGAAGGCAGACACTTAACTGACTGAGCCACCCAGGTGTCCCCTGAATGTCACATTCTTAACTATTTGTAGGTGATGGCCCAGAATTCAGAGACCTCGTTATCTCGAGCAATGCCATTCCACATCTGCTGGCCCTCGTTTCATCAACCATACCAGTAAGTATTTTTAAAGTAGAAGAACTAGCTAGGTAACAAGTTTCTGAAATTGGGGGAGTACTTTCAAGTTAATGCTAGGTCATACAGTTGCTGCCTTGCCCCTTAGGACAGCAATTATGAGCAAGGCCTAGGACTGAGTATTACATTGGGCAGAGATGGATCCTCATTTGGCCCCAAGGGCAATAGTGCTAGTTTTTCTTCAGGGGGCATTGGAAGAGGTCCATTAAAGTTTTTCTAAGCTTACAATCCTGCAAAAGTAGATGGGGCACAGACAGTTAATGGGTCACCAGTTCTGTTCCTAGGTACCAGGTCTAGGTTCGAAGCTTAGAGTCAAAGTTGATTGATGTGGCAACAACAGGGAACCCCCTTGGGAAAATGTTGGTTCTATATTTGCCCCAAACAAAAATGAAGGGACGGTAGCTTCAAAAAGCCCAGGGAATACCCATCCCTCAAGGTGGGAGAAAACCTGACATGGTGGGACCAGTAAGAGGCTGGCATGATTAAGGAGTTTGCAAGGAGAGAGCAGAGCGAGATGACAAGTAGGATGAAGGACTTAGACATCCACCTGCTGGCAGAGGCAAGCAGGAAGTGAAGTGATCTGATCTTTTGGGAAGACCCTTCTGGCTGCTTGTAAAGTGAGAGCGGAGCGAGCTGGGATGCTGCCATGCTGGACACGGGGGAGTGGAAGAAGCAAGAATGCCCTTGGTTTCAGGTTAGGTTGTTTAGATGACTGTCCTCCTAGAGAAATGGGGAAGATGGAGGGAAGAAGGAATCTGAGCGTCAGTTATACATGTTAAGTTGAAGCAAGTAAGAGGCACCATTGCAGCAACGTCAGGTGGATGGATAATGCAGTCCAGATGATGGCGCGTGCATTCGTCATCCAGCTAGGCAGGATCAACTAGAGCAGGGGCCAGCTGCTTGCTTTTGTAAATAAAGTTTTATTGGAGCACAGCCATCACCATTTCTTTATACCCATGCTGTCTGTGGCTTTTGTAATGTTACAAGGGCAGAGAGGACTAGTTGCAACAGAGACCCTATGGCCCATAAAGCTGGACATGTTTATTCTCTGGCCTTCTGCAGAAAAAGTCTGCCAACCCCTGACCTAGAGTAGAGCCTGGGACCAAGTCTCGAGGGCTCTGACAATCAGAACTCAGGCAGAGTCTGCCCAAAAGACTGAGAAGGAACAGCCCGTTTGGCAAGAGAAATGCAGGTTTGGTGTCATAGGTGCCAAGAAGAGCTGTTCCAAGGCGGGTACTAAAGACTGCCAAGGGGGGCAGGAACTTCAGGACTGAGAAGGCAGCTGTTGGATTTAGTGGCTTGGAAGAAGCCGATTTCATCACTCAATGCAAAGAAGTAGGGGCAGAAATCAGACTAGAAGGAGTGGAAGAACAAATGCGAAGCTGCAAGGTAGACAGTGAATAGAGATGCATCCTTGAGGGTGGACTCTGGAAAAATAGAAGCAGGATGATGGCTAGAGAGGTGGAGGGTCCCAGAGTGTGGGAGGGATCGGGGGGAGAGGTGATCGTGGGGATAGAATCTTCAAAGGCAAAAATGGGATCCAGATGCGGGGTAGGAGGACTGACCCTCCAACAAAGATCAGGAATGTGGTTACCACATGTTGGTAGGGTGACTGGCTGATGGGCAGACCAAGTAACTCCTGCTTGACATTTGTTTTGTCAATGAAAAATGAAATTGGTCATCAGCTGAGTCAAGGTGGGGGTGGATTTTTGAAGAATACAAGGAAACCTCCACCTAACATTTGGTCTCCCTAGTATGCATCACTATTGAGAACAGATTCTGCATGAAGCTCAAACGCTTTGCTTCATGCTGGTTAATAATATTGATCAGGGATGGCAAAGAAACAAGCCATTGGCATTTTTCCTCCTTTGCACCCGTTGCTGGAAGCAGTCTCCTTGTTACAGATCACATTTCTGCGGAACATCACGTGGACCTTGTCCAACTTGTGCCGAAACAAGAACCCTTACCCTTCCGTGAAAGCCGTGAAGCAGATGTTGCCCGTCCTATCCCACCTCCTGCAGCACCAAGACAGCGAGGTTCTCTCGGACACCTGCTGGGCCCTGTCCTACCTCACTGATGGCTCCAACGAGCGCATCGGCCAAGTGGTCAACACAGGGGTCCTGCCCAGGCTGGTCCAGCTCATGAGCAGCTCGGAGCTCAATGTCTTGGTAAACATCCCTGGTCCTGTCTGTCTCTGTCTGGGCCTTCAGACGAGAATGTGTGAGTCATACTTCCTTGAACAAGACCTCTCCCAGTCCCGGTCTTCCACAGTTGGGTCTCATACTTTATCTAGAACAAAGCTTGTCATCTACATTTCCCTGGTCTCTGCTACTCTCTAGCTAAAGACTTGAATCTATTTTGATCTGAAGTCCTAGTGGATGTTAAATAACTCACTTGTCTTAATCTGATAACTAGAAAAACTAGACAAGCACCAAATTAAAATAATCCCTCCACTCAGTAAACTATTCTTTTGTGGCCTTTCCTTCTAGGGGTCTGTGCATGTGGATATTAACAAGTTGGCTAATGCAGTGTGTGTGTGTGTGCACGCGCACATGTGTGTATAAACATAAAGCTTGTTGTAACATTTGAATTTCTTACTCAAGGATAAAAAAAATCCCTCTTATCCTCTCCCCAGTTTGTTTTTAGACCACTTCAGCATAGGTAAAATGAAAAAAAAAAAAAAAAACCTAACATCAAATACTTTGCTATGATATGAAACGTGTCCCTCACATAATACGCTTCTTGAAGATATGCCTTGAAACACGGGTGGCCCTTTTGATTTCTGTGGCTAATGTTGTATTTTTATGCAGCCTTAGTGATCATCTACGCCTAGATTAGCATAGTATTCCTCAGACGTCAAGGTTAGTTTGGGGATAGTATTGGGGAGAGGGAGGGTACAAGAAGAATATAAGAAGCTGCTTGTCCTGGGGGGTCTAGGGCCCATTTGGAGTCGTCCTGCCAAGGCTGTGATGGGCCTACAGCACTGCTTCACCTCTCGCTTGAGTAGCAAATACCCAGCATAAAAGGCTAGGAAAACTCTAGAACTGTTGATGGTCTGTGTGGGGGTGGTCACTGCGGTGCAGAGAAACCAAAATAAATGCACAGTCAGCCCTCAGAGGATGCTTGTCTTGAGCCCAATTGCAGATCCATCCTGGGGACCTTCAGAGTTGAGAGGGAGTTTGTGAATACAACAACAACAAAAAATGCCGTTGGGCTCTCATTAGCTCCAATTAAATATACAATAGAAACTTGACACTAGTGCTAAATACAAATTCAGTAGAAGTTATTACATTATAAACCTTATAATCAATTTAGGGATATTCCCAGTGTAAGGATACAAAAAGGACAGCATTATTTCTTAATAAAGGCATCCCTGGACCTCTATCTTACGTGAGCCGGAACTATTGAGAGGCTAGCAAGTACCTTTAAACTATGCAAATGGCCATGGATGTGCTGAATTAATAGGGATCATGGATTTAGTCGTTATTCACGGGTTTCCCGAGCGCCATCAACATAGCATGACGAATATGGGGGAATGCACAGAGCTTGGTGATGGTCCCCGTCTGTTACCATAAGTTTGCAATGCTTGGTTACATGTATAGCCTTGCTCTTCCAGACCCCCTCCCTCCGCACCGTGGGGAACATCGTCACGGGAACGGATCACCAGACCCAGGTGGCCATCGACGCGGGCATGCTGAACGTGTTGCCCCAGCTCCTGATGCACCCCAAGTCCTCCATCCAGAAGGAAGCAGCTTGGGCCTTGAGCAACGTGGCTGCAGGGCCTCGCCAGCACATCCAGCGGCTGATAGCTTGCGGCATGCTGCCTCCTTTGGTGGCTCTGCTGAAAAACGTAAGTGGTGCGCTCCGTGTCCGTGACAAGAGGCTATTTTCCGATCGGCCCTGTGTTGAACTCCTTCAGTAATTCAGAGACAGGCTAAGAAGCAAATTAATTGAGATCACAACAGAGCTGTGAAACCGTGGTTTCCTCACTCGCCCTGGAAACAGGAAGAGGCATCCCGTTTGGGACAAACCATTAAAGATGTAGGAGACTTAACAGGCATTGTTCAGTGAAAAGGCGATCCCCCACAGCTCCAATATTAAGAAAAAATTTTGAGCTGGTAAATACTGGCTTATCTTTAGTGTTAAAAGAATGTGCCATCCACTCTACTTGCTAAAAGGGGGAGGGGTTTGTTTTGTTTTAGGAGGAAAAACATACCAGGTTATGGTGATATTATACACTGAAGAAAGTGGCCTTTTCAGTGTAAAAATCACATCAATTAGAGTGGTAATATACACTGAAAATCCAGATGTAAAAGTGGAAATACAATAAAGCTTCCTTCTTCCTCCTGATTCCCACTTCCCTTGCCTGGGACAACTACTATCTGTCGGCATTTCTTTTTGTCACCTTTGAATGGATGAGCTCTGTTTAAATCATTTACATGTGACACAAGCCAGGAGTGGGGCAGTCTTCCTGGGGGCGGGGAGGCAAGTGGAGTAGGATGGGAAAAAGAAGCTGCTGGTGGGGTGCCTGCCCTCAGGTTAGATGGTGGGTTCCCAGGTGTGCCACCCAAATCAAGGTTCAACCCAATCCATCAGATGCTTCCTATCCTGTGTGTGTCCGTGAGTCTGTACATATTCTAAGCAGAACATCCAGTCATGAGTCAAGGAGTAGTCTTATTTCAAGCTGCCTTTTGAACTACAACTGGCTTGGAGCCAGATGTTGTTTTGGTTATCGGTATGTTTTTGTTTTTTTTAAGTTGAGGTCACAGTTCTTCCCCAGCCATAAAATGGGAATAATTCCTTCTGCCCGGGGATAGAAGGATCTACAATAAATGACTCCCATATCTCTGGGCGAAGTGTTTCTTATAAATGCAAGGGATACATTGAGTGAGGTTTCAGTGGCCTTCCTCCGTCACCTCCGGGCTGGCTCAGTCCCTGAGATCACTTCTGTGTGCTCAGCTTTGTAGCTGGGGAGCTTCTTGTCCGTAGTTTTCCTGTAACAGAAAGACCAGAAATGTTGAACTAGGTCACTATAACCTAAAATTCCAAGCATAATGCCTACTTTTCCCATAACCTGACCTAAGGAAATGAGTCTACTTCAAACTTAAAACCTCCCTCTAAGGCCCCACGGAAGTCTGTCTGCCTCCGTCTGGGCTTCTCAAAGATGCTGTCTTCTGCTCAAGAACTAGAGGCAGGATGCCAAGGTGTTCCATGTAAATTGCACAGACCATCCTGGCTGTCCCTAGCCTACCTAGAAATTGAACTAAGGGGCGCCCTGGGTGGCTCAGTCGTTGAGCGTCTGCCTTAGGCTCAGGTCATGGTCCCAGGGTCCTGGGATCGAGCCCCGCATAGGGCTCCCTACTCAGCGGGAAGCCTGCTTCTCCCTCTTCCCCTCCCCCTGCTTGTGTTCCTTCTCTACTGTGTCTCTCTCTGTGAAATTAATAAATAAATAAAATCTTAAAAAAAAAAAAAAGAAATTGAACTAAGCATCACTGTATTTAAGTTCCTCAGGATCTATAAAGAATGTAAATGTTCTCTTTCTGCAGGGAGAATTTAAAGTCCAGAAAGAGGCCATTTGGGCCGTGGCTAACTTCACAACTGGAAGCACCATAGACCAGTTGATCCAGCTTGTCCACTCTGGCGTCCTGGAGCCACTGGTGGATCTGCTTACCGTCCAAGACACCAAAATTGTTATCATCATCCTTGATGTACTCTCTTTTATCCTCCAGGTGAGCTGTTCTAAGCAGGTTGGTTTTTAAATAGCAGTCTCCGAATTTGAGGCATTAATTTGGTTCTTAAAACTCACATGTGGATGCTCTTTCTACTCCTTCACCCCTCCTCCTGGTATCCTATGGGTAACAAAAACAAGAGGACTTTCAAAGAAGGTCCCTCTTCATTGTTCAAATGAGTGACTGTGTGCCCAGCATTGTTTCAGATGCTCAGGATACAACAGAACAACGTCCTTGCTCTGATTGAACTTATGTATTAATGGAGAGGGAAACAGACACAACAGCTGAGAGTTTATCTGCTAAAAGGACTGTCACTGATGGCTCAGAGTGGGGAGAGCATGATGATCCCTTGTATGTAGTCATCAGGAGAAACTTGTCTCAGGAAGAACATTTATGCAAAGCCCTGAGAGGAGTGAAGTGAGTGAGTCTTGTGGATATCTGGGGAAGAGCACTCAGGATGAGTGGGAGCAAATGGATAGAAGGTGGTAGTCAGGCTCAGAGCATCCAGATCACATGAGGTGTGGGAGAACTTCAGCTTACTCTGAGTGAGATGGAGAAACCAATCAAAGGTTCAAAGCAGGGGAAAGAGTCCATGAACCACATGGCTGGCTCTTCTAGAAGGCTAAAACATAGGATACACTCAAAAGAGCAGCAGCAGGAATAGATCTTGAAACTGACTCCAGAGACTTGAATTAGAGATCTAGAAAAGCCTTATTTCTGGAAGAAAGCCAGTGTTCATAAACCATTTGTGTCAGTTCTGTATTGCTGCATAATTGATTACTCCCTAGTGGTCTAGAACAAACATTTATTATGTCACCTAGTTTCTGGGGTTAGGAATCTGGGGGCAGCTTAGCTGGATGGTTCTGGCTCAGGGTTTCTTAGGAGGTTCGAGGTGTCAACTGGGGCTGGTCTCATCTGAAGGCTTGATGGAGGTTGGAGGATCAGCTTCCAAGAAGGCTCACTCACATGCCTGGAAAGTTATTCTCACTACATGGACCTCTTCATAGGACCATATGTGTGTCTTTACATCATGGCGACTGGCTTTCTCTGGAACAAGTGATCTAGGAAAGCAAGATGGGAGCCCCGATGGCTTTTATAATCTAGCCTTGGAAGTCATTTCAACAACATTCAATTGGTTACACAGATCAACCCCACTCAAAATGGGAGGAAACTATACAAGGGTGTCGAATACCAGGAGGTAGGGATCATCTGAGGCCATCTTGAAGGCTGGCTATATTCATTTGGTTCAGGTCCTTTTATATGCAACTAAGCTGTTTGAAAAATTTCAAAGTAACACCAGGGGACTCCTTTTAAAAGCTCACTTTAAGCATCCTTTTCATGTAACTGTCTTGGAAAGAACTGACCTGAGTCAGGAACAGATCTGAAAGAGCACCCAATTAGACACTAAGATTGAGCAAATCACACAGATGAAGAATAGAGACTTGGCCACCCGTAGACAAGGTTGCATAAAATGACATAACACGTTTGTGAAAGTACACTTGTGGGCATTAGAAATTTAACTTCATCTGTTTCATTTGAACTAAACATTTGGGATTTTTTTTTTCCTTGGGGGGGAGTCTGGGAAAACCACATCTGATAGACCAGAGAGAAGCACTGGAATAGCAGGTTAGGAGGACGAGGCAGGAGAGAGCCTCAAATGGGCAGCAGAGTGTAGCTGAAGTTCTTTGAAGTGACTTTGGAGCCGTTTGCTGTGGTGTCGACATCCATAATCCTTCTCCAGAGCTCTGACTGCCCTTGGTCATCCCACACTCCCCAGTGTTCTTTCTGAGGCTAACCTAGCACATTGGTCCCACCTCGGTTTCTTTGCTCAAAGCCAAAAAACTCATTTTGGACTTGCGGATAGGACTAGAGTGTGTCAGGGTTTAGACACACAGTGCACACTCTGATCAGGTAGACAGTGTGGCCTAAATCATGCTTAATTTGAACCACAGGAGGTTTTCTTATTACTGCTCACGAAATAGAGAGCAGAGCCCTTCAGGAGTTGACACCAAAGCCTTTTCTTTATTTCTCTTCACTTCCCCCAGATAGACTGTTTAGCTGAATTACTCCCTCTTCTCCTAATATGCAACACGTATTCCTTCACATCTTTGTCCTTGCCCCTCCTTGTTTTGGGAATGCCATGATTATCCTATGGTTGACCCTGGCACAGCATTGTTCATCAAGAACATGTGCTACTTTCCAAGTCTTTTATGCACATCTTCTATAACTTAAACCACCGATCATCTATATTCTGCTTTCTTAAATTATTTACCTGTCTGCCCTAAGAACGTGAGTTACAAAAAGGCCTTTTCTAAATCCTATCTTGATCTCTAGTTTTGTAGGCCTTGCCACGGTATATGTACAAATGTTTGAGTGAAGGAATAGCCCTAGATGATAAATCCAACGATCCGCATTGGATTAAATCCACTCATGTTACTTGTTTCCAGGGACCTGGTTATTTGCCGTGGTGTTACTAAGGGTCCCCTTAGTCTTACCTCTTAAGGCTTTTCCAGCGAGGGCAGGGCCAGAACACCTGCATTTAAATAGCATTACTTGAACATTCTTTCAAACTGTATTTTAAACAATTTCCATTAATTATAAGGGAGATAACTATTAAACAGTAATAGCAATGTATTTATGGAGGGCAGCATACTTGGCAAAAATTGTATTTTGTGCAATTGATATAAACCTAAATATATGTACTATAAATATCTAAAAGGGGAGGAAGATCCTGAAATCTTTTTTTTTTTTTTTTAAGAGGAGAGAGAGAAGAGGGGGTGGGGAGAGGGAGAGAAAGAATCTCAAGCAGGCTCCATGCCCAGCATGGAGCCCAACATGGGGCTCGATCTCACAACCCTGAGATCATGACCTGAGCTAAAATCCAGAGTTGGACGTTTAACTGACTGAGCCACCCAGGTGTCCCTGATCCTGCAGTCTTAATGAGGGAAGAACTGTGGCTGCCATTCTGGAACAGGAGCCTTTGGTCTGACTCCACGGTGGTGAAGCTCTACCTCCGAAGGGCTTTTGCCCAGAGTCTTGCTTTTCCTTTATGTCCACAGGCAGCAGAGAAGCTTTCAGAGAAGGAAAACCTGTGTCTTCTGATAGAGGAAATGGGTGGCATTGATAAAATTGAGGCTTTGCAACTTCATGAGAACCCTCAGGTTGCCCTGACTGCTTTGAACATTATTGAGAACCATTTTTCTGAGGTAAGTGACTTCAGAGTGGAAAGGAGTGCCCACACCTCCTGGCGTGCTGCCTTAGCAGGTGATCATTGGGCAGGTGCCCATGCTTCTCCTGTGAGCTGGGCTTCTCTCTATGACTTAGCTCTGAGTTTCTCCCCCAACCATGCTGACTGGGCCGCCTTTGAGTGGCAGCTTCCTGGCTCCTGGAGACCATTCTAGTCCCATAAAAGCTTGTCCTGCTACCTCTGGTTTAGAATTTTTTTGTTTTGTTTTTTTGTCCCCCCCCCCACTTCTTTTGATGGGGATGGACAGATGGATGGACAGATGGACAGGATATGATGCTGAAGTGATTATTTTTTTCTTTTTTCTTTTTTTTTACTGAGAAACACAAACAACTAAGACAGGCCCAGATTTTGAAAAACATTTTGGTACTTAACACATTTTGTCTCTTCCCAGAAGATGGGGTTTGGGATAAACTGTACACAGGGCTTTTAACTTCTCTGCGGGAGCAGGGAATAATGATCAGACAGCATTAGACACTTCCTTAAACCATTTTTTATTATAATGTGTAACATAAAAGTTTACCGTTTTAACCACTTTTGAGTGTACAGCTCAGGGTCCTCAAGTACCCTCACATTGCTATGTAGCCATCACCAGCATCCTCTCTAGAACTTTCCCATCTTTGCAAAATGAAGCTCTGTCCCCATTAAACATTAACTCCCCATCCTTCTTCCCTACACCGCCCCCAACCCTGGCAACCACCATTTAACTTTTCATCTCTGTGAATTTGACTACTCTAAGTACCTCATATAAGTAGAATCCTACAGTATTTTTTCTTTTATGACTGGTTCATTTTACTCAGCATAATGCCCACAAGGTTCACCCATGTTGCAGCAGGTGCCAGAATTTCCTTTATATTTTAGGTTGAGTAATATTCCACTGTGTGGATAGATGACGTTTTGTTTATCCATTAATCATAGATATTCACTTGGACTGTTCTTTTGACTCTTGTGAATAATGTTGCTATGAAAATGGAAGTACAAGTATCTGTTCAAATTCCTGCTTTCAGTTCTTCTGAGTGTATATACAGAAGTGCAATTGTTGGGTCATACAGTAGTTCTATTTTTAATTTTTGAGGAACCACTATACTGTTATCCATAGTGAATGCGCCATTTTACATTCTCACCAGCAATGCATGAGGGTTCCCATTTTCCAACATCCTTGCAATACTTGTCTGTTTTTTTGATCATAGCCATCCTAATGGGTGTGAAGTGGTATCTCATTGTGGTTTTGTGTTGCATTTGCATTAGATATTTTTCATAGGAAGAAGGTGAGCTCAAAGTTCTTAAGTGGCCAGGAGGCTAGGGGTTTATAGAGTGAGTGACACCCCGTTAGGCATCAAACTTGAATCAGCAAAATCCAGAGCCGTACAATAAATATGACCAGGTTGGTGGTGTGTTGCTACCTGAGGGTAGCCAATACTGGTTTGGGACCAAGAGGATGCTCTCAAAGCAGAGAGGACCCAGAACAGCAATCAGCATCTTCTGGGTTAAGGCTCCTACGAACACCTTGTAATTTAGGAAACCCATCTCTTAAAGGAGGTTCAGATCTCTAGGACTCATCCAAGGGCTCCAGGCTAAAGACTTCTGATTTGGAAGTAACAGCTACATATGCTGTGTCCTTACTCACTGTAAGGGCACTGTTCTGCGCATCAAAACTGCACTTAAAAATAAGCTAGACATAAGAACACAAATACTGTGTGCCTTCACTTACATCAGGGACCTAGAAGAGCCAAACTCAGACATGCAGTAGAATGGTGAGTGCCAGGAGCTGGGGGAGAGAAGGAAATAGGGAGCTAATGTTTAGTAGGTACAGAGCTTCAGTTTGAAATGACAAAGTTCTGCAGATGGATGGTAGTAGTTGCACAGAAATGTGAACATAATGCCTCTGAGCAAATGGTTAAAAATGGCAGATTTGATGGTATGTATGTTTTACCACACACACAAACTGCATTTAAGATCCAGCCTGAGAAATATTTCTGTGCTCCTCTTCTCTGGGGGAGACTTGAGGCCGATTTTAGAGCAAATTGCTAACCCACAGACGATGTTGAGGAGTCAGCTGTGCGGCCATAATGTGCCGGGAGCCTCCAGGTATAATAGCGTCTCTTCTTCCCTGAAGGGAGAAGAAAGTGGCACAGTATTACCAGCCCTGGACCAAGATCATGAATTCTTAAACCGCTTAACAAAGCAATACCAAGGCCCCACGACTCCTAAATCAAGGAGCAAACCCTAATGGGTAACTTCTTTAAGAACCTTCTATGTCTTGGCATGGCACAGGTGTAAAGCTTTTTAAACTAAATGTTAATAAAATTTTCGACACCTTCACCTCCATCTATCAAAAATGCCGTTAAACTGCTTATGTCTTAAAGTCCTGTGGAAGTCATCTCCTAAGAATGTGTGGTTTAGTGGTAACCTTTAACTATCTTGAAGACCCTGAGAACAGAGTAGAATGGTCTATAGCTATCTAGACAAATTTTGACTTGTAGACTTGGTTTAACCAGCAATTCTTATAGTTTTTTCCCCTTTCCTTTTCATTGTCATGGAATGCCTGTAAATAGAGAACATTCTTCAGGGAAAGCTGTGTGGACGATAGTTAAAAGGAGAGTGAGAGTAGGATGGGAAGGACCTAGGAACACGATACTAGGCAGCGTTGTGATGGATGTGGGATACACTTTAAGGAGGACTGGACTTGATTTGTATTATTTGAGTGTAGAGGTGGATCAAGTTCTACTGGCCTCTAAAGCATCACACCAAAAGGTCATGCCCAAAGCAGGTCTTCGCTGGTCCTTGACAAGTGAGGAGGAAAACTATGTGGGAGTCCATCTAAAATACTGCTGGAAGACCATTCATGTTCTCACAAACATCTCATTGAGTGGTGAGAACAAATCTGCGATTTAGTGGACATTAGATATTCCAATATGTATCCTCATCAACTTCTGGAGTGACCATGCTCGCTGCTGAGAGCTGTGTTGGTGGGATGGGATCCTCAGTGTTTTGCTCTCCACATGGAAATCCTTTTCAACTCCCTCTTTCATTCATCAGCTCAGGACATCCTAGCTTGGTACATCCCTGACCAAGCAGAATCCCACTCAACAAGGACTTTGCATCTTAGACCCAGGGATTGAGTGCAGAAGAAACAAGTAATTGGCAAGTGTTCATTTACTCCAGCAGCAGGACCTTACACTCAGTGGAGTAGACCTTCTCAGTGGTTACCTGCCTTTGCTTCTACAAGGCTTCCCTTTGGTCCTGTCTGCTCCCCCATACTCCTTATTTTTTTTTTAATATTTTATTTATCCACTTACTTATTAGCACGAGCATGAGTGCAGCAGGAGGAGCAGAGGCAGAGGGACAAGCAGACTCTGCTGAGTGCAGAGCCTGATGGAGGGCTCAATCCCATGACCCTGAGATCACAACACGAATGAAAATCCAAAGCTGATCACTCAACTGACTGAGCCACCCAGGTGCCCCTGCTGTCCCATACTCTTACAACAGATTCTCTTTTTAAGTAGCCAGAATTAGTTTCTGTTGCTTGCAACTGAAGAATCTTAACTGACACACATGGAGTGGAAAAACTAAACTGTAACTAGTTATTTAAATCCAAAAGATCTATTAAATCCCATTTTGTCAAGATAGACATTGTATCAAATTTGAACTTTAAGTTTAAAAACACAAGTAACATATATAAAATCGTATATATTGCTATATAGTATATATAATAGTTATTATATATTCTATATAAATGTTTTTTAAAATTGAAAACAAAACTAAGAATGGAAAAAAAAATGATCCTACCACTTCAACACAACTATTCGGGATTGATTATTTTTAAGTAATCTCAATGCCCAATGTGGAGTTTGAACTCATGACCCTGAGATCAAGAGTCACATGTCCTACAGACTGAGCCAGCCAGGTGTTCCCATCAACACAACTGTTTTTATGTTTGTGTTTTCCCTTCCATTTGAGTCCACATATACCTTTTTTTTTTCTTTTATCTTTTTCAACATTTTAAAATGCCACCTTTCCCCCCCATCAGAAGACTGAAGTTGAGGGGAAGGCAGAAGGTGAGGTGGTTTACAAAAATACCTTAAGAAAAAAAGTTTTTAATGAAAAAAGTTTGAAACCCTGTAGAGGTTAGTCATTGCCCAAATGGTCTGACCTTGTTGGCTCAAAATACTATTAGCCTTTTTTCTCCTCTCCCAGTCAACTATTTTTACTAAAATTGCATAACAAAGGAGCACTTGTAGTTTAGAGATACTGATACCAACTTGTCTAGGGAGGTTTAAAAAAAAAAAAAGGAGCTATCTGCATGGCTTAGGTGCAAAGAGGTGGTGTTGGTCACCTTCTGGCTGGGTGCCCATGTGCTTGGATGCAGTGTGTTGGGATGACCGACAGAGCAACAGAAAGAAGGAAGGAGTAACTGTCCCTAGGTCAGCTTTATGATGTAAAGGCTGAATTGGAACAACTGACTCTCTTGCATTTACCCCAAGTTTGTCATGTACCATGGAAGAAATGCAATTCTCCCGTCTACCCTACAATCCATCATTTACCTGCTCTCTGTTTTCCTGAAACATGGAGTGACCATGTTTAATGATAATAGCACATGATATTTTAGGCATAGTAGCAAAAATAACCAGACGTGGAGTTGTGGGCTGTGGGTTCTGGTCCCGGCTCTTTTTCTAAATAGTTGAAGCCTGGACAAGTCCTATAATTTCTCTGTTCCTTAATGCTTCATCTGTCAATTCTTCTCATTTCTTTGGGCTTTCAGTTTTTATCTGCAAAATAGGAAGGTTGTGTTTGGTAAATTACTAGTTGTATAATGTTTTCATATATTATGTGCAACTCATAACCTTGAAAAGTTAAGTGTGGCAAAAATGGTCATCAGTCTCCAATGAAAGAAAGTGGAGCGTAGAAGGTTACTCAATATGTCCTGCATCTTTTAGTAAGTGGTAGAGCAGAGACTCAGGTACAAACCCTGATGTATTACCTGCTATATAACAAATTTCCCTAAAACTTAACAGCTTAAAAAAAAAACAACCCTATTAATGCACACATTTTTTGTGGGTCAAGGATCTGGAGACAGCTTGGCTGGTGGGTCTGGTTCAAAGTCTTATGAGCTTACATTCAAGCTTCTGCTAGAACTGCATTTTCATCTGAAGGCTTAACTGGGGGAAGATGTGCCTCAAAATTCACTTACGTGGTAGGTGGTAGGTTTCAGTTTGTCCATGGCTGTTGGCTGGAGACTTCAGTTCTCCATCACATGGGTCTCTCCATAGACTACCTGAATCTCCTGACCATAGGAGAGCTAGCTTCTCCCAGAGCAAATGATCTAAGAGTGTGTACATGGGAAAGAAAGAGTGCTCAAGACAGAAGCCACAGTCCTTTATAATCTAATCTCAGAAGTTAATATACTATCATATCCACCATATGCTATTAGTTACACAGACTAACCCTGCTAGAATGTGGGAGGGGCTACACAAGAAAATGAAGACTAGGAAACAGGGATCATTGGGAGCCACCTTGGAGGCTGACAACCCCGCTCTGCCACTCTACCATGTGTTCACATTTTAAAAGACATCATTCAGATGAGAGCCTAGGGTCAGTGAAGTCTCAGCCAAGAAAAAGAAGAGTTGAAGAACCAAATGGAAATTTTAGAACTAAAAAATATAATAATGGAAATTAATACTAGATGGGCTCAACAGCAGAATGGAGCAGACAGGAAAGAATTAATGAACTTGAAGATAGACCAGTAGAAGCAATTAAACCTCTAGATCCAACTACCAACCTACAGGAAATGCAGAAGACAGAGAAAAATGTTAAACTACACCTCAGAGATGCAATCAGCAAAATCCAAACCCTAAGAAACTCTGCAAGACTATTCTGTTTCCTCATTGAATAAATTCTGTGGAAAAAATTGCAGATGAGGGAAACTTAGAGACTTAACCAGCCAGAATGTGTGGATTATTAGTTCTATCCTGATTGTAACAAACAAATGTAAAATAAATAAAACACATGACATTTATGAGACAACTAGAAGTTTGAACATTGAATGGAGGTTTGATATTAAAGAAGTTAATTTTTTAAGGTTGAATAATCATGTTAAGGTTATGTTCATTAAAAAGTCCTTTCAGCAGTATGTACTGGATGATTTCAGATGGAATGATGTTTGAAATTTGTTTCAAAGTAATATGGGATAAGGGAAGTGGAAGAGGGAGAGATACATAGGGCAGAACCTGCAGTGTGATAATGGCTGGTGGATCTGGTGATGGGACCATGGGGGGCGGGTATTACACCTTTCTGGATTTTTTTTCCTGTGAACATAGGAATTTCCCAATAATTAAAAAAAAATTTTTAAAGCCATTATATCCTTTTACTCCACAAAGCTGATTATCTGACCCTTCCCTCCCCTGATGGTAAGCTGGAAGTTTGTTTCCTCAATTGGGTAAAAAAGTCTTTGTAGTAGAATACACTGGGCAAGGTTAAAAGCAGATTCATGCTGAGGGGGGATTAAGTAAATTGCTTGGGAATGGTGAGCCCCCACTTACCCCACACCCTACTGGGTAAATGGAATGCTACCAGACAGGTGTATATCTTCTACACAGGAGCCTAGAAGATCTTTCTGTGGGAAATATGACCTTCCCAAGAGGAAAGACCTAAAGACACTGACATTGTGAGTTCCACAAGGAAACAACCCAACTAGATTACCCCAAGGTGCCCACTTCTGATCAGCTTTTTAGTACCTCACTTAAATAAATAGATCAAGAACCACCAGACATTTGAGGAAGACTTCTGACATAATAGAGACAAAAACAAATAGTGCTGGTAGGGGATTTGAAAGAAAAGCCAAGCAAAGGAAAGAGAATTAAACAAAAAACAATACTAGCATACTCAAGAGATAAGATATTGCTTCCATGAAGCAAAAATAAGATGCTATTTTTTTTTAATATTTATTTATTTGACAGAGAGAGACACAGCGAGAGAGGGAACACAAGCAGGGGGAGTGGGAGAGGGAGAAGCAGGCTTCCCGTGGAGCAGGGAGCCCGATGCGGGGCTCGATCCCAGGACCCTGGGATCATGACCTGAGCCGAAGGCAGATGCTTAACGACTGAGCCACCCAGGCGCCCAATAAGATGCTATTTTTAAAAGTCCAAGATCAAAAAGGACTTTTGGAAATTAAAAATGATAGTAGAAATGAACAATTCAACAGTAGGGTTGGATGATGAAGTTGAGGAAATCTCCCATACAGTAGAGCAAGATGACAAAGATAAAAATATAGAAAAGATGAGGTTATATAAATCTGGAAGTTTAGGAGATCCAAAATCTGAATAGAGGCATTCCAGAAATAGAGAATGAAAAAAAAAAAAAAAAAGGATAGAAAATTATCAGAGAAATAATTCAAGAGTATTTTCCAAAGCAGAAGTAGACATTTCCGAATTTAAAGGTTCCAGTGAGTAGCCCAGAAAAATGGATTAAAATTAACCTTTGCCAAAGCACATCATTGTAAAATTTCAAAACTCTGGGAAAAGAAAACATCTTACAAATTTCCAGAGAGTAAAAAGAAGTCATGTACAAAAGGTCAAGAATCAGAATGCATTTCTTCTCACCCACCTAGTTAAATCTTTTATCACTCTGTAGGACACCCAGTCAGCTAATCTATTCATGGGAGAATCCTAATGGGAACACATAGATGTGTATATATAAGAAATCTGAACCATTTGTCCAGAAAAAATAACCTAGGCTCCCATTCTTAAGTATGCATATCAGGCACAAGAAGAAAACCAACCTGATAAAAGAGAAAGGCCAAGGTGAATGAAACAACTGTCCCCAGGAGAAACAGACATAACTCAGAGAAGCTAGGGAAATTACTCTCTATATTTTCAACAGATTTGAGAAGATAGGGACTGCAGGCATTAAAAAAGAAGATGCTATGAAACAGGAACCACCTCAGAGATTAAATAAATATCAGGACAAAATTCAAGGGAAGGGTTTGAAGATAAACAGAAGGAAAGATTTCAGACTATAGAAAGGAACAGAGATGAAAAAGTTGGGAGAAAAATGAGAGAGGATCAATTTGGGAGGCCCGCCATCTGAATAACTGGAGTTCCAAAAAAAAAAAAAAATGCAAAAAATTGAGTGAGAAATCACAGGGAAAGATATTATCAAAGAAATCATAAAAGAAAATTTATCAGAATTGAAGGAATCTCTAGGTTGAAGGAATCTCTAAGTTGAAGACTCACTTGGAATGCAAAGCTGAATAAATGAGAAAAAGATGAATATCTATGTTCAATGTTGTAAAATTTCAGATGACCAAGAATAAATAGAAGATCCAAAAAATTTCCAGAGAGAAACAATGTTATGTACAAAAGAATGAGATTAACATCAGATTTCTCTCTGGGGGCACTGAATGGTAGAATATAATGGGACAAAACCTGGAAAGTTATTTTTTTTTTTTTTTACGATTTTATTTATTTGAGAGAGAGAGCAAGAGCTGGGAGAAGCAGGATCCCTGGTAAGCAGGGAGCCCAATGTGGGGCTCGATCCCAGAACCCTGGGATCATGACCTGAGCCAAAGGCAGATGCTTAACTGATTGAGCCACCCTGGCGCCCCAAAGCCTTGAAAGTTTTGAGGGAAAATTACTTACAACTGAGAATTCTATAGTCATATAAAGTACAATGGTATTTTCAGATATAAACTCAGGAGGGTTACCTTTCAAGTACATTCTAAGTAAGCTACTTGAGAATGTACACCATCAAAAAAGGGTGGAAACAATCTTACCCACACCCCCCCATCATCACCAAAAAGAAAAACATAATATACAAGAAATAGTGGAATCAACTCAGAAGTCCATTGAAATGCAATCCCAGGATAACAGTTGTACAGTGAAGCTGGAAAGCTGTTTGTTCCTTATTAGAACAGAAAGGCAGCTCCAGATAGAATGTTTTCAATGAGAGAAATGAAATAGACCAAAGTAACAGAATGACTAAGAAGCCAGATTATGTTAATGACTTGATGAAGAAAACATAAATCTCTTCCATCAATAAGAAGAAAGTAAGGCAATTAGAAATAACAGGTAAAAAATTATGTAAGAAACTCATGGCCAAACAGGAAGCAAACCAAAATGTGGTGTGATTTTAATTTTGATCCTGCAACGATCAACTCATGGAACCAGCAGACAAAACAGGGAAGTCAACTCTGCTTGCAGAAGAGAATGTGAATGTTGTCATCCTTAACATTGTCAGGGTTCAGCTGATAAATATGGAGGTGGGAGTATAGAGGACAACTATAAGAGAGGGTAAGGGTATTGATATCATCATCTAATGTGGAGGGCATCATGAGTTATGCGCTGATGGAAGAGCAAACACTAGCTCAAAAAAATTTTAAAGTACAAATAGAAGAAGCAAAAATACAAAGCAAGTACTAAAATGGAGTCAGGAGGAGGGAACTCCTTATCTTCCATAATGGGGAGCCAGATAATGTCTTAAATTAAATGAAGAAATGCCAGTGTATATATATTATTATTTGTGAGAATATTATATATCTGGTAATATATGTATAGAAAAAACATTCTGGGAGACTATTCACCAAGTTGATAACCTCTGGCTAGAAGAGAGGGGGAGTCCCAATTCTGTCATTGGTAGTGTTTTTAATAATAATTAAAAATAGAAAACCTCAAAGACATTAGAATTTTGTAATCTCATGGTGTATTGCACGAATATGAATTTGAGTCCTAAATTCCTGAAGCATAACTCCACACAATGAAAGTCTGGTGAATGACTTGGGAGTTACCAGTAATAAAAAGGTGTTTCAGTGTGTGAGTTTCTCTTCTCTAAAGTAAACACCCTTTCACTTGGTTTGGGTGAATCATAAATGGGAAAAGATTCCATATCTCTGATTTGCTTGTTTTTGAGAAATGTGATTGTTTAGAAAGCTTTTAAAGTGTTGTTGTTTTTTTTTTTTTTTTTTTGCAGGGGCAGAGGGGGGAGTGGGAGAATCGTAACACTTAGCAATTATTAAAACTTATGGGAACTTGTATTACTTATAAAGTTCTGGTTCCTACCTACACATTCAGTTGAGTAAATTTATAAAGGAAAGTCTTCTCTGGAAAGCTGCAGGTTTAGATACAGGCACCCCTAGATTAAGAACAATTATTTAAATGACACTTTTACAAAGGGTTTTCACAGATAACATCTTCCATACCAGTAATTCTTATAAAAGTGGCATGATGTTGGTATTATATCTATTTTATAGAAGAAGAAATTGAAGCTCAGAGATGTAAGGGAATCACCCATGATCACATAGCCAGCAAATAGAG
The DNA here is from genome assembly GCF_004348235.1 of Phoca vitulina. NCBI lineage: Eukaryota > Metazoa > Chordata > Mammalia > Carnivora > Phocidae > Phoca > Phoca vitulina. Next base: position 5,962,418 of record NW_022589782.1, on the reverse strand, counting down.
TATTTAAGCTCACTCTGCTGATGCCACATCCACTCCCAGTTGTATCCCTAATGGGAGGATTGCTAGGGAATTAATTGTTCTGGGTTTACCCTGGTTCTTATATGCCTTGGGTTCTTAGTTCTCTGTGCATTTTAAGGAAAGGAAACTCTGGTGATTGTTAAAGAGTTTGTGACATGTCTCTAGTCTTAAGGAAAGGTAGGGAAGGTAACGTCTGGGTCATCAAGATATCGGGATCCAAAGGAGGCTTGAAAGTGATTTTTTTGATGGGGGGGACCTTCCACCATCACTGTTGGGAAGGTGAAGACACAGGTGCAGATGTGGGAGGCTTTAAAGTGATTTTTATAGGACTTCTCTAAGGATTTCCAAGGAGTATACCTACTATAATAACCAGGTATGCTGTAGACATGGGCTTGCTTTCTCTTTGCCTGCGGCCATAAATCTGGCTTCCTAACTATAGGTACTCTTCTGTCAAAACCCCAGGAATGTTCTAAGCTGAGTGACTGAGGGTCAAGTTGGCAACTCTTTCTTTTGAACCTGCAGTCCAATTCTTCCCAATAAGAAGAGAAATAGCTCTTTGTCAAAAAAACCCTAGTGCTACCCCAATACTGTATTTCAGGCACTGGCAAGTTCATAGCTTGCCTAAGTCATTCATTGTTGACCCCAGTCCCCCACCCCCTTTCCCCTCCGGCTTAAATAGGAATTATTCTGCCAAGGATTGCATTCAGAGTATGGAAACTCCTTTAGGCGAAGGATGCATTAGCTGATGGGTTCCATGAAACATCTCTAATGATTCTTAGCTCTACCCTTTTTCGAAGGAAGGCATTCTCCTAAGACCAGCCCTTTATTATCAAAATATCCCATTCAGATGCAATATAGTTTATTTGGGATAACAATATTCAAGATTCTTAATTTTCATCAATGAGTAGAGAATCCAACCATCATCCACAAATGCAACTGTAGAAAGTACAGTTTTTCTCCTTTGCAGCTAGTTCTTTCCTCAGAAGAAAACTGTATTCCCATTTGATTCCAAAGACTCTCACTTATTAGAGAGAGGCATGGCAGTCCTGTCCTGTGCTTAGTTAAGACATCACAGACTTTGCTTGCTGAGCAAACTGCAATGTCTAAGTTGATTATACCTCTAAGTGACAACCTAAGATAAAAACTCACGGCAGAAATAGATGTGGCTTGTTGAGAAAGCTGCTCAAATCTTTTAAAAAGCAAAGGTTTTGGGGCTGCCTTATGAGAAATAAAGTTACCAACCATACATCCTGAGTATCAAATTTAAATTGGTGATGTTTCTGAATGGATCACAGCTCATTTTTGAAACTCTTTAGAAACTTGCTGCTTAAGGCACGTGCAAGTTCTTTTTTTTTTTTTCCACATACATCCAGGTGAAGCAGCCAAACCCTTCCCCTTGCCTATGGACACCAATAGCATATTGATGTCCACAAGAAAGGGAAGACTTCAGTGTGGCTCTTCTGCCTTATTTATATGTTATTTGCTTATGTGATGGTTTCCACTACCAGACATGAGCCACAAAAATGCAGGGACCATACCTCATCGACCTTTTAAAATTCTTTGCCAAACAGCCTGATTCAATAATGGACAAAGGACTTGAATAGACATTTTTCCAGAGACCTACAAATGGCCAACACGCACATGAAAAGATGATAAATGTCAGTCATCAGGGAAATGCATTATCAAAGCCACAATGAGATACCACTTCACGGACACTAGGGTGGCTACTATCAAAAACCAGAAAACACAAGTGATGGTGAAGATGTGGAGAAATTGGAACCCTTTTACACTGTTGGTAGGAATGTAAACTGGTATGGCCATTATGGAAACCAGTGGTGATTCCTCAAAAAATAAAAATAGAATTACCATATGATCCAGCAATTCCACTTTTGGGTATCTACCCAAAAGAATCGAAAGCAGGGTCTTGAAGAGAGATTTGTACACCTGTGTTCACAACAGCATTATTTACAATAGCTAAAACATGGAAGCAACCCAGATGTCCATCAACAGAGGAATGGATTAGCAAAGTATGGTCTCTCCATACAATGGAATATCATTCAGCCTTAAAAGGGGAGAAAATTCTGATACCTGCTGCAATGTGGATTAATCTTAAGGATATTATGTTAAGCGAAACAGGCCAGTTACAAAAAGACAAATATTGTATGATTCCACTTATATGAGGTCTCTGGAATAGTCAAATTCGCAGAGACAGAAAGCAGAATGGTAATTGCCAGGGGCTGGGGGAAGGAGACAATGAGGAGTTGTTGAATGGGTACAGAGTTTGTTTTACATGATGAAATGAGTTCTGGAGATGGATGATGGTGGTGAAGCATAACATTATGAATGTGTTTAATACCACTGACTTTACACTTAACGGTGGTTAAGATGGTAAATTTTATATTATGCATATTTTGCCAAAATAAAAAAATTGGGAAAAAAACCTGACAGCTCATATCCAAACTACGTAATGAATGCCTATAAATCCGTAAGAAAGACAGAAAATCCCATAGAAAAATGGAGAAAGAAACCCAAAACATTGCATATGCACTTCGCTAAAGGGATTCCAAATAGCCAAAGTAATACCCTATTAGAAATCAGAAAATGCAGTTTAATATAATGCTCATATTAGTCAAAATGCAGTTTAACATAATGTTTATATTAGCCCCAAAGTGGAACATTCAAATGTCTATGAATGGATAAATTGAAGTATAGTCATACAAAGAATACTACGCAAACAATAAAAATAAATGAACTATAGCCACAACACAATAATGTGGATAAATCTCAGAAACGTAATGTTGAGTTAGAAAAACTCAGATGCGGGGCGCCTGGGTGGCTCAGTCGTTAAGCGTCTGCCTTCGGCTCAGGTCATGATCTCAGGGTCCTGGGATCGAGCCCCGCGTCGGGCTCCCTGCTCAGCGGGAAGCCTGCTTCTCCCTCTCCCACTCCCCCTGCTTGTGTTCCCTCTCTCGCTGTGTCTCTCTCTGTCAAATAAATAAAATCTTTAAAAAAAAAAGAAAAACTCAGATGCAAAATAGTACATACTGTATAGTTCCACTTAAAGTTCAAAAACAGGCAAAAGAGAACCGTATACTTAAGGATTCATACTTCATTAATAAAACTATGAATAAAAGCAAAGAAATGATTACAATAAGAGGAGAATGGTTACCCCGGGAGGAGGCTGGGAAAGATTGTGATTGGGAGGATGAATGTAGGGGTCTTTTGGGGTCTCGCAACGTTCTATTTCTTTACCTCCTGGTGACTACATAGGAGTTTCACCTTTCCTTACATGTGTTATATTTCACAACAAAAATGTTTATAATAGCAAAAAAAAAAATTCCTTGCACATTAGCATGTTGTCTGGCACATTGAAGTTTCCTAATAAATGTTCGCTTATCTTCTACTGTACAATAAAGAGGAAAAGTGAACTTATATTATAAATTGGTGCATACAAATGACAAAACCGTATTCCTGGAAAGAAAAAATGGGCATCTATTCTGTGGCCTAAGCCCCATCCTCCCCTATCCTTCCAGGGGGATCCTGGGCAGACAGAGGATTGATGCAGTCTAGAGAGATGGATAGATGGACAAAGGGTCTACTTTGCAGCACACGGACAGTGCTATGGACAGGCACCGAAGAAAGGATGAACTTGGATTAGAAATAGCTATCGCTGAAAATCTTTATCATGTTCACTTAGCAGGAGTGGAAGCTAATAATTATATAAGCATCCTTCCCTCACACACAACAGAACCCCAAATTAACTTAATTTGTTTATATGAATGCCTTTAAATAATGAGGTACGCAGCTCCCGCCCCTTTCTTGGTACTAGGAGAATCTTTATCACATTCATCTGCACTTCTTTCTATTTTTGCACAATCAGGGTAAGATTAGAGCCTTGCTGGATCTCCGCAGAAAGATGAGTGATTCAAACACTGTGCAGAATGCAGAGAGCAATGATTTGGTGACTGGTTCAGCACATCTGCAGGACTGGGAAATTGGGTCACCTCCTTGCCAGCACAAGCCCTGGTTAATATTTGTCACAGATGGGCACTTACTACAAGTCTTTTTTTTTTTTTTTTTTATAATTAGCACAAGAGTGTGTGATTCATAAATTTTCCAGTGAATTCCTTCAGCCTTTCCTCTTGTCAGGATTCCTCTGTCTTCGCATGAGAATCAGCACGTGCTTGGGGAATCAAATACTGAACTCTAAATTCCTGGTTATCAGTTTATTCCATCACAGCAAATGTTAGTCTGCTGCTTTCCTTCCCCCATCACATTCCTGGGGCAGACATTAGCCATGTGGGAGTTGTTCAGTTCTCTTCCTATTAGGGAGAAAGCCCTACTGTGTGTAGTTTGGGCAGGAGGCAGTGGCCCAGTTCCCACTACAAAAGTCAAAGTGGCTTTATCTTCCCCTCTTGTCCCCTGGCAGCCAGGGCGTGGGGCCTGGTCTAGACTCAGCCAATTGGGAACTCCTTCTGGTGCTTACAATCTTGAGATGTACGGACAGATGGCGTTAAGTCCTAGGGGAGCAGGGGTGGCGTCCTGGCCATACTGTTTCTCATTAAGAGAAAGATCTCCTTGGCTGTCCGGATGTTTTGATCACTGCCCGTATTCTGTCATGAAACCTAGCAAGGATTCTGTGACCTACCCCCCCACCCCCCCGCACCTGAAACTCTTCTAATACGTCCCATTTTTGATTAAGTTACCTATAGTTGTTTTTGACATCCTGGCCAAAGTATCTTTGTTTTGGATTTTGCACATCACTGCTCAGTTAGGACAATAGGAAAGTAACTACGTGCCTTTCACAGTGGCTCTCAAATGCAAGCGTGTATCAGAATCACCCGGAGGGTTTGTTCGACTGTGAATTGTTGGGTCTACCTTCTGAGTTTCTGATGCAGTCAGTCTGGGTGCTGCCTGAGAATTTGCATTTCTAACAGCCCCCTGGTGATGCTCCTTCTCCGGCGACCATACTTTCTAGAACCATTGGTCTAGAATACAGGAGCGCTTCCTCTAGCCTTGTCCAAAAACTAGCAACAGTTTTTAGCCAATAAACAATGATTCAGGGTCTTACTTGGGATTTCCTTTGGTTTGTTGATTTCCCTGGTTATTGTTGCTTATATATTACAGATGAGATACAATAAACTTAGAGAATACTTATCTTATTTTTCTAGACCAATAGAAATCATGAGATTCTGAGGGAGTAGTAGACCAGAAGCCTGGGCATTGCCTTTGTTTATTTACAGTAAAAATGTGATGTCTGAATTTTTAAAAATGAGCTTATTATATTCTTAGCAGTATCTTAATTACTTTTATTAGGATAGTCAATTTAATTGTTTAAAACACTGCTCATCTAAGTGGGAACTACTCTATAGACAAAACTACATTTTTAAATGTATAATAGCAGTTTAATCATTTTCTCATTTTCACTATGACCTTATCTGTTTCTGAACATAGACTGTGGGGTTCAACTAGGATCTTTTTTTTTTTTTTAAGATTTCATTTATTTGAGAGAGAGCAGGAGCAAGGTTGAGGGGGAGGGACAGAGGGAGAGGGAGAAGCAGACTCCCCACTGAGCAGGAAGCCCAATGCGGGGCTCTATCCCAGGACTCAATCCCAGGATCTGATCCCAGGACCTGGAGATCATGACCTGAGGCGAAGGCAGACGCTTAACTGACTGAGCCACCCAGGCGCCCCACATCTAGGATCTTTAAAGAAATTATTTTTTCTAGAATTGTCCCTAATTACTTGGCTGCATATATTTGAAGAAATAATCTAAATCTCAAATAATTCCACAGCCATAAAACACAACCACATACCTATTAGGATGGCCAAAAGGGAAGACAGTGACAATACCAAATGCTGGCAAGGATGCTGAGAAACATTGCTTGTAGAAGTAAAATGCTGGGGCGCCTGGGTGGCTCAGTGTGTTAAGCGTCTGCCTTTGGCTCAGGTCATGATCCCAGGGTCCTGGGATTGAGCCCTGCCTCGGGCCCCCTGCTCCCTCTCCCTCTGCCTGCCACTCCCCCTGCTTGGTCGTGCTCTCTCTCTGTCAAACAAACAAATAAAATCTTTTAAAAAAGGTAAAGTAAAATGCTATAGCCACTCGAAAAAAGTTTGGCAGTTTCTTAGAACACTAAACTTCCATATGACCCAGCAATTGTACTCTAGAGCTGTTATTCCAGAGAAATTAAAACTTATTATGTTCACATAAATGCCTGCACATGAATGTTCATAGTAGTTTATTAATAGTAACCAAAAACTGGAGTTAGCCCAGGTATCCTCCAATGGGTAAATGGTTAAACAAAAGGTGATACATCCAAGTCATGGAATACTACTTAGTAATAAAAAGGAACAAACTAGGGCGCCTGGGTGGCTCAGATGGTTAAGCTTCTGCCTTTGGCTCAGGTCATGATCCCAGGGTCCTGGGATCGAGTACCGCATCGGGCTCCCTGCTCCTTGGGAGCCTGCTTCTCCCTCTGCCTCTCTCTCTCTGTCTCTCATGAATAAATAAATAAAATCTTTAAAAAATAATAAAAAGGAACAAACTATTGAAACAGGTTACAATTTGGATGAGTCTCCTGGGGGATTATGCTGTGTGAGAAAAACCCATTCTAAAAGACTATATTGTATATGATTCCATCTATGTAACATTTTTGAATTGGCCACATTTTAGAAATAGAGGATAGATTAGTTGCCAGGTGTTGGTGGTGGGACAAAAGGACATGAGGATGAGGAGGGCATTGTGTTGGTGTGTTCAGTAGTTTGTGGTGGTGGATACTTGAACACATACAGGTGTTAAAAATGTATATAACTTAATATACATACACATAAGTCCAAGTAAAATGGGGAAAATCTGAATATTATTGGATTGTATCAATGTCAATATCCTGGTTGTGATATTATACTATAGTTTTGTAAAATGTTACCATTGGGAAAACTGGGCACAGTGCACAAGGGATCTCTCTGTATTATTTCTTATAACTACATGTGAGTCTACAATGATGTCAATAAATGTTTTAATTAAAAAAGATTCTACCGGGGTGCCTGAGTGGCTCAGTAGGTAAAGCATCCAACTCTTAATTTCAGCTCAGGTTATGATCTCAGGGTTGTGAGATAGAGCCCCATGTGGGCTCTGTGCTGAGCGTGGCGTCTGCTTAAGATTTTCTCTCTCCCTCTCCCTTTGTGCCTTCCTCCTGCTCATGAATGTGCTCTCTCTCTCAAATAAATAAATAAAACAAAACAAAAAGATCTTATCAAAGATAATAAACCCTATCAATGATAATAATATAGTAAGACTTGCATATTGGTAATATTAAGCTTAGGGTGTAATTAAAGGCTTCCAGGCATAGAAGGATAAATGAATATGCTAATTAATCACAATTTTGTATATCTGTTTTAAAAACTTAATGTTTGGGTGAAAAGCAGAAGAGGTCCAGATCCTAGACCTAGGAAAGATCTTAAAGGCTAGTCTGTTCTAGCCACTGGTCACAGAGGCTCATGTATAGCAGTGTACTCCCAAGAGGTATTTGGTATAGCCACCAGGGACCCTCTGCACAATATCCCCGATTTCCCTAGGGTAATAGCACTAGTAGGTTTGGGGGAAAGACTAGCATATGTATTTTACATGTACTTATAAGAACTACCATATACCAAGGGCCTGCTCTAGTAGACTGCTAAATCTACATCTAATTTAAACCTCACGATGACTTTGGGTGAGAGGCATTATTATCTCCATTGTATGGATGAGCAAACTGAGGCTTGGCGACTTTTATTAACTTGCTCTGGCACCAGTTGGTAATGTGCGGGAGCCAGAGAAGAGTGTGGGTGTGTGTGGACCACAGCTGCCCTCTTTTCAGGATGCATAGCCACTGCCTTCCAAAGGGGTTTCTGCTGTGTTGGTTCCTGAACATACACATACGGGATATTCCCAGTGTGATTTGCTTGATCATTTCCTTCAGATTAGGAGTTCTTAATCTAGGGGCTATGGGACCTTACAGGATCCACAAATTGGTTTCAGGAGATCATGAGCCCACTGAAATTGGATGTAAATTTGGTGCATATTTGCACATATGAATTTTTCTGGGCAAAGGATCCATTGTTTCCATCAGATTCCCTGAAGAGATTTGGGAATCAAAAGACAGGTTAGGAACCACTGCAGTTAGATCCAAAGAGAGATTTGTTTTTATTACCCCCACTGGAAAGTGTTTCAAATGCCCAATAACACCGACAAAGGCAAGTGATACATTTGGGAGAAATAAAATAAGCTGCCAAATCCTACATAGAAAGCAGGGTCAAAACTGCTCTTTTGTAAAGTCCTTGCAAAGAGGATACTTGAAGACACTCACCAAATTTCATCTCTGTCTCAGCAGAATTGTTAAACACTTCCCATCTACTTGTTCCAGGTATCTTTAAAAGATAGTATTTTTGACAAATTTGATATACAATGAAAGGATATCAAAGTACCTTAAGTTCAGGATAAGGGCTGGTCCGCAGGTTTAGCACAAAATTGTGGCTGATGAATTTTATGTGAGCCAATACCTTTTATCATCTTTATCAACTTTTTAAAAAGATTTATTTGAGAGAGAGAGAGCTCTCGAGAGCGCACGTGTGCATGCCTGCACTGGGCAGGGCGGGGGAGGGGTAGAGGGAGGGAGGAAGGGAGAGAACTTCAAGCAGACTCCCTGCGGAGCACAGAGCCTGATGCAGGGCTTGATCTCACGACCATGAGATCAGGGTGTGGGCCTAAATCAAGAGTCAGATGCTTAACCAACTAAGCCACCCAGGCGCTCCTCATCTTTATTAACTTTTTGATAGAGTCAGGTGTGCAGATAGAAGATCCAGCAGCTACAACATTACTGCACTTGAACTGAAATCTGTGCTGGAAAATACATTCATTTTCCTGCCTCTACACAAGCCCTTCCCTCTGCCTGCGATGCCCTTGTCCAGTAAACTTGAATGCTGCATTTAAGTCCTGGATCGAGGTCTTCTGTGACTCTCCTGTGATCTTCCCATCTTTCTCCTCCCAGGCAGAACGGTCCTGTCATCCATGTTCTATCCCTCAGTACACACCTCTGTCAGTGTGTCCTTGTCAGTGGTTCCTGTGTCTGTTTCATCCGGGCCACTGAGCCTCTGAAATGCCATCCCTGTGACTTATTTTGTATTCCTTGTCCCTAGCCACATAGTAGGTGGCTGGAGTTTGCCAATGAATAAAACATTAGCTTCCGTTTAGGAAGGCCCTCCTTGTGCAGGCTGTGTTGAAAGACACCGTTAGGTGTATCTGGTTAAATGACAGCGGAAATTACTTGTTAATGAGTAAATGAAATGCCTTTCAGTGACCTCCAGAAGTGACCTCCTGACTCACCTGTTGAGGAAACAATCAGGAAAAGGAAGGCCCAGACATCTAGGCAGGTAAGAAAACAATGAGGTTAAGAAATGGAAGGATTTTAGGTCAGGAACAGCTAGGAATCAGAAATGGGGGCCAGCACTCGGCTAAGCAGAGAGGGAGAAGTTTAGTCTGATTGAGAGAGAAGAGACTTCTTGAATATGAGAATGAAGAGAAGGGAGAGATACTGGGTGGACTGAAAGAAGAATGGGGATCACTTGGGGGCAGGGGTTAGAGACTCTAAATGGATTTATTCAGACCCCAGGGACTCACTCTTAGTGACGGTCGCCTACAGAGTAACATCTAGATTCTGGGTCTGCTGCTCTGTTGCTTAAACATAGCTTGTATTCTTGGATATTTCACTAGAATTACTGAAAGTCTGAGCTGCAAGGGGCTATAGAAATGATCTGGGCCTGTCTTTTTTTTTTTTTTTTAAAGATATATTTATTTATTTGAGAGAGAGAGAGTGAGAACAGGGAGGAGCAGAGGGAGAGAGAGAATCTCAAGCAGGCTCCATGCCCAGTGCAGAGCCCCAGCGCAGGGCTTGAGATCAGGACCTAAGCTGAAATCAAGAGTCAGCCACCCAAGGGCATGTCTTTTTATTTGACTGACTGAGCCTCCAAGAGGCAGCTTTGAATCCAGCCCAGGAGACACTCTGCTCTCATTGGGTTCAGCCTGAGGCAGGGAGGCATGTCTAGCAGCCCTAGGGAGAGGGCTCTATTCTGAATACTGTGACCCCAGGAAAGGTCCCTGACTGCAGGGGGTGGCTGCAAAGGCTCAGAGCCTGGTTTCCTTAAGATACAAATCAAATAAAGGCTTTCGAAGAATTAGGTAGTTGGTTAAAAACAACTTTGGTAAACAAGCCCAGCTTTTCCTCTTTATTAACATAGTATTTCCTCTCCATTACAGGTTCACAAAGAGGAGTTGGTTTGCTGGAGAAAGCCTAACGAGCTTTTAGTTCTACCCTGCAACTCTGGGAGGAGGGGAAATGTTAGCTTTTAGTTAAACTCTGCAAATCTGGGAGGGTAAGTGTTAGCAGAAAGCGGGGAAACAAGGCCGTAAAGCTGCCTTTTTGTTGGTTTGAATTGTGTGCAGATTGGATAATAACAAACATCTACCTCTCAACTTTATCCCTCTCTACCAGCCTGTTTACCTTGTCCATATATGGCACTCCCAGCCATTCTGGCAACTCTGTCACGGGTCAATAGAGCGCACTAGTTGCACAGAACACACCTAGGGGACTTTGTGTCTTTGAGGTGTCTCCATTGAAATTGCATTCTCTAAGAAAAAAAAAAAGTGTTGCATGACTATTTGTGCAAGGTGCTTGGTGTGTAGTAACAGGCCTAAACCTCTCTTCAATAGCTATCGGGGGCCCGGGGGCTTGAGAGAGACCTGGAAAATCAGTTCCGTCCGCATCTGCAGACCCGTTTCCTTGGGGAATGTGGAGAAGACCCAGGGCGACGGTTCGCGGGCCCAAACGGGGCCCCGCACCCTCGCTTCCCCTTCCGCGGGCCTCCAGGGCGTGCTCCGTTTCCCAGCCGGGATCTCCTGCGCCCCGGACCCGGCGGGAGGACGCGGAAAGCCCCTACCACAGGTTCCAATCCCCGCGCGCCCCAAGCCGGGCCGGCAACGTAGCCCCGCGGCGCGCCCCGCCCCGACGTGTCCGCGGGCGCGCGCACGCACGCAAGGCGCGGGGGCGCACAGCGCGAGCACGCGCAGGGCCGGGCCGGCACGGCGGCGGGCGCGCGCGCGGCTCCGGGAGGCGGCGGCGGCGGCGGCGGAAGCGGTGAGGGCGGCGGGCGTCCGGCTCTGAGGAGGTGGTGGCGGTGGCGGCGGAGGCGGCGGCTCCGGACTGGGCTCGGCTGGGAGCGGGCGAGGGTCGGGGACGCCGGGTCGAGCGCCGATCCCCCGGCTCGACCATCCTCCCGCCGCCCGGACGCCTGGGCCGCGGAGTTTGTGTCCCGGCTCGGACCCCGGCGCCCAGCCCGGAGCCGTAACCTTGAGGCGGCGGCGGCGGGGCCGGGCCGGGCCGGGCCGGGGGGCGGCGGCGCTGGATCCGCGGCTGCCTGATCGTTGGCGGGAGATGTCGAACCCCGGGACGCGCAGGAACGGCTCCAGCATCAAGATCCGTCTGACAGGTACGGCCGGCGGGAGGCCCACCCGTCTCCCCCCCCCCCCCCCCCCCCCCCCCCCCCCCCCCCCC